>NC_138245.1:28160086-28485086 GCF_964197995.2 Scardinius erythrophthalmus | reverse complement strand
GTGTAACAGTGTCTGCCCTCTCACTGGAACACACAGCACTCTGGGAGACAGTCAGACGCCTCTCATGAGCTCAGAGCGTACGGGCAAAACCAGGCACGTGTCACATGCAGTCGGACTGAACTTGAGTGCTGGGAAGTTTAGCATGTTCTTGAGACAGCTGGTTTATAGGTACGGGAAATGCTGTTTGTGGCCCTCTAGAAATAGAGAGAGAGAGAGAGAGAGAGAGAGAGAGAGAGAGAGAGAGAGAGAGAGAGAGAGAGAGAGAGAGAGAGAGAGAGAGAGAGAGAGAGAGAGAGAGAGAGAGAGAGAGAGAGAGAGAGAAAGAGAGAGAGAAAGAGAGAGAGAGAGAGAAGAGAGAGAGAGAGAGAGAGAGAGAGAGAGAGAGAGAGAGAGAGAGAGAAATGTTTAATTATATTCCAGATTATAAATAAAATAATTTTGCCAAAAGTGTGTGTTGCCTTAGTTGGTGTTGTGACTAGTATTAAAAAATAAGCACCTTATTTTATGGAATATTATATTTTCGAGATCTGTCTGTATACACAAACACACACACACACATATATATATATATATATATCTAACACAGTCACACCAGTGTTACTTTAGTTGTTACTTTCACTATTTTAGTATTTATTAATATTTTGATTTCGCGTTTATTTTTATATTTTCAATTAAATTTTCGTTTTAGTCATTTTGATATGTTATTTAGCTTTTTTTTTTATTTCAGTTTAGATTTAGTATTTAAGTTTTTCATCTAATACATATATATTATTTATTTCAATTACCAAAAAATGATGTTTGATAGTTTTTTTAGTTTTAGTTAATAACAACACTAAATCACACAAACTTAATTCAAACAGTAAATGAAAAATATTTCGATATATACATTTCTTTTTGTCCACATGCATCCAAACATAACCACATAAAATAAGTTTTAAAAAAACTGTTAAGTATACACATGCATTTTCATACATTTGGATAGATAATGAAATGCACAAGATCAATATTTTGACAGCATCTGAAACATAAACCTTTTTTGCAGTATGTACAACTTAAGATCTGTATAACTCAAATTACTGGAATCTTTCCATTCAAACCTCAGGTGCAATTTCATTCATTTACATTTAAAAAATGTGTGATATTATTACATTTCATTGCCTTAACTAGTAAATTTTTCATACAAATACCTATGAATACCAATGAGATCACACTGGGATTTCAAACTGCAATCCTCCAGAGAAACAGATATCAAGAACTCTGTTAATTATTGAGAAGTGAGAGTAAATGTTATCACAGGTTAGCATGTGACACCATTACTACAAACAAAATCATTTTAAACATGGCTAAAAATACTTGTCATAAAAAAAATGTCCTTGCAGCATGTCTTAGTGTTTCATCTCCATCCTTGTTTATTTCATTTCTTTTTTCTTATTTAGAAATACCAGCCATCTGGCCAATAGCATTCCTGGCAGTAAGTAATTCTGGCAAATATTCTGTCATTTATTGCTATCATGACATGCCATAAAATATTCTCTCATTAATAAATAACATATTTATGGGCTGAAGAGGAACAAGTGGAAATGTGTATCTTTCACTCAAATGAAAGAGTGCAGCAGAAGGGAGAGAAAAAGAGACAATCTAATTATGGCAAATCCGCCTCAGATATACTCCAAATTATTGTTACTGTGCTAATAAGCTGTCGGATGTGTCAACACAGCAGTTATTAGCTGGACTTAGTGGGTTTCTTAGCGGAACTTTTCTAAAAGAAATATAATTTCTGTAAAGTAAAAATAATCTGTTTTCAAATAGGTTTCCCCCGTCTGCTATTGGTCAGGCAAACAGAGAGTCCCGCCCCCAAACTCCTGCCATTGGTTGAGCTGTACTGAAATGCTCTGAATTGCTGCGCCTGAAACCGCATACTGTATAGTAGGTACTACATTTGGTTTGAAACTTACTTCACAACTGTTAAAAAGGGAGAAAGTAATTTAATAGAGGTGAAACCCTCAAATATCTGTGATATTCTGGTCTAGAGTCCCTCTTTCAATGGATATTTTATCGTACGATAGCTATATTTTAACATTCCCCTTCATTTCAATGAGATTCTAATTCAGTTAATATGTTCAATTCTAGTGCATTGTAATATTCTTCCATTTTAAATCATTCTGGGTGCACTTTTCGAGTCGTTTTCTATAGTTTGAAATTCTGGAACAGTAAAGTCCTTGGTGTGATGATTGCACACAGGCAAGGTTGCTGTGATCTCCTTAAATGTAAGCTGTCAAACACTTCCAGTCCACGCTCACCGCTGCTGTGGTTGTTTCTGTGCAGTGAAGGTCGACTGAAGTCTCAGACAGACCCTTCTCGAATAAAACACATGGGGAAAATCCACACTAAACGTTTAAAGCACATTAGTCTGGACCAGCACTCGAAATAATGCTGATTCAATAAATTATATGTTTTTCTACTATATAGTATATTTAACTAGCACAAAATCTTTTTTTTTTTTGTTCTGTCTACTGCCTAACAACCTGTAATTGTTTGCCAAAGGAAACAGAGGTCTGTTTAGTATCATTTCTGGCCTGATTTTGAACTAGATTGCTGGATATGAAAAGGATTGCGGCATTGAATGTTTGAAACATTCAAGAATTTAGTGCAAGATGTCTGTATGTTTTCTAAAAACACCACTTTTGATGCATACCAGTCCCTAAAAGTAACATAAAAACAAGCAATTAATTGATTAATATGCCAATTAGGCAGCACTTTCATACATGAATGGATGGTCAAGCTTTTGCTTGCATTCCTATGTTAGTTACTGTGGAATCTTAAAGGAAAACTCAGACTTTTTGGGACTTTAGCTTATTCACAGTATCCCCCAGAGTTAGATAAGTCCATACATACCCTTTTCATTTCTGTGCGTTCTGTAAGTGTTATTTGACGCACCCACCGCTAGCCTAGCTTAGCACAAAGACTGGATGTAAATGGATAATGGTAGCATACTAATCCCAATAAGTGACAAAATAATGCAAACATTTTCCTATTTACATGTTGTGATCTGTATAGTCACAGCGTGTACAAATAACAAGGCTATATGAGACAGAGAACATTTTTAATCGTATAAATACTGGGAACTATATTCTCACTAGGCGTAGGAGCACAGCTAAATCAACAACAGGGCGTCTTGTGTGCTGCGCTAATCACTCCGCCCAAGTAGCTGTGCTCCTACGCCTAGTGAGAATATAGTTCCCAGTATTTATACGATTAAAAATGGTCTCTGTCTCACATAGCCTTGTTATTTGTACACGCTGTGACTATACAGATCACAACATGTAAATAGGAAAATGTTTGCATTATTTTGTCACTTATTGGGATTAGTATGCTACCATTAGCCATTTACATCCAGTCTTTGTGCTAAGCTAGGCTAGCGGTGGGTGCGTCAAATAACACTTACAGAACGCACAGAAATGAAAAAGGTATGTATGGACTTATCTAACTCTGGGGGATACTGTGAATAAGCTAAAGTTACAAAAAGTCGGAGTGTTCCTTTAAGCAATAAGTGTAGTGCATGTGCTTTATTTTTTTGCCCTTTTACCAGCTGTCTACGACCCTTTCAGAACAGAAAACAGCTTGTGACCCATCAGTTGAGTATGTTTTGGGCCTATCAGTCTGTGTCTAGTGAGAGCGACAGTTCGTCTTGTCAAGCGGTGCTCGAGATACAGAAAAAAAACAGTGTAAACTCAGTGCAGGAACACCTTTCGTCCTTCCATTGACACGTTCTTCGTCGCATCTGTATAACTATTAATATGACAAAGACGTGAGAGTCGCCCCCGCAAATAAACATGCAGCACTGCGTGATTTATATCCAGTGTCAACACTCTTTATTAGACTGTCAATGTCAACCTGTTGTCTATTTGCAGTTGTCGAGGCTGAATACACAGACAGGCCGGGAGGAGAATGAACGCGTCTGCGGCGGGTGAGAAAAGCCTCCGGTGAGGAGACCCGTGATGGACAGAGTGGTAATTGTGCGGTGGACCGGATGCGTGAGATGAGCGCTCTTTCCTCGGGACCTCGCAGTGTGTCTACGCCCTGAGCCCATGTTTACCCTGCTCTGAGCTTGCTTTGCCTGTCGATTGGAGAGGGGAATATAGTGCGTGTCAAGTGCTCTCCTGGGCTAAACTATCATTTCAAAGTGTTTTCACACAATCCCGACTCCCAGGGGCCGCCCGCCTGCCAGCCGTACGGAGGAGCTCCAGACTTTTGCCAAGTTCAGCCAATGACGGGCAGCCAAGGCAATGGCGACCTAGCAAGGGCACTGAGGGTGGCAGGCTGTGCAGGTAACACTCCAATAAACCAAATGATTAACCAGGCCATGTATATTTATGGCAATAGAAAGCACGTTAAATGTGTTGCTTAGATGGAATGTTGCTTTGCATTCACAAAAAATGTATTCTGATTGGAAATCATACATTTTGCAAATGTTTGCAAAATACATTTTGAAGTATATTTTGACATTTGTGACCCTGTATCACAAAACCAGTCATAAGTCGCACGGGTATATTTGTGGCAATAGCCAACAATACATTGTATGTGTCAAAATTATAGAAATTTCTTTTATGACAAAAATCATGAGGATATTAAGTAAAGATCATGTTCCATGAAGATATTTAGTACATTTCCTACCATAAATATATAAAACATTTATTTTTGTGAGTGAATGCAGCACAATCGAGAACATAAATAAACAACTTTAAAGGAGATTTTCTCAATGTTTTGATTTTTCTGTACCCTCAGATTCCAGATTTTCAATAGTTGTATCTCGGCCAAATATTGTCCCATCCTAGAAAACCATGCATCAATGGAAAGCTCATTTATTCAGCTTTCAGATGATGTATACATCTCAATTTAAAAAAATTGACCCATGTGACTGGTTTTGTGGTCCAGGGTCACATTTAAAGGTTTAAATGAAATATATTTTATATTTGAAAAATATATTTTCTTCTAAAGCCATGCTGTTAACTTATATTTACTAAATTTAGCTATTTATATATTTTAAATGTAAATATTTTTAATGTCCAAAATATTTTTTAAATGCATTTTGCATTCACTCAAAATTTATTTTAAAGACTCTTCCCCCGGAACTAGACTCGCATACGGCTGTTACCGGAAGCCAGTGATTATAGTTTATAAAGTGTTTATTTTTTTTATTTTTTTAGAAAAAGAATATGGGAAACACCCACTTTGTACTTAATATCCTGTTTCACTCTGAAATGACACATTATAGAAGTGAAATGGGTTGCGAATGCTGACTTTAAATGCACAGGTAGTTTGATTAGATCCCAAAAGTTGACAATTTGTGGCCTATACATTTTAACAATTAGGCTATATACTGTATTATAACAAATTATGTTTTGAAACAGTGGCAGATAACTTAATATTTCATTTGAAAAAGCTTAAATTCATATTCTAAAACATTTTTCTATGTGTGGCTAATGACAGCATAAACTCATTGTACCTAATGGATATGCAGGGTTAAAGTGCAAGAGGGCAAAGTTCAGTAAATTGCATTTTAAATAATTTTGTGTTACTAATTGGATCACCCCTGAATAGGGCAAATCTGAGCAAATTAATTTTGTAGTCCCAGTGTCATTTCAAGGACGTCTCCAGCAGTGACATCTGTTGTTCTCAGCAGTCGACCCCAGTCAGTGTGTCTTTCTTTATGGCACGCTAATATTTGTCATGCAAGTGTCTCGCCCTAAACACAGTTCTGCCTTCGACTTTGTAGGCTCTACAACTAACTGCTCAGTTTATGGTCATATTACCATGGAAATGAAATAATATACTTGTTTATTTCCTTCCATTACTTTGTAATCAGACTTATCAATTATCATACATACGGAGTAGAAAGATTTTGCATACCATTTTACATTGTTCATTTAACAGACACTAGTGTTATAATTTCTTCAACCACAAAGCCACATAGTGTCATTTAGCTTAAAAAATAACATTAAACACAACACGAAAAAGTACGTGCAACACAATTAACTAACTACATGTGAGGTATTTCCAAATCAGAATACAGAATATGGTAAGGTTATGCTAAGGGGTGCGACATTTCCCAAACATACTCAAAGCAGTTGAACCAATCAGAACGCATTGCGCTTTTCAGAAGGAGGGGCTTCATAAAGACAGGAACTAAACAGAGCGTTACTGACAGACTGGGAAGAGAGGAGCTGCAACAATGGAGAATATGTGAAAAATAAGGTGTTTTTGAACAGTCAAGCAACTTAAAAAAATAATAATAAAAAAAATTATAATCAGCCCCCTTTAAAACACCCAGGAAAAGTTGAGAATCTCAGAGCCCACCCAACATGGCGGCTGTTTCACTAGCTTCTCTTAAATAAAGGATTAGCACGTCTAATTGCACACCAATAGCCAAACTCTTTTAGCTGATAAGGTGCCGCATGAGTAATGCATTTCCATCTCGCATGAAGCGCCGTAGACAGACAGGATTTACTCCTGCCTCGAATCTGTCTCTCCTCTTGTGCGAACAGGCTCAGAGGGAACGTTCTGCCCTCTCTATCTACATAAGCAATCAAATCAAAAGGTGCATTCACGTAGCCTCTTCAATTTAGCCGTACTGCGCAGACGGGGCACTGCTCAAATTGTTTCTTCTTTTCTCTCATTGACTTTCTCATCATTTTAACTCTCAGCTTGGCTTGAAGGATGCAACTGACAAACAACATCTTTAGTTTGGCGGTAGAAAGTTGACATTTGAGTTAGTGACGAATTCATCCAAATTCACAATCAAACCAGGGTTGCCAGGTCAGTGCTCAAATATACCACTACTACAATATTTTGTACAGGGTTACAACATTACAAAATTGGCCAATTTTAAAAATGTCAAGTTCATAAACATAAAATGAAATGTGTCATGATTAAAATATTGTTTTTTTATTTGAAAGACTGAAGATTGCATTAAAATATTTACAAACTAGCCTAATACATTTCTAGCCTGGGAAAACCCAGACAAACTTCTGGCAAATTTAGATTTGCTCTGCAAGTAGTCTGGCAAAGAGCCCATTCAAGCCGATTTCTAATCCGTCCAAATCGAGGCACCAATCAGAAATGTTGAGGCGGGCTTTACACGATGACGATCGCTCTGATTGGTTTTAGGTTTATCCAATTGCGCCCAGAGGCATTTGAGAGACGTCCGTTGGTGAAGCGCACCAACTTTTAAATGCATTATTATATTCAAATTGCAAACACATGAGGACAGTCTCCATGAAAGACCCACTGGCAGATGAACGTGCTACTACATTTCTCTCCGAAACGGTAGGAAATTAAATTAGATTTAATAGAGGATTTTAACCGTGACAAGATGATTGACAGGGCAGTTTACATGACGGGATGCACGCGACAGATCCGTCCGATAAAGATGACGAAGTAGTATGTCCCAAAGCTTGCCTACTTTTTTGCTACACATTCAAAAGTAAATACATTTTCTTCACAAAAAGAGTACATACTTTTATGGCGTAGTGTAACTTAGGCGAATTGGGACGCAACATATGGCTTTACACGATGACGATCGCTCTGATTGGTTTTAGGTCAATCCAATTGCGCCCAGAGGCATTTGAGCGACGTCCGTTGGTGACGCCCCTTTGGAAATTAGTTATTAATGAAGCTTTGCCAGACCATAACTCAGTTACTACTGAGAATGGTCTGGTTTTAACCAGGCTAATACGTTTCAGTTGACGCAAGACAGGTTTTAAGGAAGGGCTGCAGTGCACGGTATATTGTTTTAGCATCAATATCGCGATGTACAGATGTCGAGTATAGGGATCGTAGTTGATCCGTACAGACCAGCCACCAGGGTTTAAAATGCACGTGATTCACAGATTCATTGCAAAGTTTAACCATCATAGAGTGAAAGTTTATCATTGGATTGTATTTTAGTTCCTGTCAGTTTAAACATTCGAGCGTTTTTAAACCATTTGAGCTTGAGAAATGCGAAAGAGAACTCAATTCTGAACTCGCATGCTTTCTTTCTTTCTAAAAAAAAAAAAACCTGAAACACTTTTCTAAAAACACTTTTTTCATGTGTATGGGTTAGAAATATTATTAAAAAAATTACGTGATATGTTATTTATTTAAAAAAAACAACCTCAAATTAATTGCTAATTAATGTACTAATTTACAGTAGATGATTACAAATTATCTTTAATATATAAATGTAGTTTTCTAAAATAGAACAAGAATGCTGTTCACGTGTTCTGTATAACATTAATATCTGTCTATATGAGCTAATGAGTTAATGAGCATCTAATGCTTTTTGGTCTTTTAAAATATACAAAATAGTTTACCGTAATAATAATACAATGGATAAATGCTCATCATCACATGGTCCATTAGCACTCAAGGAAAAAGACAGATTGTGCTCCATCTAAAGAAATAGAAAGTTGTCATGGATCGAAGTATTGCGCATCTGATTTCATGCCCGTTTGCATGAGCAGCTCGTTTCGTGACTCTGAGTCTTGCGGTGTGGAGCCTGAGTGAAAAGCTCTCTCATGAATGAAACATCGCGGCTAATGAAACGAACCGCTCCACTTCCACTGGCTCACACGCTCATGCACACGGATACAAACACGCTTCACGTGCAACACAACATCCACGGGCAGACCATCTATATTTGATGCTGAAAATAGTGACAGTTCCTCCATTGTCAGGGGGTGGAGGGCATAGCTTAGAAAAAGAGAGGTCGGATGGCATCAAGATGGTGATGGAGTGACTGCACTTGGTGGTTTCCGTGCAGAAACGGCACGTCTGAATGTGCGTGCAGCTCTGGCTGGCGGCCCATGAGGCCTTGCTGCCGTGTCTCAGCCTGCGTGACTCAGGGTGAGTGAAGTTTGAAAGAAAAACAGACCATACATGAAGAACAAACTCCAATCTCTGACATCCAACTGGAATATTTTTTGACACAAAGACTGAAAGTAATCAAACCTCCATCTGTGTCTCTCGAATTAGAGATCTGCTACCCAACATGAGCCAAACAAGGCCTACAAACTGGTGGGTTTGAGATGAAAAAATGTATTTTGCACAGATAAACACTTATAAGAAATTGTAAAAAACAAATCCATTTAATTATATTTATTGAAAAGTTAGAACACAAAAGAGGCTCAGTTGCCAAAAAAGAAAAGAAAAAAGGTTTGGTTCTAATATAGGCTATAGGACTATAGTGTATATGCAGTATGGACTATAATTAAACAGACACTTCAGTAAATGCTGCCTAATTAATTTTGCGTCATCAATCTAGAGGACGTTTTCAGGTTTTGAAGGTGAAAAACTTTTAAGGTTCAGTTATTGCACAGTGCGTTGCTAATTTTACTGAAGAACACGTTCACGTAAAGACAGAAGTGGTTCGCTTTCATCCATAGTGCTGAACTTTTATTTCCCTTCAAAAAGAAGATGCTATCCGACACAAAGCGCTGCTGCTCAAACACCCACGAGGAAACACACGGGACAGTAAGACCAGCGGTGAGAGGTTCAGTCAGCGAACACGGGTGCCCAGAGGACTGACCAGAGGAGGAATCAGGCTAGGGCACTGCTGTGGCTCCAGGGGTTTGGAGATCAATGCACATTAATTCTGTGCTCCATTTCTACACGTGTTTTCCCCCCTCTCTTCCTCATTGGACTTCTTAATGAGAGCCGGATTGAAACGTGCTGATTCCCTCAAATTTATTTTTGGCATGGACATTAGAGTAATTTGCCTAGAGTAATCAGACCGGTAATCAGTCTTGCTTAGTTGTTGTCCACACGAACACGCTCAGCGATACAGGTGTGAAATTTTGCCAGCAACTCTCTCTTGCCTTCTTTTTATCCATATGTGGATTTGCATCTGTTGTTTCTATTCGAGTCACTGGATTGCATTGTAATTCAACCATGGCCATAGGATCGTTTTATGTTAATTCTTATGTTAATGTTTTGTCAATCAAAACCAACAGTAAAGATCACCACTATTAATGCTAATATTTAAGGATTTAAGGAGAAGTGTGGTAATTTTCTATGCAATCAAATGTACATTATGAAATAAAAATCCCAGCAAACGTTTATGGAAGGAGAGACTCAGCATTAGAACACCTTAGAAAGTGCATTGCAGCAATATTTGCATCTACTTTGCTTCTGAAAGTGTTAAAATCTCATTTCTGTTGATAGTGAAACTTTTGGGTCACATCAGTTGATCTGAATTTCATAAATGTTGGAAGAATGAGACAGACAACAGTACCGTACCCATCGCTGCGCCTGCATGCATGCTGCCGCCCCCTTGTACTACATCAGTGGGGGAGCTGAGGCATGCTGGGAAAACAAACCACAGGGAAGATCAGTGAGTTAACTAGGACAGTTTCAAACTTTTCAAATATTCACTCTGCCTACGAAACATACAGCCTAGAAAGAGAATATCTGTAACTGAATGAATCTGTTCACTTTTTGACCTTTTGGTGTACATAGCCTACATAATGGCGGAAAATGAGCTTTTAGATTTTGTAGAGTTTAGATTTTGAGCTACCTTAAATGTAGGCTAATGATGAATCGCAAACATGTCTGAGTCATATAAAGCAAAATAATAAGTTTTATGAATTTAGCATAAGAAAGTAGTTCAACAAACTTATTTACAGAGCTATTCGTCATGACTTAGTCTTAGTATGTCATAATTTTGAGAAATGATGACATACTAAGTTTGTAATGACGAATAGCTTTGTTACTTTATTATGCTAAATTCATAAAACGTGTCAAAGCCTTCGTTACAAATGAGAAAATCGGCCCGTTTCTGAGAAGTTAACTTAACATTCAGGAGGCAGCACGATTTAGTGGTGTTTTTATACCATAAGATAATAATGAATAACTTACCTTTTAGACCCCAAATCGCTAGTTGTCTGTTTTGGTCCGGCAACGAAACTATTTCCCAACAAACGACAGTTAGTTATTGCATAGACACTCCAAAAACTTTTTTTTTTCCTTCCTGAATGAACGAGAGTTTTGAACAAATCGGTTGGATGAATGATTCAAATGACTCACTAACAAAGACAGTCACCTGAATGAATAAGCATTTATTAAGGAATCGGTTTTATGAAAATGACTCATAAAGACAGTTAGCCTACTTACCGCCACCTACTGGTGTAACTACTCTGCAGAAAGAGTCTAAAAATCCCATAGACAGTATCCTCACCACTAGACGCCTAAAGGCGTACGTTAAAGAAAAAAAAAACTATATATATATATATACACACCGATAAATCGCATCCAAAATAAAAGTTTGTGTTTACATAATATGTGAACTGTGTATAATTATTTTGTGTATATAAATACACTCATATGCATACATTTAAGAACTATTTGCATGCATATAGTCTACTGTATATACGTAATTTTTTACGTAATTTATTTTACAAATTTATACATTTTACATTTTTCTTAAATATATACATGCATGTGTGTATATATATATATATATATATATATATATATATATATATATATATATATATATATATATACTGAAGAGTTAAGATGCAAAAGCCTCATAAGTGCCATCTGAAATTTTCTTCTAGAATGATCATTTTTATCAAGCTCGTATATTTAAGTTCAGTAATTTCACTTAAATTACAATTAATAGGTAATTTGCATTGCCATTTAAGTGAAATTACTTAACTTAAATATACAAGCTTGATAAAAATGATCATTCTATAAGAATATTCCAGATGGCACTTAGAGGCTTTTGCATCTGAACTCTTCATATATATGTATATATATATATATATATATATATACAAAATAGTTATACACAGTACACACATATATATTATGTAAACAAACTTTTATTTTGGATGCGATTAAGTAAGGGTTAATGCCCGTTTATATACTGTCTATGTGTTAATGCCCGACAAAGTGTCCATTTGTTAGGTAGGCCTATTAATCATAGACGGTATTAATGGACGACGGCGCGCGTCGGATGGTTGCCTCCGCCGAAGTCCATTAATACCTGACAATGGACACCTTGAAGGGCATTAACCCGCTTATACCATGGTCACTTCCCAAATAACACATTTTTAAAACATTAGTTTATATTTTAATTAGTTTTACAATCGAAATCTAAAGTTTTTACAAACAATAACCTGGTTTCCCTGGTTACGCCTGACGGTTTATTTACTAGGTGTCCTCTATCACTTTTTAAAGGACACCCTGCAGCCAATCAGAATCGAGTATTCACCCAGACCATGGTATAATCGCGATTATTATATAGGCATACAATATAACAAAATGAATGTGTGTGTGTGTGTGTAGGCCTATTCTTAAGATAATTGAAAAAGACCTGTTTTCGAAAGATACAGCCAGTCTCAGATATATTTTGCCCCTGCCGATGCTTAACAATACCATCTGATTCTAAGAACGTGCCTTGGAATCAATAAGGATCATTTAGAAGGATGATGAGGTTTACGTGTTTTTATGGCGTCTGCTGGAATCAGTTATTGAGCCAGTTGTTGTTTGTGTTGACAATGCTCACCCACAAGAACGATAAATAATGGATTATGACATTTTTATTTTAGTGTTCGAAACAGTCTCCTATAGGGTAAAGAAAACACCGGAATCCGTTCATTACTGATTGAATTAGCCCTCCACGCTAACGGAAGCACTTCCAGCTCTATTGTGCGAATCTCTTTGCGGTAATAAGCTCCATGAAGTTGAATTGGCGGTCAGGCCTCTCTGTGACTAACAAGGTTTAATCCGGGCCAACAACACACGGAAGCGCCTGATTCAGCATTCACCCCGAACCATTTGCGTTTTCTCGGCCCTTGAAATATCTTATCTTCTGAGTTAGAGCTTAATTTCTCCTCTGTCTGGTTGATATCTCCAGGGGCGTGATAATTTGCACAGCATGGATTGTATCAGGTTCATGCAAATAAGGATCATCGGTGACAGACTTTGCTTATAACATCAAAGAGAAAGTTTGAGTGGTTAGGGTGCACGCCGAGGCCAGCAGAGTAAAGGTTTTGCATTGAAATGATGCCAATTTACATATGTGCTAATGAGGGCACTATTACATTTTATTAACAGGCTAAGTTATGAATTTCTGCTCTCAAGGTAGGGAAACCCTTACTCCACTTGGTCAGGTAATTAGGTCACACTGTAGATCTCTTAAATTCTTTATGGATGCAAGTATGAGAGTGTTATGACTCATGGTAGAGATTCATTAGGCTAATTAAGAGCCGCTTACAGTAGAAGTTCACAGAATCATGCAGCATATCTTTGTAGCACATAAATGTTTAATTATTTTCTTTCCAACTTATTTTGCCCAGGGTTTAATGTAGAAATCCAGCCTTTCCATCCTTTCCACAAGTGGGTCATGTGGACATTATTTTTCTTTACGGATATTGTATGCACTAAATGTAAAAGTACGAACACTATACATGCATGACAACACTGGAAACTCAAGGTTCTTATGAATGTTTAATCAAAGAGTTTGTATAAATTGCACGTATCGCAAATGTTTGGGCAACAACAAGAGCACCGCTGTTTGCATTTTGTCCCTTTGGGAAACTGTGGACACTCACATTGAATATATTTATCTTAAACGCAGTTGGTGACAAGAGTAATTTATGGTGTTGTTTACAGTGTTCAAATTAATATCAAATGTGCTTTGCATCCTGATTTCTGACATCAGGATTTTATTAAGAGTGAAATTCAAAAGCCACATTTTTTATAGCCTACTTTTTCAGTTAAAAAGTGGTCGGGATGAGTGATATAGTATATATATAAGTATATGTATATATAAGTGCTGTCAAATCGATTAATCACAATTAATCCCATCTAACATAAAAGTGTGTAAATATACAGTACATATATGTGTGTGTATGCTTGTATATACTGTATATATATATATATATATATATATATATATATATATATATATATATATATATATACACACACACACACACATTGTTATATTTTATTACTGTGTTATATATTTACAAACTTTTATGTTAGATAGTTTAAAGGTGGTATCAGTGATTTCATGCCCAAAAATAATTTTATCACATTCATCTAATCTTTCCTAACGATCCGCTAGCTGCCCGCCCCATAAGCATGCCGTCAAAAAAAACGCGTCTCTGTAGGCAGCCTAGGCTCTGAGATCTGCACACAAAAACAAATGGTTTAGCCAAACACTCAAAACCAAAACAAATAGTGTTCCAACCAATCACCGACAGGGGGAGGGTGTTGTGAGGTTTTGAGCCAGCGTTTTCTTCAGCTCTGACTTCGCGTGCAGCCGTGCACGAGCACAAAACCTCACAACACCCTCCCCCTGTCGGTGATGGGTTGGAACACTATTTGTTTTGGTTTTGAGTGTTTGGCTAAACCATTTGTTTTTGTGTGCAGATCTCAGAGCCTAGGCTGCCTACAGAGACGCGTTTTTTTGACTGCATGCTTATGGGGCGGGCTATGGAAGCTTGTTTCCGCCACAAAATAAAAAAAATAAAAGATAATTGCGACTTTTTATCTCACAATTGCGAGTTTACATCTCGCAATTCTGACTTTATTTCTCAGAATTGCGTGAAATAAAGTCAGAATTCTGAGATATAAAGTCAGAATTCTGAGATATAAAGTCAGAATTCTGACTTTTTTTCTCGCAATTGCGACTTTATATCACGCAATTCTGACTTTATATCTCAGAATTCTGACTTTATATCACGCAATTCTGACTTTATAACACATAATTGCGAGTTTATATCTCGCAATTCTGACATCTTTTCTCAGAATTGTGAGATATAAAGTCCAATTCTAAGGGGGAAAAAAAGACGGACTTTTTTTTTTTTTTTACCTCAGAATAGTTTATATCTCACAATTCTGACTTTATAACACGCAATTGCGACTTTATATCATGCAATTCTGACTTTATATCTCCCAATTGCGTGATATAAAGTCAGAATTCTGAGATATAAAGTCAGAATTCTGAGATATAAAGTCAGAATTGCGTGATATAAAGTCGCAATTGCGAGAAAAAAAGTCAGAATTCTGACATTATAACACGCAATTCTGACTTTATATCTCAGAATTCTGACTTTATAACATGCAATTGCGACTTTATATCATGCAATTCTGACTTTATATCTCCCAATTGCGTGATATAAAGTCAGAATTCTGAGATATAAAGTCAGAATGCTGAGATATAAAGTCAGAATTGCGTGATATAAAGTCGCAATTGCGAGAAAAAAAGTCAGAATTCTGACTTTATAACACGCAATTCTGACTTTATATCTCAGAATTCTGACTTTATAACACGCAATTGCGACTTTAAAACACGCAATTCTGACTTTATATCTCGCAATTCTGAGAAATAAAGTCAGAATTGCGAGATGTAAACTTGCAATTGTGAGATAAAAAGTCGCAATTATCTTTTTTTTTTATTATTTTGTGGCGGAAACAAGCTTCCATAGCGGGCAGCTAGCGGATCGTTAGGAAAGATTAGATGAATGTGATAAAATTATTTTTGGGCATGAAATCACTGATAACACCTTTAAGCGATTTGACAGTATATATATATATGAAGAGATCAGATGCAAAAGCCTCTAAGTGCCATCTGAAATTTTCTTCTAGAATGATCATTTTTATCAAGCTTGTATATTTAAGTTCAGTAATTTCACTTAAATGGCAATTAGGTCATTTTCATTGGCATTTAAGTGAAATTACTGAACTTAAAAAATGTATCATTCTAGAAGAAAATTTCAAATGGCACTTAGAGGCTTTTGCATCTGATCTCTTCATATATATATATATTTATGTATATAAATGTAATTGATTAGTTTTTTATGTCTTTACACTAATATTTTAATATTTGTGCAATCTTTTATATCACAGCTGTAAAAATGACTACCATCTAGTCAAAACTCTTCTGTGCTGTAATATGATGATGATCGTGTGGGAGGGCGGCACATTGCTGCACAGCTTGTTGCGTGATCTCCTGGCGTCCTATCTGACTGTGCTCACTCAACGAGAATGAGAGAGTGATGGAGGACAAGTTTCCTACATCGCCACACATATCCACAACACTGAACTCTGTTATCTCCGACGGGCAATTCAAAGACCAGGCTGTCTTTGAATTGAACTCGTCTCATCTGAGAGTTTTGTGGGACAGACTAAATATTTGACATCCAACTGCGGAAGAAAGTCACTTTAGCTGTCTGTGGGAAGTGCAAATCAGTTCAGTGTTGACAATATGCTTCTTTATAGTCAAACAGAAGCCCCAAATGTATTTGGACACTTAAAAAATGTCTAAATCTCATGCGTTACATAAGATATCAAACATGTCACTTAACTAACTTCACTTCTGTCATCATTTTAGTTCAATGATCAGAAAGTCTAATACAGATCTGTTCATTTCTATTACAAGCTCTTTTTAGTTTTTTGTGGTAACAGTTTTCAATAAGGTTTAATTTGTTAACATGAACTAACAATGAAAATTACTTCTAAGTCAAGTCACATTTATTTATATAGCACTTTTTACAATACGGATTGTTTCAGTTTTACAGAGATAACAGGAAAATAATGCAACAAAGTTTGTTTCCAGAAGAAAATAGCGTCACAGTCCAGCTTAAGTAAGTTCAGTGATGTTTCATTTTTGTTGTAAAAAAGTTATTAATTTAGTTCATATATATATATATATATATCCGCTCTGGAGAAAACCGTGATATCATCGTCCAGCTCAGTTCAGTTCTCATATAATAGTGTCAATGCAAGCAGATCAATAATATTGCTGAATATTAAATTAAATGTTAAATTTAAAGTCCCCAACTAAGCAAGCCAAAAGCCAATGGCAACAAAGGTGAAAAAAGGGCGACATTTATTAATCTTAGTTTATGTTCATTCAAATATTTAGTAAAACATTAAAATCAAAAGTATTTTTTTGTTTAATGTTTCTTTAAAATGAATAGCACAAAGTTGTTTTATGCAATGAAATGACATTCAGACCACTGTGCCTGCAAAAACTAAATTGTCTGACTGCTTTTGGAGTTCTGATGATGTTGTGTGTGTACAGGTTCTGTATATGTGACCATTCACCTGTAATGAATTCTGAATATAATCCGCTTCAAGGTGACATTTGCGCATGGATGCTTTCACCGCGTCATGCAGAGAACCATCCAAATGGGTAAGTTATATTCCTGGCAAAGGGAAACACAGACAAAACACTTGCTAATATTTTGTTTCCACATAGATGACAACTTTCATAATGTGACAATGGAAGCTGACAGTCTCTTGATATATGCAGTGAATCAGTTTTAAGACATTAAATTCGCAGCTTTACGTTAAAGTAATGAAGAAACCTCTCAGAGGAGAGCGCTAAAGCCCAGCGGACATTAAAAGCAATTGCTCTGCTGTCACTGAAGTGCTGTTGGCTTGTGGTTCGCACCGGAGAGATGGGACAGGAGACTCAGGTATGCCTGATAATGCACGATAATGTCTGACAAATATCCGTGTGGGTGAATGGCACCAAAACTGTGAAGAAGGGTCATTCACAAACATGAACAGAATAAGTACATATATTTTGCATAAATACATTTTAATTAAAGTAATGCCATGGTGAATACTTACAAAAATCTATCTTTTTGTTTGCAATGCAAAAATAAATTATTTTAATTGGTATCCTATTTGTTGTTATGAATAGATAGATAGATAGATAGATAGATAGATAGATAGATAGATAGATAGATAGATAGATAGATAGATAGATAGATAGATAGATAGATAGATAGATAGATAGATAGATAGATAGATAGATAGATAGATAGATAGATAGATAGATAGATAGATAGATAGATAGATAGATAGATAGATAGATAGATAGATAGATACATACAGATGATAGATAGATGAATAGATAGAGAAAGAGACAGACAGACAAGATAGTTAAAGACAGACAGATATATAGACATATAGAGACAGACAGACAAATGATAGATATAGATGATAGATAGATAGATAGACTAGATAAAGACAGACAGATAGATAGATAGATAGATAGATAGATAGATAGATAGATAGATAGATAGATAGATAGATAGATAGATAGATAGATAGATAGATAGATAGATAGATAGATAGATAGATAGATAGATAGATAGATAGATAGATAGATAGATAGATAGATAGATAGATAGATAGATAGATAGATAGTTTTTATTTGTACTCCAAGATGCGTATGGATATTGCTCATTTCAAAGAATCAGAAAGAGACAGAGCTGAAAAAAACTTTATTTTATTAATATTTACACATATGTTTCATGGTAAACTCCATTAATTTTTGTCTTACAAACAAATGCACAATTAGGTAATTTAATATTTATAACTGAATAATTATAATTTAATAAATAAAAGGATGAACATACAGATAATACCCTGTTTTCAAAAATGAAATGAGGTCCAGTGTTTTTGTAAAGTCAACATGAAATGGCATTCAATACCCATTTTACTTCTGTGAAAAGGATGTCCAAGGGCATTTAATGTGTAGCGGGACCTGATAGGAACGTGAAACGTGGCTGGAGGGGAACGTCCTTTCAGCTGGTGAATATTTTGATGAAAACTACGAAACTTTTTCTTCCCTTTGGAATAACATGCACAGATTAATCATTCATAATAAGACCAGGAACATCTAGTAAAGTAAACAGGGTCAGTTATGATTTCATGTTGACTTTAAATTAGTCAGTCCCACCATTAGGCCTACAAGATCCACACAATTACGTGCGATTTACCCTTTTAGCTCATTATTGAATCCGTTAGTGTCAGTCAAATGAATGATGTAAGACAGCCCAAACTTTTCCCAGGGTGAGAATAAATATTTTAAAACTGGCCTGAACTCTGAATCCACTTGTATGAGAAAGATAGAGATTTCATTTCAGACAGATTTCAAGCGGAATGTAAGTTAAAAGTATTTCTATTTTCCGCAGACCAACATTTACACATATTCATTCCTCCCATTTCCAGAGGGATCCGGCGCTGTTCTGCACGCAATAAATAACAGCAGGTTGAGTTTCAGAGTGTTTAATCAAACACACGACATACATAATTGCCTTTTTCCCTTTTTACGACCACAGAGACTAATTCAGCGTTTGTCCGTATTCTTTCGCAGGAGCCCGAACGTTTCCTCCTGAGGGTCTCGTTTTGTAGCTTAACTCTTCCTCTCCCGCGACGTCGCATTGTTTTCTGTCACGTTCCAGCGCTTGAGGCACTCGTAGTTTCATCCAAGCCGTTGTGGTGCTGTGGTGGGTGTGGCAAAACTATGCATATTCATTTCCACCTTTTTAATATTCATTATTAGGTCCACTTTCACATATTCATGACTCTATTATTCATAAAATCTTTATCCATGTACAACGATATTTAAATTACGCGTCATTTAAGGCAGTCCAAACATTTACAAAAGGAAGTAAAAGAGATAATTGCAGAATGTCCCGCTGAAGAAGAAAAACTCCATCCTTATCCCATTAGCAATCCACGTCAGGTTTTCGCTAAGGAAGGGAGAGTCTTTTGAAGTTCATAAACAAGACCCAAACACATATCAGATCAATATGTACTTGCATTCTGATGAGGTCTGTGATTATATGTGCACCGACGGCACGCTCTGGTTCAGTACTTGGGCTCTCATCACCTGGACGCTGGTCATGATCTTCTTCTGATGGCCCATTAATGTGACTCCCAACCGCTGCATGTCACTGGAAAAAAGAAATGTGATTAATTGATTATGATCAATTGTTTCCCTCATAATTATGATTATTTTTTATTCATATGATTTATTATGAATGTAAACATCCAAAACAAGCTTTAAAAACTCACATTAAAACTCATCCATTATTAATGTGAACTTAACGCCTGCTATTGCCTACAATGCTCAACTGCTACACAAACATTTATACAGAAATCTTTCTATTGCTGTAATTGACCCTTTTCAAGATTAGTTAATCATGGCAATTGTAACCGTAAACGTGATTAATCAGACAACTAATTGTGCAGCTCTAATTATGGGCTTATTGTGTTTAAAGTTTCATTAAAAACATCTGAAACAAACGAATGATTTGAAACAAGCACGGTTGTAGTTGGTCGGTTTTTTCACACATAAATCTTGAAGGAATTTGGTCCACAATTGACCTACAGGAAGAGCACTGAATGACCCATTGAGTAGTAAATGGAAATATGGAGAGAAATATGGACAAAATAGCCATAAATGACAACAGAACTGCTTTCAATATATTCCGATTGAGTGGTTAATGGAAATATGGAGAGAAATATGGACAAAATAGCCATAAAAGACAACATAATTGCTTTCAATTAATAATTAATCAGTGTTATTTTAGTATTATTAATTTCGCTATGTGCTTTTGCTATTTTGATTTTTTTTTTTACTATTTCTACTAAGCTTTAATTTATTTTTATTTCAGTTTTAGTTTTAGTTAAGAAACCAAGTCATGTGGGTTTGATAAATTTGCATTTTTGGGTGATCGAAACTTTCAAACATCTGAAGCAAATCAATTTAAAAGCAGAGGTTTGAGAATGTGTCACAAGTAAACCCATGAAATCCACTAAAATCCACGATAAAGCTGGTCTCCACCAAGCTGGTTCACAGTTTTTTTTTTTTTTTTTATTGAATCAATCAAATAGATTGATTTGCTTCAATGTCTACAAATCCACTAAAACTGGACCGATAGAAATAGCATTGAGCATTGTGTATTTGTTCACCTGAAACACCACAAAACTGCATCTAATGGTCATTGATCATCTCACTTGAGGAGATGACGATCAATCAAAGGCTTAAAGCCATAAGGACACCTCCAATCTGTCCTCCATCAACCTCAGCGCTGAGATTCACGAAGCCAGCTGGAGCCCTGCGACGGTGAGATGATGCATCTAAAAGGCTTCATTTCTGCATTAGCAATCTCAAGCACTCCATCGTGTTACGGAGCGAGAACTCAATCAACTCACTGTTGTTTCATGCTCATCACGTGTCCTAGAGTCAGATACCCTCCCGCGGCAAAGTGGTTCTTATAACGGCCCATCTTAATGGTGTCCAACCACTCGTCCACTGATCTGCAGCTGCTGAAATCAGGAATGCTTCTGTTCATCAAAGGACTGTTTAGTCTGAAATGAGAGCAGTTGGAATGAGGCGGCGCGTACGAGATGTACCTTTGAAATGCGGCGAGCAGAAAATCAATATGAGTTAAAATGATAGAGAAGGCAGGAAAGAGGGTGGCTGTAGATCTGGCTGGTTTGGGTAGATTAATACAGGGATGAAATCCCTATTTCTTCCCATCAACGCTCCCAGCGCATCTGGATATGCACCGGCAACTTGACAGGACTTGTGCAATTTATACAAGTCCAATTGTGAAAGCAGAAGCGTTCTTTTTTGGTTCACGGCAGATCAATGTCAATATAGCACAGAGGTCTTTTATTTAACAGCGAACACATCTATTTGAGATGAGCTTATTGGAAAACGTACACTAAGCCAGCCAGTCGTATTCCCAGCCACTCATATGAAACTTTCTCGTCAACTTTGCGAGACTTTTAATGCAGATGATATCTGACATCGACAAAGTGCATTTGTCAGGTAAATCCCCCCAAGACCATGTATCGATTGCCGCCGCTCACCTGCACAATGTGTCCATTGACTTGAGGCTCTCGGGGTTCCGGATCAGCTTGTCCAGGACCGTGACGATCTGGCAGAATCTGGGTCTTTCGTTGCGGTCTTTCTGCCAGCAGTCCAGCATTAGGGTGTGGAGGGCCCCGGGGCAGCCCATGGGGGCCGGGAGTCGGTAACCCTCCTCTACAGACTTGATCACCTGCAGAAAAAACAATCAAACTCAATTCATATACATGGGATATGGCACTCTAGGGAATATTCACTCTAGCAGAAATCATTCTGATATGCTGATTGGGTGGTCAAGAAACATTTATTATTATAATCAATGCTGAAAACAGTTGTGCCGCTTCATGTTTTTGTTGGAGATAAAATCAGGATTTCAGAAGATGGTTTAAAAGAACTTAATCACCTGCAGTAAACTGAATATGTCAGTTGATTTGTCTAATTGATCAAATGATTTGGCTGATGTTTTGTTATGTTCGGAATGAAATATTAAACTATCATTGCATGCTAAATACTAAATACTACCTACTTTTGAATATAGCATGAGCAACATTCTTCATTGTGAAATGAGAAATAATTAACAAGCAGCTGTACGCTACATTGTTGTCATATTATCTCAATATGTGCATTAAGTAATTTTTTTATATAGATATTTTTAATCCAATTTTATGTAAAAAAAAAAAAAAAACAGTCTTAACTCTTGGGAATCTGATCAAATGTTGAGTCAAAAAGTAGTACACTACAGCTGATGTTACTTCTGAATCATGCATCACACTGGAAACATGCTTTTGGTTATTATTATTACTTTATTGTATTTTACTAGTTTAAAATTTTTTTGTTGAAATACCAAAAAATAAATAATCTAAAATCCTACAAATCCAAGATAAATGTACTTCTGCATAGGATATGACAAAATGCTTATTAAGATTTTTTTTTTTTTTGCAGTGTATGCTAGCATACTATTCCGAACACAGCCAATATGAATATGAAGTGTAGTTTACGGCGAGTCCCAATTTGAGCACTTGCACTATTTATACTACAAAACGTCATAGAACAGCATGAGTAGTGTGTATTCCAAATACATAGCGCATAAGTACATAGTTTATAAGTGCATAGTGTATAGCGCGTCCTTTGGGACACAACTTTAGACCCACATCTCTGTTGGTCAAGTTCCAATATGGCCGTTCTCCATATGACATCACTTCCCACATCACCACTGCATAACTCCATACGTCACTGGAGGAGGAGAACTTCCGGTAGGCAATGGCCTCCGGTGCCGTCCAACGGATTGGGATCTTTCCTCCCTAAAATTCCATATAGACACAGATGGACAAAGATTAGGGAGAAACAACACCAAACATTCATTTTTTTTTTTTTTCTATTCAAAAGTATGGAGACGGAAAGATTTTCAGTGCTTTTGAAAGAAGTCTCTTATGGTCAAAAATACAGTAAAAACAGCAATATTGTGAAATATTACTACAATTTATTTTTATATTTTTATTCTATTTTAATAGATTTTAAAATAAAATGTATTCCTGTGATGTATTCTCCAGACTTCAAGGTATCTTTATTATTTGTCACATACATATATATGTGAGGCAATGTAGTGAAATGGTTTCCCCCTAGTTTCTCGTCCTACAATGCAAAAATAATAACAATAAGATAAAGAGAAAAATAAAAAAAACAATAATAGAAAAACATGAATATAAATAAAATCAATATATGATCATATCTGTATCTGTATGTAATGTATGTATTCAGTGTCACGTGATCCTTCAGAAATCATTCTATGCTGATTTGTTGCTCAAGAAATATTTCATGTTTTGCTGAATAAAATACATTTTTCTAAATAATATATATATATGTAAACATAAAAACTGAAAATGCATATACGTATCTATCTATCTATCTATCTATCTATCTATCTATCTATCTATCTATCTATCTATCTATCTATCTATCTATCTATCTATCTATCTATCTATCTATCTATCTATCTATCTATCTATCTATCTATCCTCATCACTGCCACAGAGGGCGCTATAGCAGACATTAGTGCAAATAGACAGTTTGTCCCATTTTATTAAATTTATTGTTAAATATTTAACATTCAAGTAACAGCCAATACAAGTTAATGGCACTAACATTCGAAGCTAACTCTATTGGCCCTTAAGTACTGCGTCTTCATCGATTCTGCAGAGTGTGTTTCTGGCTTTATAAACTGGTTTAGAGCCGGTAACGGACACTTACACTGGTGGTATAGGCTGCATCAGGGTCGTCCTCCAGCACGCGCGACAGACCGAAGTCTGAAATCTTGCACACCAGATTACTGTTGACCAGAACATTCCTGGCAGCCAAGTCCCGGTGGACGTACCCCAGATCAGCCAAGTAAGTCATGCCAGCTGCTATGCCTCGCAGAATCCCCACCAGCTGAATAATGGTGAACTGACCATCATGTCTCTGTTTCGAGGGAAGAAAAACAAGGCGAGGGAGAGAAATCTGTGAAGTTTAACTTCGGTTCACGGGGAGGTTCAGCGAGGCGAAGCAAAACTACAGCGAAATAACAAGAACAAACAGGAACGTGTTTACACACCCTCAGGAAAGAGTCCAAGGAGCCGTTCTCCATGTACTCTGTGATGATCATTACCGGTTTGCCTTGGCAGAGAATGCAAAAACAAAGAGAAAAACAGGGGAAAGAACGAGAAAAAGATGTCAAGAGATTGGAGAGATGATGCAATGTTTGGGTAAAGAAAAACAGAAGAGGTTTTCTTCACTTTTTACTTGCATTATTAACTTACACCGATGTACATTCATCTGATCATCATTGCAAAATATACTGTGATCATTACCCCATGTGAAGGCAGAGGGGTCTTATATCAACCTCAAGGGCCTTATTTAGCAATAATGCAAAAAATATCACACTGATAATTTGAGTTTGTGAGAAAAAAATATTATAACAAATGAATGTATTACTTAATTTATATAAAAATTATAATGCATTTATAAAATAATATAATACGTTTATGAATTAAAATGATAAGTAACAATTTGATTTTGAATTTATATATATATATATATATATATATATATATACTGTATATATGATAATCTGAAAAAACAGATTAGTAAAAACATTTTAAATATATAATTTTTTTTTTTACATTTATATACATTTTACAAAAAAATAATTAATATAATTATATATATATATATATATATATATATATATATATATATATATATATATATAATTTTAATATTATTTTATTGTATGCTAAAATATTATTTATTTATATATAATAAAATAAAAAATAAAATAAAAAATAGAAATATATATACATATATATATATATATATATATATATATATATATATACATTTATTATTTTATTATTTTATAATATCATTGAAATACATTTTTTTTATAATTTAGTAAAAACATTTTTAACAATTTGTATATAATTAATTAATTACAATTGTATTCAATTATATAGTGTATTTGGGATATAGGGGAAACATTCTGCTGCATAAATGCTTTGAAATGATTTTGAATGCAAAATAACGTATTTTAAAAATGTTCCATTCACAAGTGTGTGACACTGATGGACATTTAAAGCTCTTACTGCGGGTAACAACCCCCTCCAGGTGGATGACGTTCGGGTGATCGAACTGTGCCATGATGCTGGCCTCGCCGAGGAAATCCCTCCTCTGTTTCTCAGTGTAGCCGGCTTTAAGAGTCTTCAGAGCCACTGGGATATCACGTTTCCCGGGCAGCTTCATCCGCCCATAACACACTTCCCCAAACTCTCCTGATGTGTGCCAGAAAAAAAGGATTATACGGTGGACAGTGTCCACTCATGTAGGATCTGGATTCAAGTAAGACTTTCAACCTTCACAATGATATTTACATGACATCTGAATGTTTTGTCATTTATACTAAAATTATGTGTACAGTTGTGCTCATAAGATATTTAGAGAAGATAAAGATATATATTTTTAATAAGATAAAAATAGCATAAAAATAGCAAAAAAATATATTTTATTTAGGACTGCCCTGATGAAGAGGCATAACATACTACATGATTATCCTGTTCAAAAGATGTCAAACCCTCACACACAGATTTGTTTGCTGGTTCTTTGGTATCCAGCCTCAGTCACATGCCTAAAAGTGTCTGCATTTCAGTGTTTTTGACCATCAATCTACTGCATTATATTCATGTCGCATAACACTGGCAACATGAAGTCAGTCACTCAAAAAATGCACATGTACACAATTAAAGTGGCAGTTTATTGCAATTAAAATCAGCATATGCCACGTTTAACTATAATTTATGCTATGAATTTATGGCATTTTGATCAAAGTATTGTGCATACATGAGGCAACGTTTAATCGCAATATTGCCCAAATCTCATTATGACTACATTATCAGGATGCATGTAAACATAGTCGATGACCGCTCGCAACCTTTTTGTGATAGCTGTGATTGAGTCTTTTTGCAATTGAAGAGTCAAAGTTGGACCTCAACATCATATAGACACTGTGATGAAAAGCTTAAAGTCTGTTTTAGCAATACATTTCTAACATTTATAATGTGTTTAGAATTTTTTTTAGAATTGCCTTTACAGGGACTTTAAAGCAACACCAAAGCACTTTTCCTCTTCGGTCGCCCTACAGGTTGGAAGCGGAATTGTCCATTACCGCTGTCGTAAATGATTTCGCCGCCCGCAGCCTACCGTCACACACACGCCATTTGTTTATCCAGCACCGGGTTTGCAAATAACGATGTCCACAGACAAGGTAGAGTATGTTGCATGATTTTATGAAAGTATTATGTATTGTGACATCAGAAACGAAGAAAAACAAAATAATGACTATTGTAATGCTTGCCGTAAAGCAAGTCAAATTTGTAGTTTCTTATGTCTCATTCGAACTACAAATCCGCAACCCGATCTGGCAAACTTGCACAGTGCTGTTATAGCCGATAAAGGGCCGGAAAGCGAATGCAGAAGTGCCGTCCACCCTGTTACGACTTGATGAACCACTGAAACGATTTTGGAAACATTATTTTAAGGTGCAAAAGAATCATTGGTGTTGCTTTAACCAAGAACAGGAACAGGAACACACCATATTAAGCGAAATTAAGTGAACATGATAGATTCGGACATGATCGATATTAAACTATATATTTTTTCATCTTGATTTGTATGATATCATCTTTTTTGATTATTTTCTTTATTTCATGTCAATGTTTTTCCAGTTTTTCTCATGTAGTCTCCCGAATCGATGCCCAGGTGTATTGCCAAGGACAGCTATACCTGAACCGATGATTTTCTCTATTTTGATCCTGGACGCTTCAATTTCTCTGGCAAACTCATGGACAGCTTGGCAGGGGTCCTCATATGTGTGGGGATCAATATAAAATCTGGCTTCTGGAAATGATACTAGAATAAACAGAATTAGCATTTGGTCACATATTGCAGCATGAAAGCAATTTTCAGTCACAGCCACAATCTCTGAAGGGCCCAGACAGCAGATACAGCAAGATATTGGACCAAAAAAGCAATAGTTTCCTGCCTAAAATTCATTAAAAGAGAAATCATCAGGGGAAAAGAGTGCGTCTCATACCATGGCCATTTTGGTAGTGCATTTTCTCCTCGTCTGAGTCTTGGAAAGCTTTGCTGTATCCACAACGACTGTAACGCAATCCAGAAGGAGAAACAGAAATAGTTTTTTTTTTTTTTTTGAAGGGTCTTGTGATGTACATCCCACATGTTAATAATATTCAAACATAAAACTTAAAGAATGTAAAACTTAATTAACTTGATACTTAATTACCAAAGAACTTCAAGACATTTTTGCCTCACATAGGAATAACAAACGTCCTTTGACTTAATCCGCCGCCTTATATTTATCAAACAAACTGAAAAAGTGTCCGTTCATTAAAGTGATGATACATTTTCATCAAATTCATGTGGAAACATATGGAAATCTTTGGCATCTAAAAGCAATAGAGAGCAGTGTTTTTCACATTCATTTTCTCCATAGGGATTTCCTTAATTCTTCAATAGAGTTCAAGTCATGATCCAAATCAACCAGCTCTGAGATTAATTAAACTGAATTTGATTCAAAAGTCCCCAAAAAATTCAAGAACGCAATCAAATCAGAAACAGCTGTAGAACACAACATAATCGGTATAAAAAAAATATACATTTGACCTTTATAGCAAAATATTCAAACATATGCAAACACTACATAATTCACAAAGCTTCATATGAGTTTCATGATATTTTGCAGCACTTTTGTACCTTATTGCATTATTAAATTAATTTCTGTATGGAGAAAATGAATGGGATTTCTATTTCTGTTGCGCTTTATATGACTTAAGAATATTCGCAGTGTTATTTAGTCTAAAATCAATCAAATAAATGTTCTATTGTACAGGCCCGTTCACAACGTATAATGATAACAATAAAGACATTGTTCTAAAAATCATTCATAATGTAGAAAAATAGCAGATTCCACACCACAACTAATATTTTTGGAATCACTTTCAGAATGATTTTTTCCAGGTGATGTACAATAAAAACATTGGCGTCCAATCAGAATCCTGCTGAAAGAGCTCAAGCATTTAAAGCGGCAGACGACAAAACTAGAGCGCTTAGAATAAACGGAGCGATATCATCCACTGGTGTGGATGCTAATATAGTTATCATTATAGATATCTTTAAAGTTATTGTTCTTAAAGTATGTATTTTTAACTAAGATAACTAAGTTATGTATGTATTTCAGGGTGTAAATGTACCTAAATATATACAGTATAGTCTAGTGAAACTCTTTCACAGATAATTACAGCATGACTCATTGAGGTGTTTGAGTGGGATTATTTCAGGATGGGAAGCTGGCATGAATATTCTCTTGATTAATGAGATTTCTTCTTCATTAACTCTCATATTATTCTAAACCTGTATGACTTATGAAGATGTACAATAGCAAAATCAAAGATATTTCATGGAAAATCTAAACATCCACCCTATTGTTGGTGCTTTCAATAGAGCAGATGTCTGATTTGTGAATGAATCATTCTTTTGAGTCTAATTGTTCTATGAATCATTTGCTCCAGTTCACAAAACCAGTCTGAATTACTCAAATATTCAGTCATTCAGTCTATGATTCAGTCACAGACAGACAGAAGAAAGTCATACAGGTTTGGAATGAACTAGATGAACTATCCCTTTTACATATGTTACAAAGAAAAGCAGGGAAAATGAATGCAGACAATTCAAAGTACTCCTCTTGCCGTTTTCTGCAGATGACAACGGCCAGAAATGTCACCAGTCCCGTTACCGAAGCCAAGCAGATCCAGATAATCGCCATGTTGGTATTTCGCAGCGGAGCTGGTGAAGAAACACAGAAACCAAATATCAACTCTAAGTCTACCGCATCATTAAACACTCTGAATCATCACCAGGGGACGTTCGGCCAGAAATGGCATGTTTGTGTACAATCCAAACAATACGCTTCACAAGATATGAATATGAATATATAAACTGAAGATATAAGACATACATTTGTATTTATATTTTTGGTGCCTGTGAAGAACATGATCATTCAAGGACAAATCATTGGAGATATTTTGGACTCTGATTTGATAAATTTAGAAAATTTATCAACAAATTAATTTTTAACATTTTAAGATTAATGAGAGACGCAAAGATGTTCTCTAAAACACAATCCAAACACAAATTATAACTTTATATTAAAACTTACTTTTCCTAATATGTTAATTAAGTACATATACATATATACATATATGTATTAATTAATTATTTAAATGTATTTAATTTATTTAATCATAAATATTTACAAAACAAATAAACATTATAACTATGTCCTTGCAGGAGGAAGAGATCAAATTTACCATTTCAATTGATTTTCTCTTTATTTTAGCAAACTTATAACATTATATTAAAACACACTCCTCTTAACTCAATATTCCATGTACATTCATGAAAAAAAAAAAAAAATATTAAATGATTACTTAAATTACTAACATATGAAAAATATTAAACTAAAAAATAAACTAATAGAAGAACAATTAATCATTACATTGTTCTTTTAAAAAGAGCTTATTTAAAATATATTTCCCTTTCATAGCTGTGTCCCTTGTGTTTTGTCCTCACTGACAGATATTAACAAAAATATTTATAAAATGAATTAACATCAAAGTCTCCTTTCCATATTTCACCTGCTATGAGAACAACAGCCTCTGGTCCAGTCCAATTGCTTGGAAAAATAATGGCCCGTCTCTCCTCAGCAAGCCGCATGATTTGACTATCGTTCATGTCAGAAGCACTATTTAACACTCACTTGCTTTCCCGGTCTGAATCTCCACAGACTGGCTGAATCGCCCACAGCCAGCCGAGGTTCTGGCCCGAATCTGGAAGATGTAGCTCGTTCCGGGCTTCAGACCTGACACTTTAGCGCTGGTGTTCTGTGACTTTATTGTAGCATAACTTGTCTGTTCGCGGTCCTGAGGAAAAATCCCAGTCAGACAATGAGACGTTTCATTCAAATAAATAGACTATTTAATGTAATTTATATGATTACAATCCATAAAAACAATAGTGGACAATTCACACCAGGACCCAACAAAATCTTGTTTTGAGACCCAGGATGGAGGATTGGACCGATTAAATTGAAGTGCTCACTAATCTGTTAGCATTCCCCGCTTCACCCCACTGCGTCCGTGAATTCTGTCCCCGCCGAAGCATTTCGCTTTGTTAAAACGTCTTTGATGCTGCCCTGTCCCCTGAGGAGACCGCCGGCACCGTATATCCATCAAAAACCACTGCATAGTCTTTTGTTAAGCATCGTTCCCCAGGAGTCAACACACGGGCAGCGGATTGGCAAACAGGGATTGCACGTAAATCATATTTACATAGTGGCATTGTTGACTAGGCACTGTATACTAATTCTCTGTCACAGCTGATTTCTCTTTTGCGCCATTAGGCAGCAAAGCTCCCGGCTCATGCGACAATTAACTTCCCTCCAGTGTTTGGCAGCACTCGCTGTGTTTGCCTTCAATGTCACTTTAACTAATCTCACTGAATCAGTCTGAGAGCGCTATTGGTTGGTAATTTCCTTTCAATTAGCCCGAGCTGCCAATAAACCGAGTGGTTAAATTGAGATATTTGATTCCAGGCTAGTCTATAAAATGTGACCCGCCATCAAGCCATTTGACAAGATCTGCTCAGTTAATGAATAAATATCACTCCTTTAGGACTTTAGTGTATTCACTCTGTTGAAGAAATTACCTTTTCATAATATTTGATGTCGTATTCTAATATAACTCCATTGGGCTGAGCTGGTTCGTGCCAGAACAGAATGACACTGTTCTGACTGGCATTTTCTTGCCGGACGGCCATCACTTGAGATGGAGCTGTGAAAACAAGGACATGATGGTCCCTTTAGTAAGACAGCAGATTCATTCTACAACAATAATTGTATAGATTTGACAAGCAATACAATTTAAAGTATTAGCACACCGCTGGAAAATCCAGATAGTACCAGCTTTAGATGGTTTCTAGCTGTTCATTTATATCTAAGCTGGTTTAAGCTAGTTTAGCTGATTGATCAGCTAGTCAACTAGCTTATTGGACCTGGTAAGGACCGGAAGCCCACCATTACTAAGCTATTAAAAACTGCTTAGGAGATAAATCAGATGAAACAGGGATCAACCTGGTTACGGCTGATTATCTAAACATTACGACATTATCTACACCAGGGGTGTAAAACTCCATCAACCCTGCAGAGTTTAGCTTCAACCCTAATTAAACACACCTGATCCAGTTAATCAAGTCCTTCAGGCTTATTTGAAAACTACAGGTATGTGTGTTGGAGCAGGGCTGGAATTAAACTCTTCTGGACTGTGGTCTTCCAGGAACTGAGTTTTGCACCCCTGGTTTAGACAATGTGGTCTACTAGCCGTAACCAGGTTGACCCATGTTCCATCAGCAAGCTAGTCTAGCTAATCAACTAGCTAAGTACATGAACCCATGGTCTTAACTGTTGGAAGGAGGCCATTTACAGTCACTATAGCTATTTAACTATTGTAGGCGTTTGAACAGCTAGACTTCTAACTGGTGGGACAAAGTTCACCCTGGTTAGGGTTGGAAGACCACCTTGACTAAGCAGTTAAAAATTGAAAATTTAGAGTCATTAGCTGGTTCAAACTAGACTAGCTATCTGATGGAACAGAGGTCAACCTAATTTGGGCTGGCAGACCACCTTGACCAAGCCTATTTAAAACTGGTCATTTATGGTCATTAGTTGGTTGAAACAAATGTAAGTGCTTGATCAGTTAAATTAGTAGCTGGTTTGGTCAAGATCAACATGGTTACGGCTGGTAGATCACCTTGACTAAAGGGCCGTTCACACCAAACACGATAACTATAAAGATAACGATAAAGATAACTATATATGCGTCCACACCAATGACCGATAACGGTCTTTTTATTCTAAGCACGCGCGCGCCCGCGCTGCGGTTTCAAAGTAGCGAAAAGGGATGACCTGCTAGAATGGATTCTGATTGGCTGTCAGTGTTTTATCGTTCGACAGCTGGAAAAAAATCGTTCTGAAAGTGATCCCAACGATATCGTTCCTCATATCTTTATCGTTATAGTTGTGGTGTGAACTCTGTTATTCTTTAATATGGAGAACAATTTTTAGAATTATATCTTTATCGTTATCTTTATAGTTATCGTCCTTGGTGTGAACGGGCCTTAAGCCTATTCAAACTGGTCATTCATAGTTATTAGCTAGTTCAAGCTAATTGAGATGGTTGCTTAGTTAAATTACTAGCTGGCTTGGCTGTGAGGACTGATAGACTATATTGTCAAACTGTTTACAACTAGTAAATTATGGTCATTAGCTGGTTCAAACTAGTTTAGGTGGTTGATCAGTTGGTGGGGCCACTTTTGCTAAGATTGACCATGTTTCAAAACACATCATGTTTGGTCAACTAGCTACAACCCCTTAGGCTAGTAAGACCTGGATTTTAAGAATTATGTGAATAATAGTAACACTTTACAATACGGTTCATTAGTTAACATTAGTTAACTACATCAGTTAACATGAACTAAGAATGAACAATACTTCTACAGCATTTATTAATCTTAGTTAGTATTAATTTAAACATTTACTAATACGTTGATAAAATCAAAGGTTATATTTGTTAACATTAGTTAATGCACTGTGAATGAACTAACAATGAACAACTGTAATTGTATTAACTAACAGTAACAAAGATTAATACACACTGTAACAAATGTATTTGCTCATTGTTAGTTCATGTTAATACATTAACTAATGAACCTTATTGTAAAGTGTTACCTGAATAATGAATGCAATCATTACAAACATTAATGACCCAACAGTGTCTCCTACCTGCCTGGTTTGTGGTGATATTGACCATCACAGACTGTGGCAGTTCGTTGCTCAGGTGTGTGACTCCATTTAGCGCGACAATACGGAAGGTGTAGTTAGCGTGAGCGGCGAGATTCAGCACCGTCACCCATGGTTCTGTAAGTCCCGTCTGCTGTGGGATGAAGCGCACCGTCGCCGCTCCTGTCCGGGCCACCACGACCCCATTCAAGGGCCCTCCTCCCCCAGCCGTCCCACCAACAGCTCCACTGGTGTCTGCAACACCCCCATTGACGTTCCCCACCCCATTACTTCCACCCGCACCCACCCGACAGTCCTCACACTGCGTGCCGTCTTTGTCACACCTCTGGCAAAGGACATCATAGATGACATCACTGCGGCCCCCTGCGTCCAGAGGTGAACCCCACTCCAGATTGACCGAGGTGCCGTTCACAGATGAGATGATGTTTACTGGAGCAGACGGAGGTCCTGCGGGGAGGGGGAAGTTAGACACTTCTTAATTATAGGTTAATTAGCGAGGTTCAGGGAATTGGTGGTTATCAGGCTAGCCGATCAAAAGAGAATGATTGAATTTGCACTTCAGTAACCACACGACCGTGGTTCAACAAGTAATCTTGTCTTACGATTTTTACACTCATTAAAAGTTTAGAACAAGTTACATATTTGTTCCCAGAAAGTATTTGGACACTTAGATTAATCTAAAAATAATAAAAAAATAATGATGATGATGATAATCATCAATGTTTTAAAGAAAGATAGCACAAGCACACTTTTCAAGCAAAACATATGACAGAAATATTTAGTTTTACGATTAAATATAATAAAATAAAAAATAACAAAATTAATTAATGATATAAAATAAGATTATTATTTTTTTATTAAGCTTGCTACTCAAGCTGATCAGATTATTTCTACATTAAAAAATATTTATACAATAAAATATTAATAAATTATAAAATAAAAGGAAATGAGGAGAAAAGACATCATACATCCACTAAAAATTACCAAAACACCAACTGATTATAAGTAATCGACTTATAAGTTAGTGAAGAGAAAATATCCTGCAGCATTTGAAATTTGATCATTTATATCTTATGCATTGACATTCAGACATTTGAATGTGTTTTCAAATACTTTTCTGGGCTATTGTATCTAAAAAAATGAATTCAAATTTCTTGGTTTGATGATATGTAAGCATGAAGACTCACTTGTACAGGGAGAAGCCGGTGGATCCGTAGAGGAACGATAGAAGTTGGCATCACACGGGCAGGATAGAGCCGCTCGTGTCTCGGAGTGACTGTGGAGAGGACATTTCCCACACTGCTGATCTCCCGCCACTGGCTTGTAGAAACCCACCTCACATGCTAACAGAAAACACAAACACAATCCACAAACTGATTCTTTGCCGCTTAGATGTACATAAAACAAGTCATGAAATCAAAGTGAACTATTTAGTTTCTTAATACTGTACATGTTCATTGTCTTATTTTGTGCACGATTCATTAGTACATTTTCCAACAACACAATTCCCTGATGATAAAATAAAGTCTTACATGCTTTCTCATTGAATGTCCTGTTTTACTCAGAGACACATGAGCAAAATGGGTTGCAAATGCCTTTTTTGTTGACTTTGAATATTATTCGAACAAGTTGTTGAACAAGAAGTGCAAAACTGTCACTCTCAAGTGTGGCGGCTCAGAGTTTGCAAAAAAAATGTTCAAGTAAGGACAACATGTACATGGGTGAGGAATCTGAGCTTTAGGGGGGAAAAAAGAATTGAGAATTAACATAGAGCGATAGCAAGATCTTTATCTCCACCGACAGAAACCCCAGGGAGTCCAAAAAGTATTCCTTCTTGCAGTATTTATCCTTGTCTGTTTTCTCTTTTGGTTTGATCCGATTAATCCTTCCCTCCCTTGATGTTTTTTTGAAAAGCTCCCGAGTTGAAAAGCAGGTCACGATAAACATACGCTCAATCGAGTGCGGTGACGTCTGTGCTTTGAAGTTTTTGACAGACTACCCCTGGCAACACAATCAGAAGCGCGCATTCAACATACACACCGACAGATATCAGGTAATCATGATGAACTTTGGTGACCTTTTCTGTTTGGGCAGAAATCTCACTTTTAAGACTCTTTCTACTTAGTAAGTCTCTTTTCAAAGCTGATAAGAGTATAAAAAAAAAGCAAGAGGGGTGAGGAGATAGAGACTCCAGTGCTCTTTATCCAGTGGTGTTTACACACACTACATTAGGGCTGCGGTGTTCTTCTGGTTTTTTTGCACACTGTTTGGTCTGTCAGCACCTGTCAGCGCAGCTCTCATTGCAGCCACATTTGCATTACAATGAATTTTAATGAATATCTACAGCCATTGTTTGCTGACCTTGATTTTTACTCTGAGTGTAGATAGTTAAATAAATATGGTTGAAAAGAATATTCACCGAGGTGTTTTTCATGCAAGGTGTGTGACTGTGCAAGGTGTTGGAATTCAACAAGCATCGGCACAAATGAAATGTTTTTATTTACCATAGTGTAACCTCATACACTCAACTAATTTATAATGAATGGGTGTCTTTTCATGGTAACTGTTGCAAGCCATGTTGGAGAAATTCCACATTTCAGAAATAAAAGTTCAACATGAAATTATCATAAGATTGATAGAGATGTATAAAATAAAATAAAATAAAATAAAATAAAATAAAATAAAATAAAATAAAATAAAATAAAATAAAATAAAATAAAATAAAATAAAATAAAATAAAATAAAATAAAATAAAATAATTAAAAACATGTTAATAGTTGGAGTGCTTTATCTTTTAAAAAAAGATATTTTAAAATAAGTAAAATATAATTAAAAATATAATTAACAAAAATAATATAATATAATATAATATAATATAATATAATATAATATAATATAATATAATATAATATAATATAATATAATATAACATAAAATGTGTTAATAGTTGGAGTGCATTGAAAATTTACCCCCATAAATTAAAATTTCTGAATAAAACACTAAGTAGGCTAATAAAACGTTATTTTATTATTAAAAATAAATAATAAAATAATGTATTATCTTGATTATTTTTTAATAATAACAATAGATATTTTAAAATAAGTAAAAAATATATATAATATAATATAATATAATATAATATAATATAATATAATATAATATAATATAATATAATATAATATAATATAATATAATATAACATTTTTGGCCAAAATTACATAAAACATTCAAATAGCTGTTACTTTTCTTAAGTACAGTGCTATGCATAAGTTTAGACACCCATACTAAAGCTGACTAAAAAGAGGAATAAAAAAATCATCTTTTGGAAACTGAACTTAATGCCTTAATTTAAAAAATTAGGAAAAATCCAACCTTTAAGGACACCAATTTTCTTTCTGAATGAATAATGTATCGTAAATAAATAAATATTCTTCCTTAAAATACAGGGTGCATAAGTCTGGACACCCCTATGTTAAATTCCCATAGAGCCAGGCAGATTTTTATTTTTAAAGGCCAGTTACTTCATGGATCCAGGATACTATGCATCCTGATAAAGTTCCCTTGGCCTCTGGAATTAAAATAGCCCCACATCATCACATAGCCTTCACCATACCTAGAGATTGGCATGGTTTTAGTTCAGTTAGCCTAATAGCTGGTTTGATTTGCATTGAGAGATGATCTTATGGAAAGTACTCCATGCCAATCTCTAGGATAGTATCCTGGATCCATGAAGTAACTGGCCTTTAAAAATAAAAATCTGCCTGGCTCTATGGGAATTTAACATAGGGGTGTCCAAACTTATGCACCCTGTATTTTAAGGAAGAACATTTATTTATTTACGATACATTATTCAATTCAGAAAGAAAATTGGTGTCCTTAAAGGTTGGATTTTTCCTAATTTTTAAATTAAGGCATTAAGTTCAATTTCCAAAAAATGATTTTTTATTCCTCTTTTTAGTCAACTTTAGCATGGGTGTCTAAACTTATGCATAGCACTGTATTTTTAAATAAAAATAATAGATGTAAAAAAAAAAAAAAAAAAAAAAAAAACTTTTGGCTAAATATTCAATGTTGTTATCCAAAAGATTTTGTCTGATTATTTTTCTGAAGTTTCCAAAAGTATTGTTAATGGCTCAAATATTTGACCTTATGACCTTAATACACTGTAAAAAAAAAGTGTAATTTTACAGGTAATTGTCTGTATTTTTTTACAGAATTTTACCGTTTTGTCATTATACAGCAAATATCTGTAAAATAAAAGGCATTTTCTGTAATTTAAAGGTCCACTGTTAAATTTACAGGTAATTGCTTGTATTTTGGTTTTACATCAATTTTACTTTTTTTAAAAGGAACTTGTCTGTATTTTTACAGAGTTATGTGTAATTTTACAGAAATTATAGTAATTATAGAAATTACAGTAATATTTTACAGATTTTTTCTGTGAAATTAGAAAACAAAGAAAAGAAGGTATAACTGCGGAAATCTGCATCTATTCAATATGTTTGCCTTACAGATTATTAAGCATGTGGGGGTTAAAGTGAGCTTTTTAAAGGTTAAATAATAGTTTTTGTACATACAGTACCCTACATATGCTACAGTTATTTTTTATTTCACATTTTATTTTATACTCATTTTGATCATTATTTCATTGTCTTATTCTCCCATAATTTCATGTATATTTTATTAATATTTTTCCAAATCTCCGTTGCTGCACATTCAGGGCTTTGTGTGTGTGAGTGCGCGTGCGCGATGAAGCAGATTCAAATTCGCCGCCATTACTTTTCCGCTGTTTACTCCCGCCCACAACGGTTAACGTTAGCTGATCAGTCGAGTTTGGGCAAGCGGGAGATTTGAATTCAGTTTACCGGTACTCTCGTGAAGTGGATTGTGAGATCAACAGTGGTTCAAAGCAATCGTATTCGTCAAGAGCAGTTGTGAGCAGGAGCTGTTGTCAGAGTCAGTCCGTTTGAATTCTACGGAAATAACACCCTTTTCTGTGAGCCTTGTTCGTCACGGCGGACATCATGCCAACCGATCACCGGCTGAGGTAAGAGTCTCATTATACTAAGTAAGTTAACATGTGAACGATATTTTATATTACATTTGTGTTACGTTTACAGTTTTCAAGCTAACGTTAGCATTCTTAAATTATGTTCAGTCATAACTGGCGAGAGCTGGAGGGCAAAACACTGAAAATGTAGCATGCGTCTTTACATTTTCCATCTGTTTTAAGAAAGATCAGTTGAACCCACATCTCAAAAGACCTAAAACAAGCTTTCGTAGACTTGTTATACATATCAAATTCTGTTTAATTGTGTATAAAATCTTCCTTAATACGCGATAGTAGGCTATCTGTCAGTAACGTTAAATCGATCTCTTAAATGGCGGAATATTTTGAAATAGGCCTACCATGTTTGTTTGTTTGTTTGTTTTTTCTTTGTGGTTAAACCATAACGTTAGTTAATTTTCATAAGGGTTAACGTGGCTATCAAGACTGTTAAGAAAACGAGACTAGAATATGAACACAGCATGATAAATTGCATATTCTGGCTGCATCTGCTTGTTAACACACAGCTAGCCTATAGAATGCATAGCCTATATGTGCATATATTAGGCTTATAAAATAAAAGTTGATAGAATGTTTGTGTTCTGATGAAGAAATTAACTTATCTACATTTTGGATGACCTGGGGTCACCATAGTAGACTTTTTCATAGGATACTTTTGATCATTGGTTATGAAAATTGCATTGATCCAGATGAACAGACAGTTACACCCCTAACGTTAGGTGTCTCAGCTCAAAACTTCACTGTTAGCCTTTCCTGCTCAGCTTCCAGATCATAGTCAGTTGAGGTTTTGCATTGTCTCAGTGGAACATATTCTTACATGTGTAAATGTAATACTGAGTTGTTAAAAAATATTTTTTTGTGATTTCAGGTCAAGTGGAAAGCAGAATGATCATGGCAAATCAGGTATGGGAAGAAGTAATTTAAAATATCATAATGGCCGAGTCTTCTGATTCCATATGATTGCACTAAAAGTGGCAGAAAATTGTATTTGTTTTATACTGTATTTTCCCATGTGAATATTCATTTGATCCTTGTGAGGCCACTGTAGCTGCACAAGGTTTGGTTTTACTACAGTAAGACCGCGATTGAATAGATTCCACTCATCTTTTTTTTTTTTCTTTTTTTTTTTTTTAGCGTAACTAGGCTCTGTCATTTAGAAACATGACTTTTCCTATCACTTAATGACACATATCTCTACCTTTCATTCCAGCTAAAGGATCTGACGTTTGCTGCTCGCATCTCAGCCTACCTGATGGAAAATTCTTGCTGGATGAATGACCTTCACCTTCAACTCAACCTTGCCAAGGCAGAACTGCTTATGGTTTCAGCCAAACCATCCTTGCTGTGTGATCCTGCTGATTTGCCTTATACAACACCAGAAAGATCCGGCCCTTCCTATCGGAGCCACACAACTCCTTGTCTAAGCTCTTGTTCTATCCAGACTGGACTATTGTAATGCTCTCCTGGCAGCTCTTCCAGCATCAGTCAAACCTCTGCAACTGATCCAGATGCTGCAGCAAGACCTAAATTCACTGCTTCAGATCTATGTGTCTCCAGAAGCTTGTGTTCTGCAAGTGAACGGCGCCTTGTGGTGCCATCATCCCAAAGAGACACAAAATCACTTTCACTGACCTTTCCCTGGACTGTTCCCTGCTGGTGGGATGACCTGCCCAACTCAACACATTTTCAAGAAACTGCTAAAGATCCATCTTTTCATAAACACTTGACCCAATAATACTACATTTTTGTTTTAATAAAAAAAAAGAAAAATTGTGCACTGTGCTACACTAACTGGGACTTGTCACTGCTCCTGTTGTTTCTATTGTTCTCTTAATTTTAAGTCACTTTGGATAAAATGTAATTGTAAATGTTTAAAATAAGTTATATTAGAGTATAAAGGTATACAGTAATTTTTTTTTAATGTGAATATTTTTACATGTTCTAAATTATATACTAAGCTTGTATTTCCTATCATTCACGTATCTTGATGTTCAGTGTTTGTTTAATGAGTAATACTGTAAATGTGCAGGTATTCCGTACTTGTACATTTAGTTAATTTAACAGAAATTGACTGTACATTTGCTATTATTAAGTACTTAATTAGAGATTGGTCAAAGTTGTGAAACTGGATCTGCAAAAAATAAAACTGTAAATATACAAACTTTGTATTTGAATTTATGTACTTATTCCATTTTTATACATAACTTCATAGTTATTTTACACAGAAAAACTATATATTAAAAGATAATTACTGTAGATAGACAAGAGCATTATTATAAAATAACTTTATAAAACCCTAAATTTACAGTTTAACCTTAAAGTTAAATGTTCTTTTTATGTAATTTGACATAATTTATCCGTTTTTCCACGGTTTAATAAGCCATTATCAACAGTAAAGTACTGTAATTTAATTAATTTTGACCGTAAAGTCAATTCTGTATTTTTACGGTTTTTGCCTGTAATTTTGTGAAATGGTTATTTGCTGTAATTTAACAGAACCCGTCTGGAAACTTTGCTGCCAGAGATTTACCGTTTTTTTACGGGATTTTTTTTTACGTTCAACTAAAAGGAAGATCCGATCATCGCATACAGTCCTCAACCTCATGGCTTTCCGGAATACAAAAGCAGTGACATTAGTGTGAAAAAAAAAAAAAACCTGTTATTATAAGAGAGTCATTCTGAGTATACTGCAATGCTCACGAAAATACACACGGAAACACTCTTCACACTCACAAACACCTTCAGAACCCTTCTGGGAGCCGCACAACAGCTGCTAATGAGCAGGGAGGATTGTCTGAGTGATGTATGATTCTGTCAGTGAAATCATAGCTGGAAATGGGGCACTTCATCACAGCTCCTCCAAACACACATGCTCTCCACTGAAGGGGTTACTGATAGCTCAGGCTCCGGACACATCCCGCACGCTCACGTTAGTGTGTCATTCGCCCGCTACGCGCTGTCCTGCTCTAGATTTGGACCAGCCACACATACAGTACAGCGGCGTACCATTTTGAAGGTGTATGAAGGCCTGTACTGTTAATGTAATGACTGTTTCCCGTGAGAGTCATGAAAACACAACAGATGTTCCCATTCAGCCTCTAATATACAACGCAAGCATTTCTGATTTGTTGTTTAAACATGACATAATGGCTAATGCCTAAATGGCCTAACAAAAGTGCACTGTTATGGTGCGTTCAAGTCATGTCGGAAAGATCGGATTTATGATTTGAACGCACATGAATATCCCCACGAAGTAAATAAATACGAGTGGGAAGCTCTGGATTTTCTTTAAAGGGTTAGTTCACCCAAAAAAGGTTCCAAACCTGTATGAGTCTCTTTCTTGTGTTAAACAAGAAACATGACAAACACAAAATATGATAGCATTGTAATATAACGATAAAGTTTACAGTGGCTTCATAAAACACACCTGATGCATATTCTTTATTCTTCATTTTCTAGAAGTAGAGTTTAAAGACCTTGCTGTATTTTTGTGTACTTAATTAAGAGACTGTGATGCAAAGCTGAATTTTCAGCATCATTACTCCAGTCTTCAGTGTCACATGATCCTTCAGAAATCATTTTAACATGCAAGTAACATTTGTTATGATTATCAGTGTTGTGCTACATAACAGCATTTATTTAAAATATAAATCTTTTGTAACATTATAAATGACTTTACTGTCACTTTTGGTCAACTTAATGCATCCTTGCTTAATAAAACTGTTTTAATAAAACTGTAACATCTTACTGACCCCAAACTTTCATATTCAAATATTCATGCAAGCACATCATTTAATTTATTTAAAAAACTTCAGCACAACTCTAATTCATTGCATCTCATATCTAAGGCGAGAAATATTCCTCTGAGGCACATCAGCTCATGCTCAGCTCAAGAACTGCCTAAATTTTATCATTAAAAATAAATTTTACTAAGAAGGCGATGTTTGAAATACCTTTTTAGCTTAGTTTCCTTCTGGGTGGACTCAGGGAAGAAGCTTTGCATTGATACACACTCTCTTTTAGCTATCAAAAGGCGAAGATTTTCCACAGGTTGCACCTGTATTGTTTCTTTCAAATCATAAAGAAAAAGCTTCTGCAATTTTTTTTCACGACAGCACTTTTAGGGGTGACATTAATCAAGGTTAGTGACATTTGGAGCCGGCCAATCCATCCCGAGGCAAAACTCCCAGCAGCAGCAGCAGCGATACCGAGCATGACTGGCACGTCCAGATCCCGAAGCCGCACGGCCACGATAACACCTAATGCTGACTGGCCCTCAAACCACATGGGAATGAGTCTCAAGATCGAACAACCAGAGGGTACAAATAAATAAAGAAATAAATAGGGACGGATAAGGAGAGGAGAAGATGAATTGCTCGCAAGCGTTTGGGCCTTCAAGCTTCGGCTCTGACTATCAAAATGCCAATTCATGCATGAAATTCAAGCTGAACCAAGAGGACAATAACAGCGAACACAGACATGACCTTTTGATAGCCATTAAATAGACAGGTCTTTGATTTTAAACAGCGTGGATCATATTTTGCATTACAATACAAGGATTTACCTGCATTAGACTTACTATTCAGTCAGTCATAATAACGTCTGCGGCTTTGCTAAATGTTACTCACTGCCTCCTCTGTAGATTTAAAGGAACAGTACACACAAAAATTTACATTTTGTCATCCATTATCCGACCACATATTATTTTCTTTCCTCATTCTGTGAAAAAATACAAATTAGATGTTAGGAAGAGTTGCTTTTCCCCCCCAAACAACAAAAGTAAATAATGATTTACACTGCAGAAAAAAGTATTTTAAAAAGCAGTCCAAATGACTTGAATCAAAAATGGCATCATTATATACTGTAGGTCGTGCCAGGTTTGATATAATTGGTTCTCGCATGTCATGTGACCAATCATGATGTTGCAAGTTTGAAAACTACAATAGTATCTCAATGACACTAAAACAACACTGATTACATTTCATCGTGAACAAGTACTGCTGTTATCTGCTATGCTGCTGCACATTAGACATTCAAATATTGACTATCAGTGAATAACGTCCCTATGATACGTCTTTTTTGAGCTTGACAATATAAATCACCAGCACTTTAATGGAAAACAGCAGCTCGGACATTCTGCATAACATCGCCTTTTGTGTTTCACAGATTAAAAAAAGGAAATAATATGGGGTTGGGACAATATAGGGCTAAATGAGAAAAAAAAAAAAACTTTCATTGAACTAATCCTTTAATTGCTCCCAAGGCTAAAAGAAGATGAAGCGGATGAGTTATAAAGCCAACAAACTCAACCCCCCTATGCACAAAATAGCCATATACCTTTGACACACAAGCATATCTTAATTTGTGAAAATGGCTTGCGTTGGTCTGAAGAAAGCAGCCTAATTTGAAACCGGCCATGTGTAAAAATGTCTGTTTATCCCAGAGGGAGGTTTTTAATGGGTATATAAGAGGGCCGTAAGGAGTTAATTGTTTGTGGCTCGCAATCTGATATTAACCACACAGTGTGGCTATAAGAACAGGGCAGGGGAGCCTAGTATCTAGTTTACTCTCAAATACTTGCATTAATATACATATAGATATATGTGTGTGTGGGTCTGTTTGGACGTGCATCCAATTTTGCTTCTGTTTTCTATTTTGGCCCTTAATCTTATTGTCTGTAGTTGTGGTTAGACTGTGTCCTCCAAAGATCTCATCTTAAACTTTCCAAGCGCAGGAGGGTAATTGCTATCAGATCAATTTACTCAAGAAAAGTGGTGCCTGTTTCTAAGTGCTTGATAGATGGAGACCAACTTGTCTAAATTGGGGGCGACCTTGAAGAGTCATTAACAGTAGAAGGAGAAATGCGGCCGGTGACTTTATTGACTTGGAGAATCCCAGTGATTGCGCAGATAGGCTCGGCTGCACCTTGATATGGATAAAGAAACGAATAAATGATTAAACAGAATACAAATGATTAGTTATAACTTCCTTTAAAAAGTATTCTGCAGCTTTAACGTCCTTCTGCGAGATGAGCTAAAAGTCTACACTGAAAGTCGAAACTGATTACTGGAGTGTATGTTTTACTAGAAAATAGTTTTTCAGTACTTCATTATTTCGTGTTTATTTTCTTTGTGATTATTGGCGAAATTATCTAGCAACTTCTGATGGAAAATCGTTTCAAAGTAAATCCTACACCATTATTTTTTCAAGAGTTCACCCAAAAATTAAGATTCTGTCATCATTTACTCACCCTCAAGTTGTTCCAAGCCTCTAACCCAAAAATGAAGATTCTGTCATCATTTACTCACCCTCAAGTTGTTCCAAGTCTTTAAGCTGTTGAACATTAAGGAAGATATCTTGAAGAATGTTGGTATCCAAACGTACTTCCACAGTATTATTTTCTATACTATGGGAGTCAATGGGGACCAGCAACTGTTTGGTCACCAACATTCTTCAAAATATTGTCCAACAGAAGAACTTCAAAGAGGTTTAGAACAACTTGAGGGTGAGTAAATGATGACAACTTTCATTTTTGGGAGAACTAACCCTTTTTCAGTGTAGTTATTGGATACTAGCTTTGACTGGTCAAGCTGGGTTATCAGGGGGGGAAAAAATCCATCTTATCTACATAGCTTGTGCCAGTAACCCTGCTGAAAACGAAACCAGCCTAAGGTGGTTTGCTGGATTTATCTGATTTTAGCTAGTCTCCCAGTCTGGCTGGTATTCAGCTTCAACTTGTCAACCATCCTGACTAGCTCAAAAGTGCTCCAAACCCCTTTAAAACCATTAAATCAGACCAGTTAAGACCGGCAACCGCTTTTTTATTATTATTAGTGAACAGACCCGGATTGCCACCTTAAACCAGTTAAACTAGTTCAAACTTAAAAAGATAGTCACCAGCCAGTAATATTTAGTTAGGCCGTTGAAACTCTTGCTAACGAGAAGCATCTACACGTCTGACAGTCGACTCCCAGCGGGACAGCCCTGGATCTCGGACCAGTGCTTCTGTCCAGTGGCTACATCACACACTTGCTGTAGCGTAAAGCTAATGAAGTCGTTTAATCTACCTGAACGCTCCCACAGGGGCGTCCCACTTTAATTATGTTCTTAAACGTCTCTCACATGCACTAATAGGCAGAAATGAAACATGGCACCACGTTAACAAATCCTGGCGGAGGAAGGGACCTGAGAACAGATATTAAAAACTTGGCTGGCATTAATTTTAGCCACTACGGATGTGCGTAAGCTATGTAGCAAAGCGAGTCCATGATTGCATGCCGCCCCAGTCGGCACAGAGCGTAAAGACCATTTATCTCCATTTCTGGTGCAATAGGCTTACCAAAACTAGTCACTCAGTTGATTTAAACTGCTTTTATCATATCTTGCCATGATATTAGGCTACTTGTCATTTATTTGTTGGACAAAGTCCAAAAGAGTAAGACCACTAATGAAAATACTCCTATTTTGCACACACACAAACAAAAACAAAAAAAATCCAGATTTTCTTTGTTGTAATTTTTCAACCCCAGTCTATTTTCAATATATGAAGACTTCAGATGCAAAAGCCTCTAAGTGCCATTTGAAATTTTCTTCTAAAATGAGCATTTTTATCAAGCTCATATATTAGGTTCAGTAATTTTCATTGCCATTAAAGTGAAATAACTGAACATAAACATACAAGCTTGATAAAAATGATTATTCTAGAAGAAAATATCATATGGCACTTAGAGGCTTTTGCATCTGAAGTCTTCATATGTAAAAAATTACCAGGGTAATGGACTTGAGGAAACCTGCTAGATATGAGACACAAAAAGATAAACACTAAAAAGAAAGTAAAGCAAAAACAAAGTGCATAAATAATGATGATATATTATAGAAATTTTGAAGTATTTATTTATTATTCTTCAAGGCAGTATAATGGTGTTGTACTGATAGATAGATAGATAGATAGATAGATAGATAGATAGATAGATAGATAGATAGATAGATAGATAGATAGATAGATAGATAGATAGATAGATAGATAGATAGATAGATAGATGGATAGATGGATAGATGGATGGATGGATGGATGGATGGATGGATGGATGGATGGATGGATGGATGGATGGATGGATGGATAGCCAAACAAATTAAATACCAAAAAATACCAAGAAATGTAATACAAAAATATTTTTTGACAATAGTTAAGTACACAACAGATGTAAAACCTCTTTGTTTTCACATTAAGATTCTGGTGGGTAAAAGTTCATTGTTCAACAGGTGTTCATGTTGCTATTGTGCAATAATCTGCGTACGGCAACAGTCCAACAGTGCTTTTCTTTGGAAATAGTGTGCAGCCACATCAAATGAGACAAACGCCTCTCTGTTAATGAGCATTAAATGGCTGCTAATTGTTTGATTGAATTGCTGTCACCTATCTAAGCGTGTCTAATTGAAGAGTGCGGAGCGAGGCATTTACAGTGCCGCTGACAAAAAAGAGCCATCTAAATGAAGAAATGTTTTGTGCGCGCCAATTACCAGAGAAAAGTCGAGCGTGCTTTTTTTTGTTCTTTAGTCTTACACAGACTTGATCTGTCTTATGAAGTTGCTGTGATGCAGCGGCTTTGTGGATTTTTATCACACAGCCCGTTTGTTGCATGAGAACAATGGCAATGCAAATAGCCTGATAAGACATTCAGTTTTCGGGTGCAAACTGGGAGGCAGCTGTGTATATTCACATCCTCCAAATGAAATTAACTTTGAGAAAGAGCATGCAAGAAAGAAAATCACAATCTAAAAATCTGATTATGTAATGCGTTTAATAATTTCCCCATATTATCAACACCGCACTGTCATTCACGTCCTTCCAGTGTTATTAAATGTGCAAACACATGCATTTGAATCTATAGACCCACATCATTATAATACAAAATATGGATGCCAGTTGCATAAAATAAATGAACATAGCTTTTGTTTGTCTGCTTGTAATTACACAGGATGTTTTTCACTATTTCTGATGCAAGTGCCAATATTGATGGTTTACGGGGAGGGGTGGGGGGTGTATTTTGAGTGACATGGTCCAGCTCCGTCTTGCTGAGATAAAATTCATTTCTTTTCTTGGGACAAAGCCCCTTTCCCCAACACTATTCCTCCGTCCGCCTGCATGGTGGTCTGACAGATTAAACGGCATCACCACAATGGCATCGTTGCGTGCAGGGCTTTAATATTGTCCACTGGAGCCCCCCGTTTCCTCATTTAATCCCTGTGTAATATGTTGGCCAGAAAACCCTCACGCTGTACACAATGCGCGCCCAGCTAAGACACAAAAAAGGCTAATTAGTCGCCCACCCTACCACTCCGCCCCCTCTCGCAAATCCTCATTCTTTCCATTTACAGGCGCAGTATCTGCTTTTGTTATCAGGGCCACCAATGTGCTGTTGGCTGCAATTGTTTCGCTTTATTTGACATGCAATGTGGCTCAAATAAAACAGTAAATTACTGCTAGAATGTGGGATTTTAACGATGATCCAGCAGACATACAGCACTCATTGGGAGACTGTGAAGGTATGAACATTCCAGGTTCAGTACAAGTTAAGATCTTCTGTCACCAAAGAAAAAAACATGTTTAACGTAATGCACTTACAAAGGAAGTATAAGCAGAGTAATGCAATCCATAAAAAAATACTCAATGTTTATTGACCAGAACCAGGTAACTTTTGCATTACACGTGCAAGAATAGAAAGAGACTGTAGGGTTGTTATAAGATAAGATGTTCATCCATATAAAACTACAGTCCCCTAAACTTACGTGTCAAAAAATGGGTAACACTTTATTTTGATAGTCCACTTTAGACATTCTACTGACTATAAGTAACTACACGTCAACTTATTCTACTAACCCGAACCCTAACAGTCTACTAATAATGAGAGTTAGTTGACACGTAGTGGTTTTCTCAGGTTCTGTCATTTCACGTTCATCCTCAGCATAATAAAATATATAGAAATATAAAACGACTGTTCAGCACTGACATGAGTGCTCTTTCCTTATTTTAGTGTTGTGACAACAAATCTTCCTGCTAATACATATGGCTTATTATACTGCATACACACAGATGGTGTCCTCAATGGAAAAAAAAAAAAACACCTATAATTCCCTACCTTCAGAAAATGCACAGACACGAGTCATGAGAAGTGTGCTACTTTTCTAAGATATCTTGACTTTTTATAAAAAAAAATCTCATATATTTGCATCTAAACAGTTGTGCCACACAGTATGCAATGCAATATTTTAGTGCAAATACCAGCTGGATCATTCTGTGTCACCTCAACCACAGGCCCCCGGCTAAAAAATGTATAATTTTTTTCTGGTAAAAAAAAAACAAAACAAAAACATCAGTTATCCACTGGAGGTCAACATGTCAATTCTCACTTTTCATATGGGGGGAATATATGGCAGCATAAGTCTAATCGGTTATACTTCGATAGTCCACTTTAGACATTTTACTTTGCAACTACTAACTCTCATTAATTTCCAACTACGTCAACTAATTCTCATTAGAGTATAAGTAGACTATTAATGTTCGGGTTACTAGAATAAATTGCCATGTACTTGGAAAGTACTAATACTCCAATGAGAGTTAGTTAACATGCAGATGCAAAGTTACTTATAGTCCCTAGAATGTCTAAAGTGGACCATCGAAATAAAGAGTTATCGTAAAATCTGTTTACTTTAGCAATTCTTGTTGCATTATATGCACTTTTTACATGTTTGTCCCCAAAGTTTGCATGTCTGTAACTAAATAATTTCCCCCCTACTGATATTTGACCCCAAATCTCAGGTAAAACTTGTCATTCTGACCTCCTCTATTACCTAGTATTTACTTACAGTACAGGAAAAATTCATCCAACTTTAGCTGGGGAAGTTTCAGAAGATTTAACACTGTTTCTTATTCGCTAACCACCCGCAATCCATTTTCACCATGCGATATAATAGAGCAAAGCGAACAACAAAGTCGTGCAAATAAATGGCATTCTTAACTTGTGTGCAAACCCAGTTCGTCACATCTCTCAAATCGCATCATATTTCTGTCAGGTGTCTTCAAGTCAGTGAGAAACAAACACACAGCTGGAGGACTTTAAGTGTCTATGAGACAAGAATGAATCTGTCTGCTTGGGGAATAAAAACATTTGATTGGCTGCTTTCAGGCTTATGATCTAATGTAAGATTATTAAAACTCTACAGCTCATTCTTTCCTATTCGTTCGATTGTACGCTGTCAGAAAATAAATATCATTATCTAAGAGTGACAGACTAAAGCATTCTGAAATCCCCTTACCGGTCGCCAGTGGGCTGCTGATGTGTCGAGGCTAACAATCACAAGCACACGCTAGATTCTTCAGAGGAGTTTATAATTATAATCTGTGAGAGCATGAAAAGTGGAAATTGATGGCTGGGATTGTGAAAAGATGGCCTCTTCAACAATGTACAGTAGCTTTTGACTGGCTTTGAAATCAGCTAATGTCAGAAAGTGTTACGAAGTCAGATTCGTAAGCTTTTTACAAAGCTCACAGACGAACAAAAGACTTCAATAAACAACTCTGAACTCTGAGCCCTTCAGAATAAAGAATTCTTCGTCTTGGACAATGTACGGCATTCTTGTTAAGCTTGGTTTTGTGCCCTCGCAATTTTTGCATCGTATTGTCAATGTTAGACAAGGCAGTGTATATCAAAAGACTTTATGAAGGATGCCCCCGTCATTAAACTGGATTGCTGCTTCGAAAAGTGGTCGTCCGTTACATTCATTCTTACTTAGACTCTGCTGAATGAATTTTCATATTGCAACATCCAAAACACAATTTTAGTGTGAAATGCATAGCTTCAACCAACAATGCATACCGAATTCCACACACTTTTACACTCACTCTGATTTGACCCCAGCCGCAGTGCATGCTGGGTAACTAACAGAGCCACAATATATAACAATGCTTTAGGTAAGTGGCAGCAGAGTCTAACTTACCTAAAGTTTTAATACAATTCTTTTGCAAACACTGCATTATTCTTTCAGGACATAAGTTTCAAAAGTTTGCTATCAATACATTTTTTAGAAATAAATTAATACTTTTATTCAGCAAGGATGCAAAATTGATCAACAGTGACAGTAAAGACATCTATAATGTATTTCTATTTCAAATAAATGCTGTTCTATTGAACTTTCTATTCATCAAAGAATCCTGACTTGTTTTAATCACCATTTCAACAAGCAGCAAAAACTGTTTTCAACATTATTAATAAGAAATGTTTTGTTTCTTGAGCAGCAATATTAGAATGATGAAGGATCAAGTGACACTGAAGACTGCAGTAATGATGCTGAAAATTCAGCTTGATCACAGAAATAAATTATATTTACAATATATTAAAATAGAAAACAGTTATTTAAAGTGGTAATAATATTTTCACAATATTACTGTTTTTACTGTACTTTTGATCAAATAAATACAGCCTTGGTGAGCAGAAGAGATTTCAAGTTCTTTCAAAAACAATAAAAAATCTTACCGACCCCAAACCTTTGTACTAGTGATGGGGACGAGACCGCCTATGCCGAGTCCGAGTCAAGACCGAGTCTTTGAAGGGTCGAGTCCGAGTTGAGACCTAGTCCGTTAGTTTTCAAATTCAGTCGAGTCCGAGTCAAGGCCGAGTCTTTGAGGAAGCAAGTCCGAGTCGAGACCGAGTCTTTAGGAGTCGAGACCAAGACCATAAAAACATGTCAGTTTTCATATTCATGATTTAATATCACCCCAGTTAATAATCAACAGTTAGGCCTACAGACTAAGCTAGATTGGGAATTGTTTAGAGGAGCAGTCTTAACGTCTTAATATGGACTATGCTTTTACTATCATTAAAAAAATCCCTACCACATGCATCATCTTCTGCCTATTTTTCTAAACTGCTTCAACAGTGCTGCTCTGTCATCAACATGTTAAGCCCACTCTGACTTTTTTAATCATAGTTAGGACATGCAGAGCAAATGAAAATTTTCTAGTGGTATGCATTCTAGTGGATTAGTGATGGGGACGAGACCGCCTATGCCGAGTCCGAGTCAAGACCGAGTCTTTGAAGGAACAAGTCCGAGTCGAGTCCGAGAAAGCAGAAATCGGTCTCGAGACCGGACTCAAGTACTACATCACTACTTTGTACGGTAATATTTCCATTACAAATTATATCATCAGCACAACATTTTGAGTAAAAAGTTTCAGCTCAAAGCAAGAAAATGAGAAAATCCAAAAAGGTGACCAAATCACAATTTTACTGCAAAATCTGAAATATTTCTTGTTTATTTTGCATCATACCATTTCATGGTTATACATTTTTCAAAATCCTAAAACTTTATTTCCTTCCACGTTTTAAAATCCCTAATTTTCAATATGACCTCAGACCTTTAGAGCCCGCTGTATTTCTGATTGTTAACCCCAGCACAGCGCCATCATGCCCTTCCAAACACAATTGTTTTGCATGGAAGTCTGTTTACAAGCGCTCATGAATAAGTTAGCCCACAGCGGCGGCTGAACATGTGGGGAAGACACTCTCCCTTGAATCTAAGTAGGTTAAATCAAGTTGCCAAATGGAGTGGATTTGACAAGGCTCCCTGCTATCCCGATAGCATGAACTATCTCATCTCCTCTGAAATAGATATTTTCCCTACATTTTCACGCTGGACTGGAAGGCCTACTGGAAAACCCAAAACAGAGCTGACGTGAGTGAGACGTGAAGCTAGTGCTCTGTTTTGATCGGCACTTAAAATGCTAGTAGGAGCCCATCGCTTGGATCTCGGTCAAAGAAAACGGGAATCCTTTTGACATTTTCTATTGCGACGGCATGCAATCCTTCCACGTGGTCTGCGCCTACGGCTTTAAGAGTGTTTTTTTTTTTGTTTTTTTTTGCAGTGTCCAAGCCCAGCCCAGTTTGCCATGTCGGGTTTGTCCCTGAGATGTGCGTGACTAGAGGAGGAGCGCTCACCGAGAGAATTAGCACAGCGACCCAGTTTAGACACCAAAAGCCTGACTCTGCGGCTCAGACACTTAACCTTTACTGACTGGCGGCAGCACTTTAGAGAGGAGAGAGGAAAAGGAAATGGATTGCCACGAGTGCTATTAGCCACAGATCGAGCAGAAAATCACCTGACAAAGTGTGAGTTTGTGATGGTTTGAGTAATACCTTCAAAACAGAATGCTGTGATTCTGGCAACACGAGGGAAATTGAATTAATAACAATTCCACAGCATTTAGTCATGTGTCCAGTGAACTATACATTACAGTGCAATGAGAACTGGAGAAATGAGAAAATGGAAAAACTAGAGAGAAAGTTTTCATTTTGAACTTAAAATTTATTTTTAAATATTTGTTATAAAAGTAGTGTTTTGACGGCTGGGACATTGCTATCATGCAGCATGCTAAAATGGTCTTCAGGAAGTTGTGAAGACCTCTTTATAGTATCGCAAAATAGAATATTGAATTTTTTTATACTAAAAATATGAATATTATTAATATTAAAATGTGTCTCTGAAACCATCCTCTACTCAGCATCACTTGTTAAAATATTTACAGCTAAAATGGTAATACAATATTATGGTAATACTTTACAGTAAGGTTTCATTTGTTAACATTACTTAATGTATTAACTAACATGTTTAACAATGAGCAATACATTTGTTACAGTATTTATTAATCTTTGTTAATGTTAGTTACCGCAACAAATACGGTTGTTCATTGTTAGTTCATTTTAGTTCACAGTGCATTAACTAATGTTGTCAAATACAACTTTTGATTTGAATAATATTAGTAAATGATGAAATTAACATGAACTAAGATTAATAAATGCTGTAGAAGTATTGTTCATTGTTAGTTAATGTTAACAAATTAAACCTTATTGTAAAGTGTTACACATATTATTAATGTTAAAAACATTAAATATTAAGCATTCTATATTAAGTATGAAAAAACACTATAAACGCACTAGATGACCTCAATTAACTTCCCCGAGAAGTTGTGTCTCTAAAATCATTCTGTTTTCAGCATTACTTCCAAATAACCCAAAAAAGGGAGCAGTCTATTCAGCCATCGTGAACCATCACTAATTATTATATCAAGCATCCATAGTTATTATCTATAGCATTACTGTTAGCATGCGGAAACATTCCCATTAAGTTGCATCACTAAATTCATTCTGTTTTCAGTACTGCTGCTGAATTATGATAAATATCATTAATTTTCTTGCCTAGCAGATGACAAAAATCTTTTTTTTTTCATTGCCTTAAACTGAAGATGGCACTATCTAACGACCAAACAACATATTCTTCATCCAAAATCGCATAATGTAAAGTAGGCACTACATTTGATCATTTCGTGACTGTTAAAAAAGTATGTTCTATATAGTATGGGTGTGTGTAGTATGAATGAAATTTGGATGTACTACATTGTCATGTTGTCATAGTCATGTGACCTACTTAACCACCATTCACAGCTCCACTCCTGTGTCCAGTATATACGCACTTCAGAATCTGGACGGTCATCTGGGTACTTTTCGCCAGCCGTTTTATGACTATTAATTCAAACATACTACTTGGCTCACATAGCTTCACCTACTACATAGTATGAAAGTAAGCATATTCGGATGCAGGGCTAGACTGGACTCTTCGGGCTTGGAAATGCAAAAATACAGTTCTGAAAATGTTCAAATGTGCTTGAAGATGGTGAAACCGCAACTCAAATGTAGGGTGTTGTCACTCACCAATGCAGTTGTCTCTGTGCTCCCCAAACCCAGCGCTGCACACACACCGTCCGATAGGAACGAGCCACTCGCCCTCAGCGCTGCAGTACATCTTTGGCGTGTCTCTCTCCTCGGCGTGGTCCACACACTGACCTCTGACCTCCACGAGCGAGGACGAGTCAGCCCCCGTGACCACGTCCCTGAAGACGGCCAGGTTGCGAGCCATTCCCGTGCAGCGTTTGTAGTACACTCGAACGGACACCACAGCGATGCAGGCTCCTATATCCTGAAACGCCAAGTAGAAGCCGCGCTTGCTGAGCGGCCCGACGCCACGGATTTCAGTGTTGAGCTTGAGTCTCCTCACCCCCAGGTCCACGTTGGTGAAACTCTCGTCGGCGGCGATGGTGTCGATCTTGGAAAACTGACTCTCCCAGATGGTCGTGCCAACATCACGGTCGGTCTCGTAGTAGTAGAGGTTAAAGGTCTCCTTGCAGGTACCGAGAACGCCTGGCATGCTGTTGCAGTCTCGCAGAGTGAATTTCACCTCGATGTAGATCCGCCGGGCGCCGTCACGCTGGATCCAGTTGGTCCGGAGCCAGTTGTTCTGGCTCGGGCTCATCACGTTGCACACCTGGTACGTGTGGATGGGGCTGAAGTACTCGTCCATTTCATTGATTGCATCCCACTGTGCGAAGACAGAAGGGGAATCTGGGTTATTATTGAAAATGGTTACGTCTGAAAGATTGATTTCGCAAATTAAAACAGTTTTACATAAAAACGAATAAATACTATTACATTTTCCTTCGTTTTCTTTTATATGGAGATAAGATAAGATAAGATAAGACAAACTTTATTTATCCCGAGGGAAATTCTTTTGTCACAAGCATGCTCAATGCAGCAAAAGAACAAGAAAAAGTGCATTAAATAATAATAACAACAATGAAATAGTGCAAATAAAATATAAATAAAATACAATAAAATACAGTAATATAACTATTAGTGCAAATGGTTCTGAAAAATGACAGTGCAAAGTAAATAATTAAAATATAAGTATATAATAGTGGAATAAAACAAACAGTTAATGACATACATTTCTGTAATATTGCACAATTTGCCTACGGAACAAAGTATCATTAGTATTGACATTGTTATTAATCCTGAGAAATCACCTACAGGGCAGTGAAGAGTTGTACAGTCTTATTGCCACAGGTAGGAAAGATTTCCTGTGACGATCAGTTCTGCATTTAGAGGCTATGAGTCTATTGCTGTGTGTGCTCCGATGGCCCATCAAAGAGGCATACATGGGGTGAGAAGGGTTGTCCATGATACCGAGAAGCTTTTTTAGCATTCTCCTCTCAGTTACCTCTGTCAGGTTCTCCAGACTGACACCCAGGACAGCACCAGCCCTTTTAATCAACTTGTTCAGCCTGTTTGCATCAGCTGTCTTCACCCCACTGCCCCAACACACAGCAGCAAAGAACACGACACTCTCTACCACAGAGTGATAGAACATGGTCATCATTTTCCTACATACGTTAAAAGACCTAAGCCGCCTCAGTAGGAAAAGCCGACTCTGCCCTTTCTTGAAAACAGCGTTGATGTTGTTAGACCAGTCCAGTTTACAGTCAATATGTACCCCCAGAAACCTGTAGTCCTCAACTACCTCCACATCAGTCCCTCTAATGATGACAGGGGTGGGAGGAGGAGCCTGCCTCCTAAAGTCCACAATCAATTCCTTTGTCTTCACATGATGAGACGTGTCATGCAACTGACCAAATTACTACTGATAATCATAACTACAACAACATGTGTTTACTTTATATAGTGCTTTCAGGTGATGCTCAAGGCACATAAACATAAGCACATAAAAACACATTTAAGCTAATGAAATAAAATAAAGTAATAAAATAAAAGGCAGCGAAAAGCGAAAAAAAGTGCACCTTTAAGGATAGGAGATTACACGCTCAAAATGTGCTGTTACAAACACATCTTTAATGCGATAGAGATCTAACTTGTGGATTTACATATTTACAGTGTGAAGATTCTTATAAATCAGTCCAGTATTACTTCAACAGCATATCACTTTTCACAGCGATATATATTAGAGCTTCTTTAAAACGTTTACATATGCATTGCAGTGCATAAGATTAATATCATGATGAATGTGGCCTGCCTTTCCTTAATAAAGTTCAGTATCCCTCGTTATTCATGGGTGGTTTTTGTGCGGCTTAAGCAGTTTTCTTATGCAATGCAAATAATCAGGCATGAATAAATATTTTATTATGAGTTGCAAATGAACTTAAAGATTCATATCAAGAGCCTGAAGCAAAAAATGGAAATGCTGATCAATGAGAATGAAGCCGTCCACAACCAGAGAACACCAAAACTAACAAACTGGTAAAAAAAACTATTGCAAAATAAAGAAGTTGCTACAAATTCGAGTACAGTTTTCAGTAGCGTGATAGCAGTTGAGAGAGAGAGAGGGAAAAATAAAGGGGGGGGTTAAGAAGAAGATGCAAAATATAGTGGTTATGTCAATGCTTGTAATTATACATTAGATTGCCACGCATGAAGTAGCCTCCCCAACATTAATACTAAATATTTGAAATCTTGGGTTCTTCAAGACTTCTAGAAACACTGACGAAATATGTTATCCAACTTTCATCACCATGAGTTGTTTCAAAAGTTGTTTCAAACCTGTATGATTTTTTTTACTTATGTTGAACACAAAAGAAGATATTTTAAAGAATGTTGGTATCCAAACAGTTGACGGCAGCCATTGACTTCCATTGTATTTATTTTCCTTATATGTAAATCAATGGCTATTGTCTGGTTACCAACATTCTTTAAAATGTCTTCTTTTGTGTTCAACAGAAAAAAAGAAACTCATACAGGTTTGGAACAACATGAGGATGAGTAAATGATGACAGGTTTTCATTTTTGGGTGAACTATCCCTTTAACGAAAGACCCTCTTCTCTCTTTACCGCAGAAAAGGAGAGTGTATGGACAGTTCATAAAGGTATTTTCTGATGGCGCTGTCTATGGGCAATTAGCTGTTCTCTTTCATCCTTCTCATGTAATAGTAAAGCAGGTGAATTGAAGGCTAGCTGCGGAGTGAAAGACCTCCAGCCCGACTGGTTTCCAGCCCCATGAGAAGGGTCCGCTACGTGCCTCCACACACAGCAGGTCTTTCATCTCACGAGCTCACGGCTCACGCCAGGCTTTACTGACGCCACACGCCGTGAGCGAGCAGCGGTTATTCACAGCTAATTAAAAGTGGAGGGCTGCCGGATAAACAGAGTGGACAGACAGATGATGATGCTCGGGAGGGATCTGGAGCGGGAAAACTATAAATAATGAATGTATTATATTATAATCTACTTTATAGTTGGTATTGGTGTAAATTGATGTCTTGGTCAGTTTTCTGATAAGTTCAAAAGGTAAGCTAAAATGCTTATAGCTAGCAATTTAAATAAAAATACATCCAGTTTAATGCACATTTCCTCTAGCTCTAACGGTAAAAATTATCGTTATTTTAGCGGTAAATGACTGTAAAAATGCTACAGTATGTTAACAATAGTGGTTGACAATAAGTTTCCTTTCTTTATATGGTGAAGAACTGTATAATCATCTAATAATTTACAGTGAAAATACGTGTAATAATGTATTTATAAATTTATTTATTTTCAGTTGATGATTTTTTTCTTTCTTATTGTGAAGTTCTGGTGATCTGGTGATTAATAAATAAAAATCAGTGAAATGTATGGCAAAACCAGCACATCTGCTGGTTTTGCCATACATTTCACTGATTTTTATTTATTAATTATTATTATCATCATTTACTGTGTAATGGCTCTAGCAACACCAATGTCATGGATTTGATTCCCAGGAAATGCATAAATGGATCAAATGTATACCTGGAATGCAATGCCGTGTTGTTATCGTTCGGTAAAATTAAGGCAAAAACTAATACTAAAAATAGTTTTCATTAACTCATTAGCACATAAAATTACAAAAACATAAAAATAAAACTCATTCAAAATATGAATAAATACTATATAAATAATATTAAAATAACACTGTGATGCAAGTCACTTTAGATAAAAACGTCTGCCAAATGAACAAATGCAAACATTTTAAGCTAATTTCAGGTTTGTTACTGTCAATGTTATGCAAAAATGCACATTAGGTTTGTATACATAGGTTTGTGTCTGCAAATTAGTGGCCAGGATTTGACATCTGCATCTGTGCACTTTGTGGCTATTGGTAGTAATAGCAGTATAACAGCATCACTTATCATTATGTTGTTATGGAAAAATGATGGTTTGCAGTTTGTGGAGCGCCTTGGGATGTTCTGTTATTAGCTCGCTACTCTTCAAGGCTAATCTCACATCTATTTTCTCCTCTATGGATATTATTATGCACTTTTACGTGATATACGGCGAGATAAACAGCGGGCAGATGTGAAAACAAGGCTGGAATGTCTTTGAGAGAACAGATTCTACAAATGGGGAAGACATCACTAAGCAAAAGCACATTTTATGGGTTGTAACTAGCAACACCGCTAGCAATAGAGCGCTGCAGCGATGAGGTATTTTTGTAGGCCAACCCGTAAGTTAGCAAAAACCCAATGGGATATTTATAATTTTTTGTTCATCATGAGATAATCTTCGCTTAAACTTTTAATCAATTTTGAAGTCAGAAAGCATTAGTAAAAAGCTAAACAGGCTGCTTCCAAATTAGCATAGTTCCCTACTACTGTATATAGTAGGTGAAAAACCTGTGACAAAAGAAGTGTGTCCGAATTCACAGTACTCATAAAAGTACCCTGATGACCTACTACTTCCGATGAGATTCTGAAGTGTGCGTACGATGGACACTTTACTATCCCATGAGGGCATGGGAGAAGATTTGTGAATGGCAGTGAAGCGACGTAACTGCACTGGTAGGTCACATGACTATGACAACATGGCGAATGTAGTACGTCCAGATTACAATCACACACATTCCTACTATATAAAACATACTTTTTAGCGGTTGTGAAGTAATTACTTGTTCAAAATAAGAACCTACTCAAGAGAGTGTGCGATTTCAGACGCGGCCACCGACTTGCTAAAATGCTAAAAGTGCTAATAACTAATTTCAGGGTTTTGCCAGACTGTAAATATGGACATAATGTCCGTGACGTCACCCGTAGGTTTCTGAAGACCGTTTTTGAAGCCTAAAGTGGGCATGGCCGACCGTCGCCATCCTGGTAGCGCGTCACTTCCGAATTTATTTATTTTTACAGTCAGACAATGAGCTGAGGTAACGTGACGGCTAACAGACAGCAGACAAACGGCTAATGGTGACTAATGACCACAGCAGCGGGAATCCACCTGTCACTCAAAAGTGGACACCCTTAATTATGCAGAAATGTAAAGCTTAATATAATTTAAACGGATGAGTTATACAAAAATTCACCCCCCTCACAGTTGTCATGAAGGGCAAAATTAGCTGTATAGACCAAAACCACTTTTTGCTCCAGGCTGTAAACATGTTTTTTTTTGCTGTAAAGTTGGCCATTTTAACATGGGGGAGATGCAGATTTGACTCACTTTTGCAGCCAGACTCAAGCGGCCAGTTGATAAATTGCCGTTTAATTCACTTCCGTGTTGGTTTCAAGAGAGAGACAGGGAGGTTGCCGCTTTGTTTTGCCCTACAAAAATACGTTATCCATGGAGCACACTATATCTCACAAATAGAGGCACTTTCTAAGACAAGCAACACTCACATTGTCTGCAGAAAAAGTTCGAACTTCTAACAGTGATCAGAAAAGTAGAAGTTTATGCCTGTCATAGCAAACATAGTACACTATAGCATTGAGCTCCCGCTGGCCTTGAGCAGATCGCCTCTCCTGAATACATTACGGACACAGCCGGACTAATTGAAAGGGAAAACGCTGACCTCAGAGGAGCCTTGAGCTTGGCCACCGTGAACTTGGCCTCTCCTCACAAGAACATCTTCCAAAGGAGCAGATTTCCTCGCTTCCCTGGCCTCACCTCGGCCCACGCTTCCCATGGGAAAACTACAAAAAGCCCGTTGCGGTAATTAAACTGTTGGATTGGAGCGCACACCGTAGCCAGCCTCCCACTTTGAGTATTTAGCGGTTAAATTTAATTTGTCCTTGCACTAATGATTAGATTAGAGAGTCTGTTAAAATCTAACACTTTTCAGGTTGGCTCGAGGGCTGGAAGTAATTCGCTTAGTTCTTTCATGAGGTTTCCGATAAAAGCCTGCGTTTTGTTTTTAGCCACATCACATATTAGACGATCAGTGGAAGAAAATGATTGAAATTGATCAAAGCGATGGAACAATGAGCCACAATGAAAATCCTTCAGATCAGATATTTTTAATCTTAATTGAGACACTTTTTATGTAAATTAAGCCAATCTCCATAATCTCCATATCGATATAAAAGGTATTATTCTTTTTTTAATGCAGATTAATGGTTTCAGATCATTTCCGTACCTTGTACATGGGAAATATTCTTGGGCTAGAAACTTTTATTAAATTTATTGAGAAAGCTCACTGACAGATTTACTAAAGATATAAGCACATTATTATTTAAGAATTACTAAATAAAATAATAATTAATACAAATATGATAATTATAAGTTAAATTAATATTCCACATATATTTATTTATATTTTAATAATTTAATTTTAATAAAGCCATTCATGTTTTAGTGATCCAAATTCCCTAAGTTCATTTCAATTCTTGTAGAAATATTCTTGGATTATAAACTTTTATTCATTTAATTAATAAGCCCCATGACAGCTTTACTGAAGCTTTACACAATTTCAAATTTAAATTAATAAATAATTCATTATAATAATTAGAAATACAATTAATTAATAATAATGATTCTATCCTATGAGGTCCAATTTCCCTCTTTTCACACAGGGAACCTTATTAACTCTATTTAACATCTTTGTTTGGATAAAATATTTAAGTTTTTAATCTTGGTTTGTTTTATGGGACACGTCAAACTTCTGTCAGTCACAAGCAGGGGAGATCTTTCTCCTGAATACATTCATAATCCGTTGTTCCTGGAATGAACTCGCCGCCAAACAAACAGCTGCAAACATACAAGCAGTCATTCCAGGGAATAAAAGTGATTCTGAAACACATCCCAAGAGTCATTCCCGGAAGATCTCACAACAATATGCACAAAAACAGCATTTGTTTCCACTTCTTCTGTACAAATCTAAAATAACACTAAAGCATCAGGTTTTGGCTGGTTATCTTAAAGGGGTAGTTCGCATAAAAATGAAAATTCTGTTATTATTTACTCAACGTCATGTCGTTCCAAAAGGAGGATATTTTGAAAAGTGTTTTAGTCATTTTGCCAGGAAAATCAAAAGGATAAGACGTTTACGCATGCTTCCGAGATCCTCTTTTCCATTCTATAAGACGTGAAACGAATGATAATGCAATGTTCAGGATAATCCCGAAACAGCTATTCTGTACTGTAATATCAATGTGTCAAGCAAAGAAAAGGGATTAATTCAAACTATTTTTTGACAGATCTATAAAGTCTCAAATACACTTTATAATCAAACTATCATAACAGTGTAATTTTATTTATCTCATCTGTCAACATGAACATGATCATGATCATGATGCCGGTGAATTGCTTTCTTAACTGCTGTTGTTAACACTTGTTGTGTTTACTTTCTTATTGAGAGGAAAGTGCACAGCACGTTTATATTCAACGTCTCTCTCAGCAATGTGGGTTGGGAAGTTCGTTAACAGTATATCGATATCGAAAAGGTATATATATATAGCCTATATATATAAATTATAATATTTTTTATATTTTCCTTTTTGTTTTTTTTTGTTAACATTTTAGTAATTTTGTTGTGTCATATATATATATACATAAATATACATACATACTTATTTTAAGGTGATGTAGTTACACGTTACTACATGTACTTACTATAGCAACAGTAAATTATGTTAGTACAGTATAGTACACTATTAATATTACTCAGTACTTATTTGAGTAAGTACAATGTAACTGCATCATCTTATCTTAAAATAAAGTATTTAAGTATTTAAACTGAATGAAAATGAGAAATGTTGCTTTGACAAGTAGCTCAAACAATATTTTTATTATGGTTTTGGTTTCATTTATGGTTTTAGTTTTATTATAATAACCCTGGTGCTGACCCCCTTCAAAATTACCCCTTCGAAACTTAACCCAGGGTTAAAAGTGGCATGACAGGGATAAGAATAGTGTGAAAAGCCATAAATGCAACTGGTGAGAAAAAAAAAGAAACAGACAGAGAATAGTCTTGTCTAAGTTCTCGGTGATCCAATTTCAGATTAGCAGCTAGGATGAGAAAATCCTTTGAATCTTGTTTGACAAAAGCAACAGAACGACTGGCCATCCTGGGGTGGTATTTGCAGTGACACAATCATGTAGCATCAAGGCAGATGCTTAATCTTGGAAACGTCCCCCTCCCGCTTCGCTCAAGTGTGAGAAATCTTGATTTGAACTGAATTCTCTGCCTGCTAATTGGAATACAGTCTTTGACAGTGATAACCTTTGTGGAACGGGCCTGTTAATTGTGTGTCGGCCTCACGCTAGCACACAGAGTTATGCTCCATCCAGAGCCTTACGGGGTTCACAACATCTCCCTCTGTAAACATCATTCATTGTTAACATATGTGTCCGGCACTTCAGAGCAAAGTCCAATAAACTGAGCCAAGCAAGAGAATAGGATTCAGGCATTTTCAACGGCTTTAAATCTCTGAAGAATGACTGAACTATGTAATGTTCTACTGAAATGTCAAGAATAGGCAAATCAAAATAAGGCTCTGTTTACACCTGCTATTAAGATGCGTTTTGGTCGATCGGATCACAAATAGACAATGGTAAATACAGGTGTGAACGGGGTCTAAAGCGTTTTGAGCTTGTCCACTTTTGACCACTTCAGAGTTTGTCAGAGCAGAAATGAAAGCTGCTGTTCTCCGTGTTTTTCAGCCGTCTCCGGGCACGTTCATTTGTAAATTGCGCAAGTTTGTCCCTCGAAGAAATCTGGACAGAATTGGTTGAAAGTGGACAAAAGAGACAGATTAAAACACCAGGTGTAAACAGGAATGTGTCTCCCTCGTCTACTTTTTGATCCGATCGTTTAAAGGTGCATTGCGCAACATTTCATGTTAAAAATACCCGTTTTTCTAACCCATACATGCTTAAAAAATTGCCTGATGGGCTGAATGAGCCCTTCTCTGATCACTGCGATTGCCTCTATAATCCTGTACAGTAAAATAAACAAGAGGGATTCGGGTCGGAATTTGAGACTGGGCGTGACGTCATGCGCGTTCAGTTGCAGTGTTGCAGTTTCGCTTGTCGCCAGAGGGGGCATAGTTCTGCAAAAACTGAGAGACTTGCGCAATGCACCTTTAAAACGCAGATGCAAACATGGCCTAAGTTTCTCAGATTTGCCAAATTTATAATAAATTCTGCAAGCAAAAGCCTCATTTTGAACAAATTCTTAGAAAAATCAAATGGTTTAAGCTGCTATCCACATTCAGTTTATAGCTTTATATTCATATTGTATGTCAACTATTGACCCATTTTGATTTTATTTCTCCTAATGATTTTTAGGAGAGACATCTGAGACAAACTTGTTACTTAAACTGAGATCTCCAATAAGTCTCTTGAGCTGTGAAAGAGCAATACAATGTTCCTGTGAGCAGACGTCTTCACTGGCCGCTCATATAATGCTCTTGTACAAACACATTTTCTTGACACCAAATTGCGAAGTATTTGCTCAAGACCTTTGCTTTTCCTTCACTACTTCAGAGGTGATGAAATCTCAGTATTTGTTCAAGCGCCTGTGGTCCTGAGGAGAGCGAAGACATCCTGCTCTTCTTAATCAGATGAAGCTGTTCCAGGGACATCATTAGACAGGTTGTGAATGTAATTACTCCAAAACTATGCTGAGAAGCACCATTAAACTATCAAAACTGTCAGAACCCCACAGATGTGTGTTTAGAATAGAAAAATACACTAACCGCATATAAACACCCTAGCAACCACCTGGAATACCCTAGCAACCATCAAGAATATCAATCTGTTTTTTTTTCTGATAGACGGTATGGCCTTCAAATCAAAATGGTATTTTTTACCTAGTTAAAATTTTGTTTTGTTTTTCTACATACCATTTATTTACTTTTAATTCAATAAAATCATATGTTTACCAACCTTTGGGAATTATGAAATATTTATAAAACATTTTTAAAAACAACAAAAAATGCGGGTAAAATATTCATTCAAAACTGAAAAAAAAAAAAAAAAAAAAAAACTTTGAATGACTGAGAGATTGTAAATGATTTAGTGATTAAGAAAATTATATAATATGAATCCAATAATGTAAAAATAAAATAAAATTTTCATTTCACATACAATTTTTTCATATGATTTGTTCTTAGTCATATAATACTTTACATTTTATAATCATCTCGGTCTAAATCTTATTTCTTATTTAATATGAATGCTGGACACATATTTACCCACATTCATTTACTTTCCTCGGTAACACTTTACAATAAGGTTAGTTAACTACCTTAACAAATTAGTTAACTACCTTAGTTAACATGAACTAAGAATGAACAAAACTTCTACAGCATTCATTAATCTTAGTTAATATTAATTTCAGCATTCACTAATGCATTATTAAAATCAAAGGTTGTATTTGTTAACATTAGTTAATGCAGTGAAAACTAACATGAACAGCTGTATTTGTATTAACTAACATTAACAAAGATTATTATATAGGCTAACAAATTGTATTGTTCATCGTTAGTTCATGTTAATTAATCATTTAACTAATGTTAACTAATGAACCTTTCAACATACCTATTGCTCATTCGTGTTTATTTAGCCTACTATTATCTAGTAGTAAATGGGGGGGATGTCTGGTAAAGTGTCACCCTTTCTTCTAATGCATCAAGTTTGCAGTTTGGCACCTCGGTTTGGTGTTTTCCTGTCCCTTTGCAAACATGAATACAGCATGATGCAAACATTGCACGTCTGTGACCGCAAAACACGCATGACCGTTCGGACCGCGTTCAGGTGCTGCAAAGTAATGCTGTGCATCCATGCGACAGCGCAGGGTGACATCTCTCTATGTCTCTCCACATCTCTCTACGTCTCTCCACATCTCTCCACATCTCTCTATGTCTCTCCACATCTCTCTACGTCTCTCCAAATCTCTTCACATCTCCAGACGGGTAACGGGGGAGTGGGCGGACATCTGGATGCATCCATATCATCTCCTTCTCAAAGTCCATTTGTCATCGTCTCTGTCTGTCTTATCACTGCTATCGATTGTGGTGGGTGGGCGAAAAAAATGAGGTGGGTGTCAATAGATGTGTCATGGCAAACATGAGGCAGATAGGAACATAATGAAGCCATCGGACAGCAGCTGTCAAGGCCTGAGTGATTCGGCTCGGTGACAGCCGATGGCGACAGGAGCCCTGCAGGAATGTACAGACAGCAGAGATATCTGCCAGGGGTCGGCCTGGGGTCACCCGTCTCACTGCCAGCTTCAATTGGACTGTAAAAAGACATCTCACTATGAGTCCATGAAGGAGCATAAATGATTCAGGGCTGGCTGACTGCAGTGAGGATCCATAACAATGCATTCAGATACAAACCCTGCATCAGCCTTCTGTCATTAGTGACACACTTATGTGTGTAAGTCTCCATTAAATATTTAAGAATCTTTCTGTCTGTATATTATCGGTCTATCTGTCTCTATCTATCTATCTATCTATCTATCTATCTATCTATCTATCTATCTATCTATCTATCTATCTATCTATCTATCTATCTATCTATCTATCTATCTATCTATCTATCTATCTATCTATCTATCTATCTATCTATCTATCATTGGTCTGTCTGTGTATGAATATAGAATAATCTATTGAGAAAATGAATTACATTCATCCATATTCATATCATAGTGCTTAAATAGTGTTGGATGTCAGGATGTTGCTGTGTGGTTGCTAGGGTGTTTTCTGTTCTTGTTGCCGTGTGCCATTCAGAATTAAATTAAGAAGTCTTTTAAGTTGTGATTCAATTCCTGCATTTGAATTAAGGCAGCAAACAGGATGCAGAATTACAAAATGAATTTGAATACAGTAGTTCCCATCTATTCAGTGTGCAGAAATGTCCTTAGAGCTTCAACCTGACGTCTCACAGTACACTATAGTCTGAAACTGTCCGAATCTGTCCTGCACTTTCGCAGTAACCCCTGTCAGAGCACAGGTTATGGACACTTGTGGCCCTGCTGTCCTGCTCTCTGAGAACTGGTAAATCACATTCCTCCGAAGCTGGAGCGAAAGAGTGGCAGTGCATCCTGTCCTTCATGACAGATCATGTTTGTTCCGGCCGGCGCAAGGTGACACTAAGTGTTCACAGCTAGTCAACACTTTTCTAAAGAACCACAGCAACATGTGCAGCTGTTAGCTGGATGCTCGAATCTCAAGCACGTTCGGGATATGTAGAGCGCTTAAACGATAGCTGTAATTGCTCATGTTACAGTTCAGCAGTTTGTCATAGTTTCAGAAGATGCAACAATGAGCAAATCTAAAACTTGTCTTTCTCAGTTATACATTTCTCATCAAGACGAGCCAATTAACCTCTTATTTAATCAGCTTTGACATCCAGGGGCCACAGCCAAGGGTATCAAATGCTTAACTGTATATTTACATTTTCTGAAGAAAATGTGAGAGATGCTTGCCACAACAGTGGGGTGTTCTGACTGAGGGGTCACCAAGGTGTTGCTAGGTGGTTGTTTGGGGAGGTTGCTAGGGTGTTCTGTTGGATGGATGGATGGATGGTTGATTATTTGTGTTTGCGTGTTTCACTACAACTATAAGCAGACACATCGCATGTGGAAGAACTATGCAGAGGAAACTCTTACCAATAAGTTTTACTCACATGTGACTTGCATGAACACATTTTGGTACGCTTTAAAATGTTGCCTTGTGAAAGCGAACCGAACCAAGAGGAAAACGCCAAATTGTAACAAGTACAGAAACAGTAGAGCGTTGGCGCTTGCAACGCTAAGGTCATGGGTTTGATTCCCAGGGAAAGCAAGAACTGATAAGAATGTAAAATGTGTACCTTGAAATGCAATGTAAGTCGCTCTGGGTAGAAGCGTCTGCCAAATTCATAAATGAAAATGTAAGTCCCTGTTTCGGGAACAAAGCAAAAGATCTACAGGTCTCAAAATGTGTTGTGTTAAACTGTACAACGGTATTATACAATATAGTGAGGGAACATGCAGATATTCTCTCTTGACTGGCTGATCTATGCTCCTCCTACATTCGTGTCACTGAATTGGCCAAATCCAATAAATATCACTTCTATTTCACCTGGCCTGATCCACGTGTATAACCCTGGGTTATACACATACAATAGGAGTGAACTGCACACACAAGAGTAGGTTAAAAAGCGCAGCATTTCTTCATTTTTCAGTCCATGTCAGCTCCTCATCACTCCTTTCTGCTTTATGCTTGCACAACTTCCATAAGCCTCCTACTTGCATGAGGGAACGTGATGGATTTCATAGTCAAGGTGCTGGTTTAATCCAATTTTAATCCATCTCCTCGGGCCGGAGTTTGAGATGGCTTTTATTCCTTTTGTCAGGTTACTGCTGAGAATGCAGCCCATTCTCATTTCCCATTCATACTTATGAGTACAAAAGAGTAAAAATATACGCAATCATTTGTTCAAGATGTGATAGTGCAAGCTATCAAAAGCATATATGTAAATAAATAAGTAAATAAATAAATAAATCAATAAATATAAAATAAATAAATAAATAAATATAAATATATATATATATATATATATATATAAAATATATATATATAATAAATATATATATATAATAAATAAATTATATATATATATATAAAATAAATAAATTATATATATATATATATATTAGTGCTGTCAATCAAAAAAATCTAAAACATCTATTAATTATTCACACATTGTTCTGCACCTAACACTAAAGTTTTAATATTTTAATATTTTAATAATTTCATATTGTAATAATTTCACATTTAATCACCAAATTAATGTAGAAACAATATAAATACAGTAGCCTATATTTTAAATATTTGTTTAATGGCATCTTTTTATGAAAGAAGGTCAGTATGACCGAAACCAATACTGATATGATGTCTCTATGAAATAGATTATTTTTTCTCAATTTTAGCCATTATAGCCATTCAGCATTACAGTAAAATTAAAAGCTATCAATTTGAACCTTTATTAGGCTTTAAAAATTATAACAACTATTAACTTAAGTGAACTTAATACAAACTTTACATAAATCCATTGCACTTTATTCGGTTTCTCTGTGCTGTTATCATTATAGATGTGAAGCGGACTCTGCTATTCTTTTATATTTAGAATGATTTCTTTATTGTTGTTATCATCCTTGGTGTGAAGGGGCCTTTAGTCTACAGTGTAATTCATGAAATCCCAGAGAGTAACGCACAGACAGCTTTACATATTGCATGTCTATCAGGAGCAGTCACTATAGAGGTATTCATGTAATCAAACGCAATCTTCACTGTTAAAATCATTCCGATAACAATACATTCTTGCCTTTGACTAAAATCATAGCTATAAAATAAAGCTGATAAAGTGAGATGTGACAAGCTTCCAGACCTCCCAGGAACCACGACGGAGATATAAATGAAATGTGTCGAGCGGCTGTCAGAGAGAGCACAATTTAGTATTTGTTACTATCATGAGTGAGATAAAGCTTCCAGTACATGATAGTAAAAACTCCTGCTTCTAAATATGATACGATTAGTAGTCCAAGACATCATTCTGAGAAAGTAAACTTCAATCTGGTCTAAAGTATCTAATCCAGTCTATACAAGCATTAACTCCAACATATATGATAAGGCACATGACAGATTTGCTGTAACCATATGCTACATTTTCTTATAGCTGTGCTCAGTGAGTGTGTAAAGCGACCTGGAGTTGCAGAATTCCTCCTCGCGTGACACAATCTGCCACGGAAAACGTTTTATCATCAAACCCACGAGACACTCACTGCGCGCCGGCCCCTCCGCTGTGACAGGGAACACGTCACAAGCATTAAAACGTCAAATGTGAAGTCTAATCTCTCTGTGCTCTGCTCTTTTCTGCCCCAGACGGTAACATGCATTGTGTCGCGCCGCACATCGCCGAAGTCACGTAGCATTCACTGGAAGACTGAATTTTAAGGAAATGGAAGTGCCGAATCCTCGAAAAAGACGAATGGATATAGAGTAAAGTGTCCATGCAGCAAATCCTTTTGTAAATGGGAATCAGGGGCAGAAAGCGGGCTGAAGTATTTAATCCATCAATAGCGATTCTAGCAGACAGCGGCGTGCGCTTTAACATGAGGGTCAGGCCTGTGACTACCAAACAAACTGTATTTACCTTCTACGTGATCCGCATGTACCAGCAACAACAGGAACTGTGTGTGGAATCATTTATCGCTCAGATGTTGGAGACTCTGTGGACGTCTCAACATGGTTGCTCATGTTTCACCGGAAATTCTTTTTGAGAGATTGAAGTAGAAACCAATGAGACAATTGTTGGCATATACTGTAAGAGTACAGAAGTTTAAAAAGAATGAAATATTTGAGATCGATTAATAGTCAAAGATCTCAATGCAATCCCTTAGTTTTTATATTTACAAATATTTCTCAACAAATTCATTCAAGACTGATCTGAACTATTATAACTTGAAAATTACTGATGAAAACTCTTTAATATCTCTATCTATCTATCTATCTATCTATCTATCTATCTATCTATCTATCTATCTATCTATCTATCTATCTATCTATCTATCTATCTATCTATCTATCTATCTATCTATCTATCTATCCATCTGTGAATCTGTATCCATCCATCCAATGGTCTATCTGTCTGTCTATTTATCTATCATCCATCCATCCATCCATCCATCACTCGGTCGGTCGGTCCATCGATCCATCCATCCATCCATCCATCCATCCATCCATCCATCCATCCATCCGTCTTTCCGTCTATCTATCTATCTGTCTATTGGTCTATCTATCTGTCTATTGGTCTATCTATCTATCTATCTATCTATCTATCTATCTATCTATCTATCTATCTATCTATCTATCTATCTATCTATCTATCTATCTATCTATCTATCTATCTATCCATCTGTGAATCTGTATCCATCCATCCATCTAATGGTCTATCTGTCTGTCTATTTATCTATCATCCATCCATCCATCCGTCCATCTATCCATCCGTCCGTCCGTCCATCGATTGGTCCATCTATCCATCCATCCATCCACCCATCCATCCATCCATCCATCCATCCATCCATCCATCCATCCATCCATCCATCCATCCATCCATCCATCCATCCATCCATCCATCTAATGGTCTATCTATCTATCTGTCTATTTATCTATCATCCATCCATCCATCCATCGGTCGGTCTATCTGTCTATTTATCTATCATCCATCCATTCATCCATCGGTCGGTCTATCTGTCTATTTATCTATCATCCATCCATCCATCCATCGGTCGGTCTATCTGTCTATTTATCTATCATCCATCCATTCATCCATCCATCCATCCATCCATCCATCCATCCATCCATCCAGAGCAATTGGTTTAAATGGAGAACAAATGGAGAAGTCTCCGGTTTCCCATTAGCCAATATATCAAAATCTTCAATCAATAGTCTGAGATCCTAATATGAAGACTTTGGTATCTTGACAAATCTGAGCACACTTTTCTATAGGAGGTGCATATGAATTTAGTGAGGTCTTTTTCTAAACAAACAAAAAAAGCTTTAAAAAAATCAGGCTTCATTTGCTCTACATTTAATCTACGCTGTCCAGCAATTGAGACTTATGAGATATTAAAAACATGTAATTTGTTATTTTACTTTCCTATCGGCTAAATTAGTTTTTGGAGTCAACAGATCTGAAGTTGAATGCACATTAAAAAAATAAAAGTGCAGCTATTAGAGAAGCAAACAGGAGTTTATGCATCTAAGATAGCGTTGCGGCGTGTAAATGAGATGCATTTGTCGTGGCTCATTTCAGCGGGGACCGACGCAGTCACATCAGACAGGTACACTAACTAATGCAGAGCTGTTAAAGCACGCTAATTTTAGCTAGCTGTCAAGTATTGGGGAGGAAGTGTTTGCTGTGCCAGTGTGAATATGCACACTAACATAATGTATTTGTGGAAATTATTTTTACAGTTGAGAGAAGAAGAAATAACTGCTTCCCACAGGAGGCGGTTTAATCGCTGTTCCAGGTCCTCTGTGTTTATGTGACTGAGTGGATGCGAACGAAAAACGGTGGCAAAGTTCAAGTAAATAGTTTGCATTATTCGCTTAGAATACATCTAACAAACAGTAATTAGAGGGCAAACGCAAACGGGGACGCTCGTTATCTGGCAGTTTTACTGCGTTACTGCTTGTTGACTTGCATTGAAAGCGCACTTCAGTGAATTATGTATGTCCCATTTTCTACCTTTCAGGTCGTAGTAAATGCGCTCTCTGTAAGAGAGGAAATCCATTTCATTTGTGCACCTTTATGACTTCAGTCTTTCAGAAACTCTCTCTCTCGCGCGCACTCTCTCTCACACCCAGGATACAAACTGAACACCTACCAAGCGACAAATGGGAGTAAAAATAGGCTTTGGTGAGTAACTTTATTAGCAGCTGCAACATAATAGATGGTTTAAATTGAACTGTAAAAATGTCATTGAGCCATACTGATGTTTATATAACGTATATATACACACTAACATACAAAAGTGGGGTCAGTAAGATTTATTAATGTTTTTTAAAATGGTCTCTTCTGTTCACCAAGGCTACATTTATTTAATCATGAATACAGAAATATTGTGAAATATTACTACAATTTAAAATAACAATTTTAAAATGTAATTTATTCCTCTGACGCAAAGCTGAATTTTCAGCATCAGTGTTACATGATCCTTCAGAAATCATGAAACATTTCTTATTATTATCAATGTTAAAAACAGTTGAGCTGATTTTGTGCAAACCATGATTTTACAATTCTTTGATTAATAAAAATTTCAAAAGCACAGCCTTTATTTGAAATAGAAATCTTTTGAAATATTTCAATGTCTTTACTGCCAATTTTGATCAATTAATGCATCTTTTAATAAAAAAATTCTAATTTAATAAAAAAATAAAAATCGTATTGACCCCAAACTTTTGACAGTATTTCTGACCTCAAACTATTACGGTTATGGAATAGAATAGAATAGAATAGAATAGAATAGAATAGAATAGAATAGAATAGAATAGAATAGAATAGAGTAGAACATTACAAATTTACAACTAATTTATGAAAATATAAATGATAAAATAAAGCAGTCACAACATGGTGTCTGGTCAACCAAAGTTAGATTGAAGTCCAGGTCATTTTCCGATCAATAACCCAAAGTATTAAAGTCATGCAATGTTTTTTTCTACACTAATTCTACCTCAAACTTGTGTGACTTGTTGAAAAGAGATGTGATTTTACTTTTCCAAGCAAACAAGCTTACAGTTTTGTTCTTGTGTAAGCTATCCCCATCACCCAATAGAGGTACAATAGAGGGACATGAGCCATAACAGACTATAATATCACAGAAACCACCCAGAACAAAACAATCTCCAGATATCTATCCACAACACACTACCGTCACGGAGGAGACTTTTGCACAGGCAAGCACTAAAGACAGTATAATTTACAACATAATGTACAAATAACCCTTTTCATATTCTGCTGAAAGACTCTCCAGGTTTGATTTGAGGAGTTTCCTTGCACTCCACCACAGTTAAACACGTGAGCCCATAACGGAGGGATTGCTCCAGTACATCAGCGGTGGTTTGGTAATTGTCGGCGCGTCACAGTAAGCGACATCACTCCACCATCAGACTCTGACAGAAACCCTCGCTAATTGTGACAGTTCAACGCTTGGATCACTTTGTGTGCCGTTAATTCAATACCCCATGCATCATTTTCTCCATTAGAATATGCAAATGCAGCCAAATCTGAACATCGCCTTCCTTTTTCTTCTCTGCTCTGTCCTCTCCTCACCCACACACACACACACCTCTCTCTCTCTCTCTCTCTCTCTTATATGGTACAGATGAGAGTGGTTGAATAATGTGTCAAATGGGACAGAGTTTGGAATTAGAGAACGTGTGTGTGTGTGTGTGTGTGTGTGTGTGTGTGTGTTTATGATACACACACATTTCCTTTAAATATTTGTGGCTTATTTTTGAGTCATTCTGGACCAATTTAACCTCTGTGTAAAAAGCTGTTTTATAGGTGAAGAAAATTGTAACATTTTGATGAAAAATTACAAAGACCTTTGGAATTATTTATTTATATGCACCAGCTGTTCACAATAAGACCAGTTATGTGAATTAATAAAGTATAGTAAATAGGTCATTTTTGATTTCATGCTGACTTTAAAGCTGCTTTATGTGTTTTCTGTGCCACCGGCTCTAACACTGCTAACAGGACAGTTTTGATAACATAACCTACTCATCATAAAATTAGAAACAGCTACAGTGATCGTGCAAAAGAACGCAGGTTTACAGTCATTGAAAACGACTAAACGAGCCAATCAGAAATCAAATTGGTTTGAGCTGGAGGAGCATGCTCATAGTGGCATTCAATGGAACTGCAAGAATAATCATTGATTTAAAATGCATTTTTCAAACACTTTATCTTCCATTCTTCAAACAAACAGGTAGTCCCACCCTAAACTCACACCACTTGAAGCCAAAGTTGACATGTTGGATAGTAAATAATAAAAAAAAAAAAACGAAATCAAATGCAGCATAAACCGCAATGTTTATTCACTTCAGGACGTCAAAGTATAATCGATTTCCTCTTAGCATAAATAATGATGCATTTCACCGAAGTAAAAATTCAAAACACACAAATAATAATGAAGAAACAGAATTTTCTTACCCCATGTGAAGGATATGTGAGCCAGCCCCAGTCTCCTGAGATTTTGGTTGTGTCCAGGAGATTCACTGTAAATTCAAAATAAAACATGTTACAAAGACATTCAAAATATACCTCTCTATATAAATACTGTATATATATATATATATACACATTCTTTTAAGTGCATATTTTGTTTGACAAATATACCTAAGGGCTAAGAAAAGTCAAATAAATTCAAGATTATCTGAAAACAAGAGTTTGTTTACAGATAATATAGTTTCTCACAATTTATCTTGTTTTAGAGATTATTTACTTCAGAAACAATATATTTTTACTTTTAGTATTGCTGTCAAATCGATTAATCATGATTAATCGCATTTAACATAACATTTTGAAAATAAATAATTATACAGTCAAACCAAAATATATTCAGACACCTTCAACATTTCTCACATTATCAGTTTATTCGCTATAGTTTAGAAAATGGTAATAAAATATGACAAGAACTCAGAGTTATCACTGGTTTTGTCCATCATTCTGTTAGACTGTCTCACAAATGGATTAGATTGAATATCTATCAGCTGTTCAATTTAACTACACTGTTAGATGATACCAGTTTAGCTCAACCAATTACCAAGCAATGCTTCATTCTGTTCAGTCTGTGTGTAAAAAGGTCGCATTAGCAATTAAAGAAACAACACTCCAGCAAAACATGGTCAGGTGAAAGTGTCGGAATAATTGTTGGTCTCAAATTTTATACATGTTACTGGTAGTCACTGTATGAAGATTTTTTGGGGATAATATGTCACAGTTTACTTTATTTTGTTATCCTCACCTACATAAACGAACTATAGTGCCCTGCATGCACTAGTAAAAACAATATAAAAAATGATATCTGAATAATTTTTGGTTTGACTGTGTGTGTGTGTGTGTGTGTGTATGTGTATGTATATATATATATATATATATATATATATATATATATATATATATATATATATATATATACACACACACACGTACAAACTCTTATGTTTGAAACGATTAATCAGGATTAATCGATTGGACAGCACTAATTTGTAGATATTTTTACAGAAAAACAACAAAAACAACATTTATTTATAGAGCACATTTAAACTCTATATAAAGAAGCAGGTCTACAATACAATAAAAACAACAATTACAGGTTTCCAAAAGGTAAAGAATAAAAATACGATTTAAAAGTAGATTTACATAAAATGTCCAATGAAGACAAATGAAGAAGCCTTTCCAAACAAGACAAAAGTACCGATTAAGACAATAATTGCTTGTCGTGTAGATTATACAGAGGCACAAATGTAGCATGATGAAGCATGTACAGCCATAACATTGACATAATGACATATGCAGTGGGCCTTCCCCAAGGCTTTATTGATGACCAGACACCTAGCCTGTTTTCGGTACGAATCAAGGTCACCATGGAACACGTTTTTTTTTTTTTCTCTGTGAATGTATCCGAAGGCCAAATCATGCTAGATTTCTTTCACAGATAAACACGGTAAACTGTATCTTCCTGCTCCCATCCATCTGGGAAACACGAGAGGTGGTGCGCGTCTGGCCCTGAGCTGCCGGCGGGACACTTGACGCGGGAAGCTGTGACAGATGTGCACATCTGTGTGGAGAAGGAGTCGGCGTGAGACGTGCACCTGACCCAGTTTTACCCCCAATAAGTGCAGAGCCCTGAATCCTGCTTTACATTCACTGCACCCTACTAGTTGGAAATGGGTAAACAAGGAGTCACCTTCAATTTAAGAAAATGCCAGCTGCCACATGGACATGTGTCAGGTCCGCCACTAACAGATAACACAAACCGGCTTCAGCGCCCCATAGGTACCACAAAACAACAAATTAAGCTTGCCGTTGCCTTGCATTTGACTTGTTACGTCTATCCGCGGCTGAAATGGTGTTTCTAACAATGTTATGGAGGTCACAGATGGGCAGTGTTAGGCAAGTTACTCTAAGGGGAGGTTTACACGACACCGTTTTCAACTAAAAACGTAAAACTTATGCGTTTTAGCCGTTCGTTTACACGACAACGGCGTTTTGGGGTGCCTGAAAACGCCAACTTATGAAAACGGGTTTTAAAGGGGACATTTTTGAAAACTGTCTCCATGTAAACAACAAAACGTACATCTCTGAAGACGATAACGTCATGTACATGCGTATTACGTGTTCAGTCTATAGTGTTTCATCGCCATCTAATGGCCTGGTAGCATTTGTTGTCTTTTTTGCGGAATGGGAATAGTTTTGACCATGGTGTCGTATGTACGCGGAGAAATCAAAGGAAAAATGTATCTGTTTTAAGCATATCATTGTTGTGTAATCGTACCCTAAAAAAGTAATTAATTTCTAGCTACTAATTACATTTTCAACAATGTAATTGGATTACTGTACTCATTACTCTCTCTAAAAAGTATTGCATTACTTGTTATTAAAGGGGTGGTTGATTATGATTTCACTTTTCTAACTTTAGTTAGTGTGTAATGTTGCTGTTTGAGCATAAACAACATCTGCAAAGTTACGATGTTCAAAGTTCAAAGCAAAGGGAGATTTTTGCTTATAAAGAAATAGTTTTTTAAGGACTACAACAAACGGCTGGAAGGGACTACACAAGCTTCCTATCGGGTTAGTGACTTCACGAACCCTATAATTTACATAAACCCCGCCTCCGGGAACACGCAACAAAGGGGGTGAGTCCATGTTGAGAAGAGGTAACAGGATTTGCTAACAAATGAGCTCTTGAAGCTCCGCCCCCTGTGCCGGGAGCAGCAGCTCATTTGCATTTAAAGGGACACACAAAACGACACGTTTTTGCTCACCCTCAAAAAGAGACAAATTTTAACATGCTATATAGAAATATCTGTGGGGTGTTTTGAGCTAAAACTTCACATACACACTCAGGGACATCAAAGACTTATTTTACATCTTGTGAAAAGAGGCATTATACCACCCCTTTAATAATTGTAACTTTCTAAATCCCATGTCAACATTGACCAGTTGAGCAATACAGGGCATGAAACTGTTCAGTTCAAGATTAATTTATGCAAATTTATATTATTTATTTGAAAGAGCAAAGTATTTAAAGGGAGAAGGTTACATTAAAAACATACATTTGAACAGTAGACATTACTTTTTATATTAAATCCACTATTGTTTTATATAGAACTGTTCTAGTCTATAATGGGAAAAGCAAATAAAGTAATTAATTACTTAGTAATGCATTCCACCCAACACTGCATGGGTTATCATTGCAGTCTGGATCAGGGTTAAGTGAGACCTCGATTTTCATGTTAAATGTTAAAGTGCCCCTATTATGTGGATATTACCTTTCATGTAATGTAGCCGTTTGTGAACATAAAAGGCGAGCAAAGTTTCAGAGATTAAAGGGCAGATAAATACAGGTATTGTCTCACATACAGCAGACCTGCCTGAGGTAGAACAGCACTACTGTCATCAAATCTATCCAGACAGCCGTCAGAGACATTTACACAGACCAATGATTTGTTTGACTACTGCAATGTCTGTCATTATAGTGTATCTTGCCATCTGAAACGCACATAACAGATTGATCTTTATTTGAGTGAAAAAGTTAACTCGGAACACTTTAGAACACAATTGAAAGCACTTTAGATATTGAAAATGTGAGTCCTCTCGTTCAGCAAAAACACAATTCTACTGTCAAATGGCATTGGAAAAGTTTTTCTTCATTACTTTGGAAGAGTGACTAAACAAAAAAAAAAATCTATATTTTTGTAATTCTCAAATGCTGGCTAGTTGGGTAATAACACCTAATAAAACTACTCTCAGATAAAAACCTTTTAATGATCTTTATACTATCAATCTACTGCCAAAACTACATTATTTGGTAAACACAGTATTTCAAAGAAGAAAAAAATAGTAGAAAATAAGTAGAATTTGCCTATAGCAAAATTGGTATCTATTTTCTCGGCATGATCCAAGGCATCAATTAAGAACAGTTTCATTACAATAGCCAAAATGCAACAAAAGCTATTAGCAGTTTTGGAAACTTCAATATAACTTGACACTAGACACATTCAGAATTTTGTTTCTAGCCCTTACAATTCAAACGTTATTAGCATAAAAATTACTGCAAATTTGGACAATTGGTGCCGCTAGACTGATCGAGTTAGAGAGTCCAAAATTGCCATGGTGACTTTTCAGACTGTCCTCTATCAGTGTGCCAAATTTCATAACTTTCCCATAAGCGGTTCTATTACAATAGGTGCCTACGCACCTTCGGTACTTGGCCCCTAATATAAAATACATTTATGTATAAAATGCAGTGACATCTCTTCTCTTCTCTTCTGATGACGTGTTCACTGGAGCGAGGGCGGGACAACCTGTCACTCACATGAGATCCACCAATAGCAAACAACCATCCAATCAATTCCACATGAACAAAATCAAGTCCTGCCCTACATTTCTTTCTTGTTCGAGAAGCCGTTTCACTCGGATATTCGTCACAATAGAGAAGAAAATACAATCACAAATTCAGTTTCATGCCAAACTTTAACAAATGAAACCTTATTGTAAAGTATAACCCGAAATATAGAATCTATTGTTTTTGTGCAAGTACGCCAAGCAAGGATTGCTGCTATACAGTACATTTATGCTGCTAAACTTAAACAAAGGGCATTCATTTCGTTTTCTGTCCTTAAAAATGAATTAAATGCATTAACGTGAATTGACCGCACTAAGTAAAGAACCACGCTGTACATCAGATGAGCTGCTCTTCCTCTTCTTTACATGTAAAAGCAGTACAGTACTCCAGGGAACCTCTCTCATTCTGTTCATTACCAGGTTGTCTGTGCAATTTTTTTTGCATTTCTTTTAAATGTCATCACTTTGGTTCATTTTCTACTTAGAGAACTTTTCCAGCTCTCTCTGATCTGTCTTTCTCTATCCCTCGCTCGCAGGGAGCACGTGTTGTAATCAGCAGTATTAGTGCTCTCAGTGATTGGACTTCTAATTTAGAAAGGCTGTTCCTGATGAGAGCACTGGGTCAGAAAGTAGGAACAGATGGCCTCTATCTCTCTCTCTCTCTCTCTCTCTCTCTTTCGCTGTTTCTTTCCCTCTCGCTCTTTGGCTCCTTCCTACAAACCGGTGTTGAGGAGTAACTAAGTAAAAGTAGCGGCAGCGCTGCTACTAACTTAACATTTATCTGTAGTGTGACAGTAGAACAGCTGCTTTCAGAACTGAGACGCCAAGAACACACTACAGGACAGAAGCGCTAGCATCTGTGTGTCAACATGTTTCACACACTAGAAGAGCACTGGCAGTGACACTGCGCGAGTTAAATACATTCCGAGGCCATTTTAACAGACTTAAAACCAAGGGTACCAAGCTTCAGTGTGTGTGTGTGTGTGTGTGTGTGTGTGTGTGTGTGTGTGTGTGTGTGTGTGTGTAGCATGACAAAACCTCACATTTTGTCACTGCATTGTGCAAATGCCGCTTTATAGCTGAGAAACCTAACAAAAAAATCGAACAGTCTCCTCAAAATTAGAAGTCTGATTCCTTTTAGCAAATTGATTTGCTATACATATATACATATTGTATAATATAAATATAGTCTCCTTCAAAAGTTTCAAAATACCCAGACACAATACCAGCATAAATACTTGTCATTCTCACACACACACACACACACACACACACACACACACACACACACACACACACACACACACACAATATATATATATATATATATATATATATATATATATATATATATATATATATATATATATATATATATATATATATAACAAATGCAACACCTTTCTAAACCATCTCTAAACAGTGCCCTCTAGTTGGTTTGTCTAACCTGATTTATGTATAAGTTAAACTAGAAAGGTGTGACGAACCAATAATCTTCAAAACTGTTCTGACTGTGACGTGTATACTGTATATTACCAATCATTATGTTATCAAAGGAGAACATTATTACTGGTCTTCAAAGATAACTGCCAGTTACTTTATTGAATTTATGCCTGAATGATAAGAGTTTATGCTGATATTGTCAAGAATCTTTTACATTTACAAGCTTTATATAAATCTATATTTTATATATATATATATCTATGTGTGTGTGTGTGTGTGTATGTGTGTGTAAATATATATGTGTATATACACACAGTATATACACGTAATAAAAGAAATATAAATTTAGAAAAATAATTGCTGCTGATAAATAAATAAATATAAACAAACAAACAAACAAACATACAGTATAGTGTAAAAAAAAATACGTTTTATACAAATGCTAAAAAAAAAACATTTCCACATTCAAGTTTTAGAATTACAGGAATAAATCACATTTTAATGTTCAAATAGAAAACAGTTCATTTAAATTATAATATAATATTATTTTACAATATTATTTTTACTGCGTTTTTATCTAATAAATGTAACCTTGATGAGACTTATTTTATAAACACACAAAGATCTCACCAACCCCAAACTTCTCAGATGATATAAAAACATAAAATGTCATCTGATAGTTATGCCAAAAGATAATGCCCATGAAAGTAATACTAAACACTAATCTGCCAACGCTAATCACACCGTCCAGCCGTTCAGGGCCTCTTACAACGGCCCATTTCAGAAGCCCATGTCACAATTACACATGGAAATGCCTGTCAGCCGTGACGAATGCCTTTCCTCAACAAAAGCATCTCTCCAGGGAATCAGGTGTACGCTTTCTAAAATCATTTTTAATCTTTTGCCCCCTCAGAAAATGTAATTTTAAAGTGTCTATCCGTCAAAAACAGAAAAGTCACGACCTGCTCTGAAATAAGTTTACAGTTGTGCTCATTCACAAACTGAGACGTCCCGCGGGCAGTGGTTAACTTTTCTATCTTTTCCTTTTACACCCTGAAAACTGTTCTCCACTTTGGGTTCTGAGCGTCTCTCAGAAACGGAGGATTGATGGAGGGCTTCTCTGGCCTGAACACTCTGGGTCTCTGACGGACAAATTACAGTGTCTAAAACTAGCACAGGTGAAGCACTGGTCTCAGCGAGGACAGAAAACGTCCCACCAACAGTCTCAGAGCGATTAAGCACAATGCATTTTCGGCTAGAAATGTAAAGCTTTTTCTAACGAGACAGGAATATTTATTTATAAAAATATAAGTGTGCGTATAGTATGTATGAAGAAGTGTGTATATCATTTAGAAAGTTAAATGCTATTTAAATGAAATTAGTAATGTTTAGTTATTGAAAACACTAAGAATGTGTCATAAAAAAAAATAAAAAAAAAAATTAATAAAAAATAAAAGCACTGGTCTCAGCGAGTGCAGAAAGTGTACCATCAACCGTCGATTAAGCACAATGAATTTTGGGCTAGAAATGTAAAGCTTTTCCTAATAAGATTGGAATATTTATAATATTTATCTATACTAAAACCAGCAAAATTTCACTTTTCTCAATATAGCATCATAGCAAAATCCTGAATAATTATTAAAACATTTTTTAAAAATAAAATGGCATTGGATGAAGCATGATCTCAGAAAATTCCCCACCAGAGCGATTAAGAACAATTCATTCTGGGCTAAAAATGTAAAGCTTTCACTAATGAGGATGCCATCCTGATGGGAATAGGAACATAATGTTTATCATTAGCATGGAATGTATTTTTAATGAATAGATGTGTGAATAATGCAAACGGGGGAGGAATCAACCAGAGAATTAAATATATATATCCATGTTTGTTTGTTTTGCTTTGAATTTTAATTATCCAAAGCATATTTTCAAATGCTCAAAACAAGGTTGTAACAATAAAAGCTCTAATAACTACTATTGCTTGCGTTAAGGTTAGGGATTTGAACAAAGTTTTACAATAAGTGTTAAACTTCAGCATGCAACTCATCTTGTGTGCTGTTACTTTACTTTAACAAGTGATCAGAAATGCTATTTTATTCAAAATTATTTAGTATGTATCTTTCTCTTTTTTGCAACTACAATGCTAAGAGCTCAACATATCTTAATAGGCTGAGGAAAATTCTTTTAAATTTTATTTCAAACCAGCTATCTGTTCCAGATGGAGCGACATCAACAGATGCAGTTTTACAAAGGATACTGATGAAGGTTTTAAGATGAATTTTGATAGGCAGGACATCCATATGGCTGTAATTCAACAGTAATTCAAAGTAATTCAAATCACTGATCTCTCTCGTCCTCCTTTGCTCTTCTACTCTATGAAAGGAAAACACACACAGACATAACAGCAAACTCCTCAAAAACAAAGACGTTTTTTAACTTCCTGGAAAATATCATTATTTCTTCCTTTCTAATTGGCCATGTTCACACACTGCGTTCACACCAGTTCCACTGCCCAAAGAACGGCCCTGGCAGTGACAACCACAACCCACAACCAAACCCAACCAAATTAGCTGTTGTTTGTCATGATACGGATATTTCAGACGTCTATTCTACTAATACCACTGAAATTTCAAAATTCTCAAAACATATTTTGGTGACAGAACAAGTATTGAATACACTTTTTTTTGTTTAGAAAATGTTATATTATGTAAATTAAACTAGCAATGTTTAATTAATTGAGAAACACTTTGAATAATACAAAACAAAAAACAAAAACAAAAAAACAAATTAAACAGCCTGCATTTTTTTTTATGTTTCTCAAAATAGAACACAGATAATAACATAAATAGAGCTTTAAAAATCCGGAATCTAAAAGCATACCAAGTATAAAAAAGAAAAAAAAAGAAAAAGAAATAAATATTTTTTTTAAATAAATTTAATTAAATTAATAAATAAATAAAATTATATATATACATATATACATACATACATACATACATACATACATATATATATATATATATACACACATTTATTTTATTTATTTATTTATGTATTTATTTAATATATATATATATATATATATATATATTTGGGCTGTCAAAAGATTAATCGCATTCAAAATAAAAGTTTGTGTTTACATAATATATGTGTGTGTACTCTGTATAATTATTTTGTATATATAAATACACACACATGCCTGCATTTAAGAAATATTTGCATACTGTATATATTTATATATAATTTATATTATATATAAATATATTTATTTATATATAAATTACACATTTTTCTTAAATATATACAAGCATGTGTGTGTATTTATATATACAAATTTAATTATACACAGTACACACACATATTATTCAAACACAAACTTTTATTTTGGATGCGATTAATCGCGATTAATCTTTTGACAGCCCTAATATATATATATATATATATATATATATATATATATATATATATATATATATATATATATATATATATATACATATATATATATATACATATATATATATATATATATATATATATATATATATATATATATATATATATATATATATATATGTGTGTGTGTTTTCTCTCAATTAATAAAACCTTGCTGTAGGAAAGAAAGAAAGAAAGAAAGAAAGAAAGAAAGAAAGAAAGAAAGAAAGAAAGAAAGAAAGAAAGAAAGAAAGAAAGAAAGAAAGAAAGAAAGAAAGAAAGAAAGAAAGAAAGAAAGAAAAAAAAGAAAGAAAGAAAGAAAAAAAAGAAAGAAAGAAAGAAATATGAACAGAAAGACAAACAGATAACAATATAAACAGGGTTTATCCGCTATCTAACAGCATTATCAAGTATTTGAAGTAGCCTTAACATTCTGAAACTGAAGAAAAGTATATGACTGTTTTCAGCTGCCTGGTTCTCTATCCTCTCAGTATACTGCAACTGATTAAGGCAAATTTCACGTTAGGACTGCTAACCGGGGAGCTGATCTGACAAATATTGTTTTCTCCATTATAATTAAGTTGACTTCGGATTTCACACAGCGACTATGTGCCAGTGCTTTTGTTTCTCAGGCGGAAAAGCGGCCATCTCTCTCTGTTTGAAATGACACATCCTTTCAACACTTCACAAGGAAAACAACAAAGGCGTCCTGACTAAACACCCTCGCGCTCGACGGAGAGCTTCTGCGGGGAGTCTTCGAGCGACACGACGTTTAAAACAACATTCTGTTTATCATTATCATGAAGCGGAGAAATCCTTGAGGACACATTTCATGATCTCTCCTCGAGGCTCCGGAGAGGCCCTCCACTGAAAACACATCACGCTTGTAGGAAACGGTCATTAGATCGCCACTATTTCCGCGTCCAATATCCGGCCGCTTTTAGATGAGGACGACTTCAGTGAACTGTAATGAATTGTTGATGGCGTTCAGAAATGGAGATGAATTCCCCCGCTGTACGGCACACGTCTGTCTGTTCTCCTCCACGGCTCACACTTCAATTATTTCAGTCGACTGTCTGTCTGACGGATCGGTTTACGCCAACGCTTCGTGTTCTTCTCAGTCTGAGGTGAGCGAAGACCTGAAGATACACAAACACTAGCCTCCGTCTGTCCCTGGAGGACACAGTGGACACGTCAAAGCCGGACGGCCCTCGGGGAGAGTACGCTCACTTGTTTGCTGGAGGAACGAAAAGACCTGCAAAGCTATTTTTGGATGAGGGAAAGTACAGCAAGACCACTATGTGGAACATAGGCTACAGTTTTGCTTTAGTTAGTCAGTAGCAGTAATGACCAAGGATTTAATGTTCACTAGTTTTCAAAAGGATTTAAACGGTTCTGACCTGCTTTGACAGTCTCAATGTAGGCCTACAATTCGAGAAAAAATCCAAAATCTGTTCAATTCTGGTACTTTTCATGATCCAATCAATTCACAATGGAAAAATTCAAGTCAAGCCCCACATTAAAACAAGCTCTGCCCGTTCCCGGGTGTCTGTGGAAGGTCATTTAGTGTTAATGCTCCTAAATTATGGAGTTCACAACCCTTTACACGTCGTAATATCTCATCTGCGGTTCAAGACTCAGCTAAAAACATATCTTAACATGTATTTTGGATAATGTGACTATATGTGTCCGTATGTGATTGTAATGTGGGTGTGTAAATGTATTGTAATCAGCGACCTTGAGCTATGGAAAGGCGCTATATAAATAAAACTTCTATATTATTCTGAACCACACAACTAGCGATAATTTATCATGATACAAAAATTTCAGAAGTCTCTATATATAGGAAGCACAAATCTATTTGTGGCGGTCACTAGATATTGTGGCGGGCCGCAACAAAGAAATCAATGTATGGGAAACACAAATTTACTCCAACAATGTGAGGTCACATGAGATTGATGGTGTAGAACCCTTTTATAATCTAAAGAACCTTTTGTGCAATGGAAAGGTTCCTTGGATGTTAAAGGTTCTTCATGGAACCATACACCCCAACAAAGAACCTTTATTTTTAAGAGTGTACCAATGAAATTTCATTTCAATGATACCTGAGGAAAAACTAATACACTATTGAACACACTCCTTTATTTAGAATGATCATTTCAATTAAATGTTAAATTAAAAGAGAAACACTTTAAGACATTAAGTATGCTTATACCATGGTCTGGGTGAATACTCGATTCTGATTGGCTGCAGGGTGTCCGTTAAAAAGTGATAATGTACACCTAAATAAACCGTAAGGCGTAACCAAGGAAACCAAGTTATTGTTTGTAACTTGTAACTTTAGATTTCGATTGTAAAACTAATTAAAATATAAACTAATGTTTTAAAAATGTGTTATTTGGCAAGTGACCATGGTATGAGCGGGTTAATGCCCTTCGAGGTGTCCATTGTCAGGTATTAATGGACTTTGGCGGAGGCAACCGTCCTCCGCGCGTCGTCCATTAATACCTGATAATGGACACCTCGTCGGGCATTAACTATGGAAGCTTGTTTCCGCCACAAAAAACATAAAAAATAAAAGATAATTGCGACTTTTTATCTCACAATTGCGAGTTTACATCTCGCAATTCTGACTTTATTTCTCAGAATTGCGAGATATAAAGTCAGAATTGCATGAAATAAAGTCGCAATTGCGTGTTTTAAAGTCAGAATTGCGAGATATAAAGTCAGAATTGCGTGAAATAAAGTCACAATTGCGTGTTATAAAGTCAGAATTCTGACTTTTTTTCTCGCAATTGCGACTTTATATCACGCAATTCTGACTTTATATCTCAGAATTCTGACTTTATATCACGCAATTGGGAGATATAAAGTTGGAATTGCATGGTATAAAGTCGCAACTGCGTGTTATAAAGTCAGAATTGTGAGATATAAACTATTCTAAGGTAAAAAAAAAAAAAAAAAAGTCCGTCTTTTTTCCCCCCTTAGAATTGGACTTTATATCTCACAATTCTGAGAAAAGATGTCAGAATTGCGAGATATAAACTCGCAATTATGTGTTATAAAGTCAGAATTGCGTGATATAAAGTCAGAATTCTGAGATATAAAGTCAGAATTGCGTGATATAAAGTCGCAATTGCGAGAAAAAAAGTCAGAATTCTGACTTTATAAGACGCAATTGCGACTTTATATCTCGCAATTCTGACTTTATATCTCAGAATTCTGACTTTATATCACGCAATTCTGACTTTATTTCATGCAATTCTGACTTTATATCTCGCAATTCTGAGAAATAAATTCAGAATTGCGAGATGTAAACTCGCAATTGTGAGATAAAAAGTCGCAATTATCTTTTAAAATGTTTTATTCAGTGGCGGAAACAAGCTTCCATAATTAACCCTTACTTATAAAGTATGTCAGGTCAAAATAAAAAATTAAATTGATCAATGAGATGATAAAAATGACACTTGCATTACACATAATTTTGGTTAATACGTACTTTAAACCAAAATGGAAATAATATTAGCAGGTCACTCCTCAAGTGATTCGAGCATTTGTGTGTCTTAAGGCCTGTTCACAGCAAGAATGAGAACTATAAGGATAACTATATTAACGCACGATAACGTTCTGTTAATTATAAGCGCTGCCGTTTTGTCGCCTGCCGCTTTAAATGCTGTTTTCATCATTCATTTATCAAAAAAAATTGTTCTGAAAGTGATTTCAACGATATCGTTTCTCTGTGCCGTTATCGTTATTGTGATGTAGACTCTGCTTTTCTTTATATTTGGAACGATTTTTAGAAATACATTATTATGGTCCTGTGTGTGAACGGGCCTTTACGCTCTTCTCGAACTGATTCCGGCCCATCAAACTCTCTGATAGTGTCCGTCTGTTTCTAAAAGATCCTCTTCAAAGTCACAGAAAGATCATCTTTATGCTCTTCGGGAGGCCTTCGCCGTCTCTGAAGGAGACTGAAAGAAATCTACATTGCTTACAAATTCACTTTATTAAATTCCTTCAGTTTCCTTGACTTGACAAACATAAGCCCGATTTGTGTTCACATTCAGCACGTCAGACAAAATCATTTGACAAAATCAGTAAATCCCTTAAAGCAATGCACGATTTCTCATATAACAGTCAGGATAAGTCTTTCTCAGATGAACAACGATAAGTCTTTTTTGACAGTCATAGATAGACATATTTTAATCCATATAAAAGGCTTTAGTGTTGGGCTGCCATTCAATGGAAGCACTGAGGTGAATCTATACACTCTGATAGCATTTAATGGAAATAAGTCCAGTACAATATAGATACTAAACGATCTCTCGCTGATAGAACGGCAGCAATTTCAGCCGTACCCCGTGAAATGACAAGACACGCTCGACTGAAAATGGCCAATTCATTTCAAAGCCACGTCGCCGCTGATATGACACTGGCATGGTTACGTTTCTCAATAAAAAGTCTAAAAATAAATGACACACACACAAACACACACACAAAACCCAACGCTTGGAAAAAGAGATTATTTCTTTCATCACCAAACTATAACTTGATTTTCCACAGGTTTAAAGGCCTCGGGAAAGAGTTGTAAACAAGTTTTTTCTGGTAATTATTTAACGTATGAGAAATATCAAGCCTCGCTCACACCTCTATTAAACCTTCAGTTCACAAGCTAGATCTTTTCTCCAATAATCTGGGCCGCAGACTAAAAAAACTTGTTGTACGGTGATGCAACGGGGTGAAAGAGATATTAAATAAATCTTTTTCCTCAGAATGAGCTCCGTTTGCTGCTCTTCTCTTTTTCAAATAATCTTTATTAATTTTCTACCTCCTATAGCATCCGCGCTGGCTTTAAATGATGAATTTATTCGTCACATTTTAATGTGATGAATGTGCGAGCGCGAAGCATCAATATTGCGGCGAGCGTGTTGGTTGTGGAGATCTCACTGTAGACTTCCACCACGTTCGCCACATCGCCGAATTAGGTTAAACCTTTGATTTATGTGCAGATTATGAGGTTTAAAATACATTTCCACCGTGAAAAGAGAGGGAGAAATCCATCACGGAGGATCAGACAGAGTTTCAAGAGCGCTGTATCACATTGTTTTGCGTCGTGACGCAGAGCGAGCTGGAACACTGAAGAATCTTCTAGACTCAAAATATTCCCAAATTCAATCTCAGACACAAGAAAGCACTTGAAGAGATCCCCCCCCCCCACCACCACCACAAAAGACTGAATATGACTTGATGTCGCAATAAATCTGTATATAAACTCAAATCTTAGTTTATGAATTTGAAATTTTTTATAAACAGGCCAGTGACAAAAAAAGGACATCGAAAATTATGAAAAAAGAAGACGCGTTTCCTTTAAAAATGAGTTCTTAGAGGTAAAATATTTGTATTTATACTGATTTTATATAATTATAAAAAAATAAAAATACTTAAAAATGTAAAAGTAAAAATGTACTTAATATTCTCTGTACACCATTATTGGCTTACTATCAGAATAGTTTTGAATTTCCTTCTGAGTGTGTGTGTGTTAATGTAGACCCTTATAATAGTTAACCTATAAAAGCATCATATATATATATATATATATATATATATACACACACACGCACACAAAAAAAACTATCAAACTAACCTAACTGCTTTTTTTTTTGCTTTTTTTTGAGAATTTCTTCTTTTTAGACTATTTTTGTAAGAAAGAATTTATTACAATTAATATAATACATTAATAAAAAATAAATATCTAAAAATACATAAATATCCATAATACAAATACAATCTATACACTACTGTTTTTATTGTATGTCATTGTATGTATAAAATAAGTCGTAAAAAGCACAAATTAATTGAAATTCTGAATAATTCTGGCAAAAACTAAATTCTGGCAAAAACACTTTTAAAAGGTGTCTTTTTAGATAAATCTTAAAGGGATAGTTCACCTAAAATGAAAATTCTGTCATCTTTTACTCGCCCTCAAGTTGTTCCAAACCTGTGTGAGTTTCTTTCTTCTGTTAAACACAAAAGAGGATATTTTCAAGAATGTTGATTACCAAACAGTTGACAGGAGCCATTGACTTCCATAGTAGAAAAAAAAATAATAATTCTAATAATATTGATGGTAGTCAATGGCTAAAGTCCCCTGTCTGGTTACAAACATCCTATAAAATATCTTCTAACAATCCCTTTAATCCTGGTCTGGCACGATTAATGGTGACTATCGTTTTAAAAATATTTATTGGACTAAATCTAATTCAATTATCTTAAACCAGATTAGTTCCTTCACCTGATCGGTAGTGTTCGTAAGTGTCTGCGCTGGTGAGGAATGAGTGGCACAAGCACACACACACACAGGAGCTTCAGCTCATTGGGACACAAACCCCTCAAGCACGGCCATAGACTTCAACACAGGCATTCGTTTATGTCTGCTGTGGGCCACTCCATTTCCACCATGCCCGAATGCCATCTATCTCCTTTCGTCCTCACTCTCTCCCTCTCTCTCTCTATCTATCCTTCCCTTCGTCCTGAAAAACAGCATCAAGTGGCTCTTTTTTTAAGCGTCATGCATCAGGTCTGTTGGTCTCGTTCAGGCTGGCACTAGAGCAAATTGAATGGACTGACACATCATTTCATTATAGAGTCAGAAATGTAGAATGCATTTAACAAGACCAAATAATGTATACTATTTCTGTGAATCGAGTCTCCGTTCCAAACCCAAGTGAGTCGCCTCGACAGGCATCGGTCTGAAGCCCTAGCCGCTACTAAACACGAGCACAAACTGCCTGTATTGATTAGGATATCCTCGAAACACACGTTCACTACTGCAAACACAGACAGTCGACTGTGCAGTCTGATAAAGATCATGTGCAGGTATATGTATCGTCTGATGCCGCACGGGAAACATTGTGGTTACATCACTGTATATGATGAACAGACTGACTTTAGGCTTTAATTCACATATAAACATTCATCAACACACACATCAGCTGTGGGAAACAGAAGCTCAAGCATGTTCGCTTGACGTGTGTGAACCAATGAGGTTCGTTCTCGAGTTACGCAGCAAGTTTGAGCTTCAGCAATAATATCTGTCTTTTTGCTTCGAGGATATTTACTGTACACTACTGTTAAAAAGTTCGGGGTCAGTGTGATTTTTTTTATATTTTAATTTTAAAATATGTTATTTTAAAAATTTTAAATGTTATTACAATTTAAAATATCTGTTTTCTATTTGAATATATTGTAAAATTTAATTTATTCCTTTGAGGCGAAGCTGAATTTTCAGCATCATTACTCCAGTCTTCAGTGTCACATGATCCTTTAGAAATCATTCTAATATGCTGATTTGCTGTTCGAAAAAAACATTTCTGATTATTATTAATGTTGAAAACAGTTGTGCTGCTTAATATTTTTGTGGAAAATCAGGATTATTTGATTAATAAAAAGTTCAAATGAATAAAATCTGCAACATTATAAATGTCTTTACTGTCACTTTTGATCAATTTATTGTGTCCTTGCAGAATAAATAAATAAATAAATAAAAAAGGACTGACCCTTAATCTTCTGAATGCTAGTGCATATATTTTAGCAGATAGCACAAAACTGTACTACCGAGTAAGACGATTGAATGCAATGTAAAGCTATGGGATCTCAGTGTCCCTTGTATTCTCCTCTGGGATCTGAACCCACAACCTTACGTGTTATCATCCCAGATGCTAAAGCACTACAGCCTAGTGTCTCTCCCCATCGCCGAATCCGCACTTATCAAAGTCACAAACGGACCGCAATCAATATCAGATTCCCCACACAGAGAGGTTTCCTCATGCAGGTTTCAGCTCTGCTTTTCCTCCGCAGCGACGACGGACATGTAAGAAATCATAATGCATCTCACACACTGCATTCCTGTCATTTTAACAGATCAGAGCAAATGTCCTGCAGGAGGAAGATGGTGCAAGGCCTCAAAACAGCAGGACAAGTCGGGGACATTGTGCGCAACCCTCCTGAAATTGTGCATGAACCCTGTGATGCTGAGACCCCAATTACAGAGCAGGACTGCCATCTCTTTCCTCGGCCTCCCGCGCGGATATAAACAGAGGAAAGGGATTTGACAGTCCTGTTCGGGAATCATTGTTTTCTCCCTGGGAAGATAAGGCTTTGCTTTGGGATTTTTTTCCCTACTGTCACACTTCAGCAGTCACTTTTCTTCCCGCTTTTAAAGCCATTGAAGCTTTGATGTAACCTACATGCAGAAGCGCAAGTGTCTAGAATCTTGATCGCGAACTGCACACGTACGCAAAAAAAATAAAAAAATAAAAAATCAAGAAGAATGTTCTGCTGAATGTTGAAAAGCATTCAGTTCGTTGCACTTTAAAAGGTTTCACTTAAATCTATCACGCTAAAATCAAGTACTATGCAGCAGGGTTGTTGTATTAAAACTGAAACTAAATTAATAATAATAAAAAGCATTTTTCATACTTGAGATGAGATAAGATTTTTATTTTATTTCAGCTACTTGCCAAGGCAACTTTTCTCATTTTAATTTAGTTTACCTTGATGCTACTAAAATAACTAAAACTGAAATAAAAGTTAATAAAAACTATATAGACATAATAACATAAAATAAACTATTAAAACAAATTGAAAAAAAAAAACTGAAAATATAAAAATTAAAAAATGCTTCAAAATATTAATAAAAAACTATAACAGTTACTTGATTGTACTGAAATAACAATGCGGTTTTTGTTTGTAAAAGCACAAAATCAACATATTTTTGCATTTCTTACAAACTTAAAAACACATTTAATACATCCACTGTTATTAATTCATAAAAAACGAAATGTACAATAAATAAACAGGACTTCATTTAACTCAGAACCTCACTGAACTATGATTTTGACTTAATTAATATACATAAGATCGGAAAATATGAACTTCTGCTGTCGAACACTCACTTTATAGAGCATTAAGATGACTACATCATGGATCAATGAATTACTAATGTGATTTTAGAAGAGTAAGAGCTTGTCTATGAGGAACGCCTTTAGCAAGGCTTCTTCTACTAAAGAGGTTCAGATACGGAGCTTGAGGTTCCCTCACAGAAAGCCCAAAAGATTCATGTTCAAACCTTGAGTGTGCTGTAAAATCATCAGAGCAGAGCAGAACATTCAAAAAAACAACACTCATGCTAATCTTTTCTCATCAGAAAGGTGCCAATCACGTACAAGGAAAAAAAAAATCACTCTTCAAACAAGATCTCGTTCATTTCAGCATGCAAAGGGTCTTTGAGAAACTCTCTGACTTAAATTCATTTAGTTTCTCATATAAATTTCACACATCCACTGATAAATATTCCAATCAAGGGCAAATAAAAAAATAAAATAAAAAATTCACACAGTGGAAGGCACTAAAATAAATAATTTATTAACATTAATTAATGCATTAACTAACATAAGCTAATGAGCAATATGTTTTACAACATTTATTAAACTTTGTAAATGTTAGTTAATAAAATAGTGTATGTTCATGTAAGTTTACTGTGCTTAATGTTAACAGATACTGTACAACATTTGTTCTCAATAATGAACATGAAATGCTGTAGAAGCATTGTTCATTCGTAGTTCACTAATGTTAACAAATGTTATTGTGTCAAAACTTTTTTGTTTCTTAATCATTTTTTGTCCTTACACTTGTCTTCTAGCCATAAGCAATTTGGGTTTGAAATTAACTGGATATCTCTCAATCTGAATAAAATAAAAAATAAATAAATACAATAAAATAAAATAAATTAAAACAAAATAACATTACATTAATAAAGAAAACCAAAGAAACTCATGTGGTCACAATGCGTTCACAAAATGATCCATTATATCTTAATACAGTATGTCTGACTGCATAATGTACAATGTTTCTTACAATTACTGTAGTGCTCTCTCTGACTGACTTCATAAACACTTCTTTCTCTCTCTGTAAGTGCACTTGATGTCAACATTTGCGTATGCCTTTTTAATCATGACCAAAAAAACATTGAGTTTTAGCGATTCTGCCAACACGATTCATCTTTTACACGAGAATATGCACAACACAATCATAGAGGGAAATCTCTTGGATGTTTTATGCAATGCAATACAAACTCTGGCTTAATCACGCTCACACTAAAGTACTTTATAGGGCAGGTAGAAATTCTTTTCAACAAGGATTTTCAAAAGACTTTTGTGCAGGTTAATGGAACAATTCAACAAAATACCAAATGCATCAGCAGTAAAGCACTGAACAGCGTAGCGTTAAAGAACAGAGTTATTCTGAATTTCAAACATGCGTCTCGTCGATTGAAAGCTCAAAAATAGGTGCCTTGTTTTCTTTTGTCACTGCAACTCGTTCAGAACAAATTTCTACTGAGATGCTTTTGAAAGCGTCTGCCGTTAAATTAAAGGCGAAATTGAAAGCTGAAGGTGTATTTGTTTATACACTGCAGACCGGGGCTAGTTGTCACACTTTTTACTCCAGTGAATATTTTTCAGGGCAGGTTTATTACTGAAAGTCAAAAAAAAAAAAAAAACTTGACTATAAAAAAAATTAAAAAGCTATTAAATATTTGGAACTTGTTCACCAAACAGATTCGGCAAGAATATGATGCTGCATTGGTAAGCAAAAACTAGCATTTATGCATTGGACTTCTGACTGAAATCGTCTGAGATTAAGCTATTGTCACAACTTATGCGTGACAACTAGCCCCGGTCTCCTTGTTTGACAGCACAACTGTCATCTAGAGTGTTTTTCTCTCGCTCTCTCTCTCTCTCTCTCTCTCTCTCTCTCACCTCAGCGGGCTTCATGCTGTATTGAACCGTTTGTGACAGTGACTAGAGAGGCAGAAATATCACGCAAACCGTGTGTTCACTTAGTGTGTCTGAGCGCAACATGCGTGCCGAGCTGCAGCCTCGGCCACACGCAAACCCTGAGCCTGAGATGACGTATACACACACACACACACACAGGCTGAGTGAGGTCATGAGGTCACAACCGCTTAACGTCCACACAACATCAAAACAGAGATCAATATTCTACAGCACGGCCCGTACAGTATGAAGACGTTTCTTTAAAAATGATCAACAAGATCTCATAATGCACAATATCTGACAGCAATAAAGACACTTTATATATTCATCTTACTACTTTAGAGATGTGCAAGTGTTTATGAATCAAAGAAAATCATCAGAATAGAATAGTATAGAACAGAATAGAATTAATAGGATGGATTTATAATATATCTGTAATATATTTTTATTTACGACTTTATATTTTATAAGTAATTAGATTAATTTAATATGTAAATGTATGATTGTAAAGAAAATCTATTGAATAAAATTCATAAAATGAATTTATAATATATTTGTTATATATTTTAATTCTATAACATATTTTAGAATAAATTAGATTAATTTGATTAGTAAATATGTAAAGACAATCAATAGAATAGAATATAATTCATATGACTTAATTTTAATTTACTACATATTAAATTGATCTAATTTATTATAAAATATATGTAAATGTATGTTTGTACAGAAAATCAATAGACTAACAGAATTCATAGGATGAATTATAATATTTGTAATACATTTTAATTTATAACATTATATTTTTCTATTAAATTAAATTAAATAAATATGAAAACATGTAAAGAAAATCAATAGAATTTAAAAAATAGTATAGAATAAAATTCATAGGATAAATTTATCTTATATTTGTCATATATTTTAATTTATAATATATTATATTTTATAAAAAAAAATATGTAAATGTAGTTATATAAAGAAATTAAATAAAGATGCTGTCAATACATTAATAGTGGATGTTTCGGTGTCTATCCAAACGTACTAAAAAGTATGTATTACTGTTTTTACTGAAAGTTAATAACAGAAGCAAAAGTCTTTAATTTTGAAGAGCGAGTTATGCGAGGGAATAACCACATATCCTGACAGAGCACACAGGATTCTGCAAGACAACATCGCAGTGTGTGTGTGTGTAAGAGAACGACTCAGTGATGATCTGATGTTAGATATGATGAGAAAAGACCCTTATCACCCCAACAGTGCTCTTTTGCCAATCTGATGCTCTGAAATATAAGATTTACAGCATGATATAGTCATGTAGTCCGTGATATAATGCCAGATTTATATCAGAAACACTAAAAAGATTCAGAAATGCTCTCGCTGTGTGTTATCGCACCGATGAGCCCGGCAGAACTCTGGAAAAGTGGCGGGATCAGTCCAATCACAATGACAGATCCGAACAGGCAGTGTGTGTTCCCTCTTTCACAGCAACCGATCAGCCCACACACACACACAAACACACACACTTACTTCATGATATATGTGCACTTTCCAAAAGCATTGTTTTTAATCACACACACACACATCACTCTCAATAAAAGTTTTCCTGTCATTTGTACTGATGCATTTAACGGCCAAGTGTCATCAAGGGGAGACCGGGGCTAGTTGTCACACTTTTAACTCCAGATAAGGTTTATTTTTGAAAGTCAATATTTTTTGCCAACACCATTATTGGCCAGGAAAAATAAATAAAAAATACACACACTGACATTTGGTGATAGTGGGGCATGTTGTCACAATGAAAACCTGCCTTTAAACAGCCTATTATATGCTTTCCAGGCAGAATCAAATTATGCAAAACTAGAAAAGGTAACATTCAAAAATATCCTTTCTGGCAATAATAAATTGCACTGTATAAAATTACCACATTTAAACAACTTATAGAGACCAGGTATTTATGAAAAACACTGACTCCTGAGAGCATTTTTGAACCAAAAGTTTGAATTATGTCAGATTTTTCTCTTAATGTTCACCACTCTTGTTTTATTGTGGTCATCTAACAGCTGTAACAAAATAATATATAATAATAATAATAATGTTTATTTAATCTAGTGCCTTTCTACCAACTCAAGGACACTTTATAATAGAGCAGTGGAAATGTACAATAAAGTAGGAAAAACAGAGAAAAGTATAATGTTATGATATTCGATTAACTTTAAAGTCTAATTCCCATAGTTACTGATACAGACGCTGTGACAACTAGCCCCGGTCTCCCCATTTGCATCACCCTGACATCTGAAAGCAAGACAGCATAAGTCTCCATCAGTATGACACACACACACACACACACACACTTACCTTCATTATTAGACGTTCCTCTGGAGCCCAGGACCTGCATTGATATAGTCCACACTAAGAGGGGCAGCAGCCCTGGATCTGATGCCATCGTGCAAATGTGGACCCGGCGCACGGGGAGAAATCTCTCTCTCTCTCCCTCTCTCTCGCTCGCTCTCCCCTCTCCCTCGCTCACTCCCTCTCTCGTTCTCTGCCAGTGTAGAATCGGAGCAGTGGCTTCTATCAGGAACTGCTTTCAGAACTGCCTGCACTCGGGCACATGCAACATCACCAGGCGCAGCGCGGGGGCGGGTCCAGCGCTGCCTGTCACACACAGCAGCCAATCAGAATGCAGGGTTTGGAATATGCACATCCCTATCATTACATCCAGCAAACCTCCCATTTATCATCTGCGGCTACAATCCTATGCATATATTTATTGATTTCAATTTTTTTTTGTAAATTTGATTGAAATCAGATTGTAAAAAGATTTTTGTTTACAGAAAATAAGGAAAATTGTTTATGTTTAAGGTAATTAAACAAATTAAACATAATGACCCTAAAATTTCCTGAAATTTCTGTGTGTGTGTGTGCGTGTGTTTATTCATGTAGCCTTAATAAGACGAGTTTATTCAATCATATGTCAAATTAGATTATATTTATGACTTGAATAAAAACAGTTTACTTATATGAAGTGTTACCACATGAAACATTGTTTCAAACAACAAAACATTTTATAGTCGATAAAAGTATCCATAAATAAATGCAAATTTTAAATAAAATAAAAATAAAAAATATAATTGAATTGTGAAAAAACATATTCTAGCCCTATCATTTCTCGAACATGTGAAATTTAGTTTTTTCATTTTTGGAAGTGTAAGGCTTCAAAATGAAAATTGTTTTTAAGTGATGATGTGACTTTAATACTGAGATTTATCATGACAGCATAAACTGTTATAATTAAATGTATAAGCTATTTTTTCTTAAAGGTAAACATAACGCAGCAAATAATGTCAAATAATTAAATTACACCCCCAAGAATACAGCATTCAATCTAATCTTATTAAATATATCAAATGTTAGAATCAGATTCAACTATGGGGATTTTTTTGAAACCGTATTTTAATATCTGGATCTTTCATAATGTCTACCTCATGACTCTGTACTAATATTCCTGAAATGCTGCACTTTTTGTAACTTTAATTCTCAACAATACTGAATAACTGAATGATAGTATTGTAAATCTCAAATTTTCCCAAGCAGAAGATGCTGCGCATCAAATATGTTTATCAAATATCATTTCTTCATTTTAGCAGATAAAAAAAACAGGACATTCAATTTCAGATCAGTGTGTTATTATTTATGAACAAGAGGCCACCTCAGCCGCCATCGTCTGATGGATTTTCTGATTAAGTGCTTCAGGCGCAGATAAAACGATGTCTGCATATCTGCTCTTCTCAGAGCGTTTCTCATGGCAATATCTGATTCAGTTATAGACTTCCAACCTCCAAACTGGAGTCTTTACTTGCTTTGCTGACATTGATTCAACATAACCATAAAAAACATCTGCTTTTCTGCTAGTGTCACTCGCCTAAACAGCATCAACACATTTTGCATAACCAATTTCAGATTTCTGCTCAAATACACAAAAATTTTAGCCATTTAAAAGATCTTTCTCTACATTATGCCAGATTTGCTGTATATTTAAACATATAGCCATTTTTCTCAAATGTAAACACTCCATCAAAAGTTTGATTGTTTTTCAATGTGAACGGCTTTTATATTCATTTGGTAACAGTTTAACTTTCATCGAGTAATTAACAACTCATGGTTTCATGACATTTATAAGTGTTGAAATATAGCCTACATAAATTATCTGCATTATAATTTGGTCATCCTGACTGAATAATGACACTAACTTTGCAACATCAACACTTTTAATAAACTGAATTGCATCAATATTGAACTGACTTGAGCTGATTAGAAACACGATTGCATTGCAAAAACAAAAAAAGTATTTTTGTCTTGTTTTCTATCAACATATCTTAAAATTCTTTAATTAATATATATTTACTTTAGTAGCAAAATGACTTATGATATTAAGTTTTGTGTTTATCAAAATTAAATGAGTTTTTGCTCAAAACAAGAAAAAATATTTTTCAGTGGGGCAAGAAAAATGATCTTAAACAATTTTTTTTTTTGCTTTCTTGTTTACTTTGATAAATTGTAAGTAAATGTTGCTTCTCAAGTAAATGTATCTTGAATTAAAAATGTTTATATATTTGAAAATGTTTCGCAGAGTTGCTTCCAGCTAAATTGAACTTGTTTCATAATTGATTAACTTTGCAACACTGAATTATTTTTCTGTTTATTAATATGAAGCTGCTTTGAAACAATCTGCATTGTATATGCAATATATAAAATAAATGTGACTTGCTGCCCATTTGTGCAGCTTTTTTAGATAAAGTTGACTGTACTTTAACTCAATAATAACACCTACAAACCAAATAAATACTGAGTTCAAATTTTTTTGCACGCAAAAAGAAAGGGAGTCGTTTGAGAGACATGAAACTTGGAAATCTAGTGACTGGGACAATAGTCATTATGCAAAAAATATTTGACCACAGAATGCTGCGATTGTCGAATCAGAATCAAGTATTCCATAGAGTCATGTAATAGAGTGAAACAGTCGGGTTCTGGAAGTAAAAACTCCATTCACTTTCTCCATAGGGAAACAGATTTTTAACGATAACGTATAAACCTTTAAAGACAGACCAAATGTCCACAATGTTGTTAAGCTTGTTTTTTTTAAATGATCGTGTTTAACAGTGGAATTCCTGGTGAAAAACTACATTACCCATGATGCTGTAACTTTAATTCTCAACAATACTGAATAACTGAATGATAGTATTGTAAATCTCAAATTTTCCCAAGCAGAAGATGCTGCGCATTAAATATGTTAATCAAATATCATTTCTTCATTTTAGCAAATAAAAAAACAGGACATTCAATTTCAAATCAGTGTGTTATTATTTATGAACAATCGAAAATTATAGAAAATTACACCAATCAGTCGAAAAAGCAACATGCATGCGCCAAAATATCTCTTTAGCTCCGCCCACTCCCGTGAAGCACTGCGAATGACGTAATCGTCTCTACACCCTCAAAATACTTAAAATGTTTCTATATATTTCTGCATATTATGCAATAAACTTAAAATATGTTGTTTTTATATTAATATAACCAACATTTGTAAATGAGTAGTTTTAGATTTTTCCATTTTCAATTTGATTATGCAGTTCGCAGTGCTTCATGGGATTGTAGTTCTTTCCCGTTAAGTACACGGTCCTGTAGGCCTACCTTTGTCGTTTTGTCCGATTTTCCAAAACTTTTTCGGTTCAAATGAAAGTTTCTAATGTTATGATTCACCTCATAGCTGGTTGGATTGGTGCATAGCTTATAACTCTTCAATTAACTCCCTATGGGAAAAATGAATGGAAAAATACAATAAGGAGATTTACATCACAGCTCTTCTAATCAGAATTAGAACTATTTGTTTAATAATACACATTATAATATGTACAAATGTTTGTAGAACATAAAGTAGTGTTACCATAAAGCAGTCTTGCTCCATCTCTGGCTCTGCAGCTGGGCGGGAGAAACAGACAGAAGATGAGAGGAAGAAGAGACACTTGGGGGATTGGGAGCCAAAGCGAGGGTCTGCGTCTTGCCTGCCAATGTCTTTCCTGCTCAGGCGGAGAATACAGGGAAGATGTTGTGCTGGGTCACAGCTAGTGCTGTTCAGTCCCCCTGTGAGCAACATGCCTATACGTGCAACAGGGCCAAGACATTTGGATGAGTCTATGAGCCTCTGTTTATAACTTCAGGCCAAATGAGATCTCATACAGTATGTTGTTAGAATGCTAATGAAATCATTATTATTGCTCATCCTTATGACTAGTTATTTACCTTTCTACAAATCAAGTATGACTATTGCATGAACGCCTCGTCATGTTATAATTGATATTAATGAGTCAAGATGGTGTTTGATATAATATGTATGCAGAAAGCATGTTTCTCCATATCTACTGTTCAAAAGTTTGGGGTGAAAAAGAAATTAATCATTTTATTTAGCAAGGATGCATTAAATTCATCAAAAGTGACAGTAAAGACTTTTACATTGTTAGAAATTATTTTTATTTCAAATAAATGCTGTTCTTTAAAACTTTCTCAAAGAATACTGAAAAAAAAGTATGTTTCCAAAAAGATATTAAGCAGCACAATTGTTTTCAACATCGATAATAAGTTAAGATAATAGTTCAGATAAAAGATAATAATAAGGTTCTTGAGCAGCAAATCATCATGATTTCTGAAGGATCATGTGACACTGAAGACTGGAGTAATGATGCTGAAAATTCAGCTTTGATCACAGGAATAAATAACATTTTAATATATATTTGAATAGGAAACAGTTATTTTAAATGGTAATAATATTATTTCAAAATATTTCTGTTTTTACTGAATTTTTGATCAAATAAATGCAGGCTTGATGAGCATGAGAGACTTCTTTCAAAAACATTTCAAAAAATCTTACAGACCATGTCAAGAGAAATGAGTGTTATATTAGATAAAGATCTAAATTATAAGCAAAAATATATTAAAAAGCAGAAAATTACAGATCTTGGAAAATCTCTAGAGGCCATGAAGTTTTCAGAAGGTGACAAAAACGTATACTGTGCACAAATCCTGTAAAGATGACGTATGTTGCATTATGTGTGTGGGTGAACAGGAGCATTGTTGTGTGTAACTGCTAAAAAATTAAGACAGGAGTTAAATGTCTAGAAAGGTAGAAAACTGATAAAATGCACAATAAACAAATGTGTGTATTGCTAATTCCATTAACGCAGGTAAAACCAAGCATTGACTCAAGTGATGTAACAATTAACGCACGCAGGAATAATATTGACGCAAGTAGAAGCAGCATGTGCGCAAATGTAGAGATATTGTGCGTAGTGATTATAAAATGGGGCCTTTTTGAGCTACTAGCAGAATTGTAGATGTATGTGTAAGATCTTCTGGCGAGAGAAAGCAGCAAGCGGAAGCCTTTACAAAGTCAGTCAAGGTTGCCAACCAGTCACAACAGAGTGGGCCGTGGGAGTGCATGAGCAGGTATAGCTCACTGAAAACCCTAACGCTCAAAATAATTAATTGGTTTGAGTAGGGCCAACTCAAATTATACAAATTCCATCAAAATAACTTTGAGTATTTAGAATTTTTTTTTTTTGAGTTCACAAAACTGACACATTTTAAGTAAGTTGAATTGTTTCATTGTGAGTTCTATGAACTTGTTTCTTTTAATTTAGACGAACTTAAATTTAATTGAAACTGTGCTGGGATTTCTATTTCCCAGCATGCTTTGCCATGACACTGAAAAGGGAGAGTAAATGCTAAAATGAAGTGTTGAGTGGGAGATTTAGTCGTGTTTAACGTTTTGTTATGGGGTTAGGGGCTGGTTACCATCATGGTGACGAGTGGAGCATGAGCTTGGTTTGAGAACAGTGTATGTTAAAAGTTTAAATTGCTGTACTCATTCAGTAAGAACTATGTTCTGCTAATGCTATCAAAGCATAGTGTCACCAGTTAACAAGGTAGCATTTACTGAATTAGCTAGTTAAAGCTACTGTAGCAGGTTTTCACTACTCAAAATATTTAAAGGGGGGGTGAAATGCTCATTTTCACTCAATCTCCTGTTAATCTTGAGTACCTATAGAGTAATATTGCATCCTTCATATCTCCAAAAAGTCTTTTGTTTTATTATATTTTTAATTGAAAGATAGGCTGTACCGAGTCTTTCCGGAAAAAAACGAGCGGCTGGGGGCGGGCCGTGTGGGCGAAGCTTAGCTGTGCTTACCCGCCTAGCTAACAACACACAGATACATTTGTTCAACAGTTTTACTCACCGTTCCAACGCACGACCGCGAACCTTTATCATTGTGACTGCTCGATCCTTAAGCATTAGACGATCTGCAAATCCGTCGATCTGGGCTTTGTTTATAAAACAATCATCGTCGAAATGCAGGGAACAACAGTCTTACACAACTCCGTTTATGCTCAGGAAAACAAACTCCATCCACGGGTTCCTTAACGCCGGGTTCTTTGGGAATCTGTGCAGGGTGTCTTGCCCTGGCAACCAAAAACACACTTCTTTGGTGACATTGACTTCCCAAAAGCCGGGCAGGGTGCTTTGATGGCGAACTGCTTTCGCTCTCTTGCTCTAGTCTACGAGTGCGCGCGCGCCCGCGATCTTACCGGAGAAGTGCCCTTAGGACCCATATAAGGAAATTCCGCTCTATCTTACGTAAGACAGAGCCATACTCGAAAAAAACTTTCCGAAACTTGTGACAAACCAGAAGGAGTATTTTTGGAACAAAAATACTCCTTCAAACGTACAACTTAGTTTTTGAAACTTTGTCCATGTTTAGCATGGGAATCCAACTCTTTACCAGTGTAAAAAACTCAGTATGCATGAAATAGCATTTCACCCCCCCTTTAAGTTGAGATTACATGATCATTTTAAGTTGTGTATGAATTAGCTAACTCAAATATTTCAAGTTTAAAGCAATTAAAATCAATGATTAAAAAAATAAAATCTTCAAGTTTTGCTTGAACTTAAAAAATTTGATGTAACTGATTACTTCAAATTTTTTGAGTTTTGCCAACTTATTTGGGTTTACAGTCTCTGAGCTGTGGTGCACTGAACGGCAGGCTAACCCACACCACCCAGGTAGGAGGGGGTACGGTAGATATCAGAGTAGACCCTGAGATAATATAATCAAGGAAGAGTATATAATATACGCCTACCTGACTTCCTGAATCTATAAAGGTAGACCTTTTACGGGAGTTGAGTAATATAAATAGAGGAAGTGGCTCGTGACATTTGTCAGAGTTATGTGGTCGCGGTAAAAACCACCCATTGGGTGACGCGGCTCAACCGCAATCTTTTGAACGGAAGTGTACATTCATTCAAACATAGCTAACAAATAAAATTAACATATTTGCAAACAACAATATAACATACACATTCCTGCCAGGCTTACAACCCTGACGAGGAACAATCATTTTTGCAGTGCTAAAATGTAAGGCTCCTTCCTCTACACATGACTATTTTAAGGCCAAGAACATTCGATTGTGCCTCTGCAGTGTGGAAAAGAGACTAGAACATTTTAAGGATGGGTGACTAAATCATACGGATTGATTTCATGCTTGCGAACGCATTCTTTTATGTGTTCAGTCCTAGAATATCCAGATAGTGTTCAGATTAACAGACGCACAAAATGATTTCGTTTCTTCAGCAGTGTGCTTTTAGACGCACTAGCGTTCCCATCTTACGAGAGGCTTCTTTAGCTGTTTAGTTACTAATCCTCAGGAGGAGACGAAAGCAGCCCGGCATCTGAGCTTTACAGCTGTTCGCCTTTCAGCAGACGTGGAGAAACCCAGACAGAGATGATGCTACCTTAAAACATGCCACAAGACCAATCAAATTATTGAAGCTTAAACTATATTTTAACATCAAAGCTGCTTTAGAGTTTATTGCATTCAAATATAAATGCATATATTCTGCACTATAAATGCTTTGATGAGCAATCATTGACTTTAAACATTGAGTTCTCCAACAGAAATTCTGCATCTAATGAAACAAAATTAACTAAAAAACAAATCTGCACATATGCTGCCGTATCTTTATTTCAGGTTGTGCCTGATTTTAGTTCAACAAAGGAAAAAATAAAAAGCTATTTTGTTCTGTTTCAATGCCAGAACATAAACAACGCATATATGACAGGTATTCTCAGAGATGGAACTTGTAATCAGTGCAAACCATATGTCTCGCAGCTCATAACCAAAACCCCTCATTAAAATCAAGAATATTTCATGTCTCAATGAGTGTAGCTTTCTTTCCTAAGAAATTGTCAATGGGACATCATTAAGGCACAATCAAAATTACATGCGACAAGTCGTTCCGGAGAAGAAACAGTGTGTGCTTTTGTGAAAAGGAGCCGAGCAGAACTGAGAAAGAAGAAGTGAACACACGTCGACGGATCACGCGGAACTGAAACGTCTCCCGTCAACACCACCGCCACAACATGGAGACGCCCCAAGCTGTGTCTCCTTTTCCTCACAAAGCTATTGAAGTTTCCTTAGCAGAACATAAGGTTTAATCTCCAAAAAACATGCAATATTTCATACCAAAAACAAAAGAATATATATATATATATATATATATATATATATATATATATATATATATATATATATATACACATATATATATATAGTTTATGATCCAATTCCTACAATTAACTAGTTGCTTATTAGCATACATATTAGGATATTGGGTGTTTATTAGTACTTATAAAGCACAACTTAATGCCTTATTCTGCATGACCATATTCTGCATCCCTTAATCCTACCCAATACCTAACCTTAACAACAACCTTACGAACTATTAATAAGCAGTAATTGGTTTATTGAGGCAAAAGAAGTAGTTAATAGTTAATTAATAGAGAGAATTGGACCCTAATCTAAAGTGTGTGTGTGTGTGTATGCCATTCATTTCAATAATTTATATATTTATTTTAGAAAATATATATTAAAAATATATATTTTTTTTGCATTAGGTGAATTTGGGTGTAAATGTAAATTCATAAGCTTCTGATGCTTCCTCTGCTAAACTTAACTAGGTGTGTGTGTGTGTGTGTGTGTGTGTGTGTGTGTGTGTGTGTGTGTGTGTGTGTGTGTGTGTGTGTGTGTGTGTAATTACAGCCATTATATATATATATATATATACACATACACACATACTGTATATATACACACACATATATATATATATATATATTTATACACACATACATATATTATATAGAGTATTATATATAAAATAAAATAAAATCTTAAATTAAATTTTATTAATATTCATGTTTGCATTTAATGTGCTTGATTATCATGGGAAAAATGACATCCCAGTGCGAAAACATCTTAAAGTCTTGATGTAACAAAAGTAGCGAAAGATCTTTTCTTCCATATTGTGACGCACGTATTATTCAAGAGAAAAACAAATGTAGGGCGGGTTGTTGATTGGATGGAGGATGTCTGATGATCATTCAAATGTGTTCAACATAACATGCGTTTAGAAAACAGACACGGTGAGTTTCCATTTCACGCTGACTTTAGTGCTCTTAAAAATAAACGTTAATTTTTTTAATGATATTTTTTTGACGGTGGCATGAAAGTTTCGTTACATTCACCGACTAAATCGAACTTTTCTTCAGCAATATCCCACAAGCAACAAACATCCTGATGTGCTGTCATGTGCTTCGGCCCGCACTAACTCGAAGTGTTTAATAAACTCCAACACACTGCTGCACGAGAAGCACTGCTGGGGACCTGACGTTCCTGTGCGCTTGATGGACGCTCGGGCAGTGCGCTTGGCACTCGCCAGCCTTGAATTACTTGCCTGGCTACCCTGCGGCCTGCCATTTTGTGGCACTGTGTGGCAGCAGATGGTGCGGGTCACTACACGGGTCTTGGACACTGAGTGGCTGCTATATATAAACCTGCAGCAGCACGCTTGTGTAGTCTAATGGATTCACCTATTTATGGAGAAAACATAATAAATGCAATTAACATTGCGATGAATCACGCTCATGCCAAGAAAACAGATGAGATGAATGTATTTTAAGCAAAAAATGATGTATGAACACAATGTTTTTCTTATTAACACATCATGGCATGCATTGTTGTCTTGCGTCATCTGTTATTGGCAGGACTTGTTGTTCTCTTGTTGCCATTACATCATTGCTTAGCTATTTTTCCCTGACAAAACTGCAGACAAATGCTTTTCAAACACTTTTCTGGGTGTTTAGAAACTTTAAAGGGATAGTTCACCCCAAAAATGTCAAATTAAATACTATAGCATTTACTCACCCTTTTGTGTCATATGAATTCAGAAGACTTATAATTTCATGCTCAAGTAATATGGACTGCTTTTATGGTACTTTTGAGCCTTTTTTGAAGCTTAAAAAGCTCCAGTCAGCAGATAAGAGCAGAATAAACTTCAAAAAAAGAATATAAATTATATATTACATATAAAAAAAAAAAAGGTTCAGGTCCAATTTCACATCAAATACAACAGAAATGTGTGTGTGTGTATATATATATATGAAGACTTCAGATGCAAAAGCCTCTAAGTGCCATCTGAAATTTCCTTCTAGAATGATCATTTTTATCAAGCTTGTATGTTTATGTTCAGTTATTTATATCCTTTAGTGCCTTTATATATCTATTAATTGTCATTAAAGTGAAATTACTGAACTTACGATCTTGAAAAAAAATGCTCATTTTAGAAGAAAGTTTCAGATAGCACTTAGAGGCTTTTGCATCTGAAGTCTTCATATATATATATATATATTATTAAAAGAGTAATGTATGTATTATTAATAAAAGAGCACCCACATTCTTCAATATTTCTTTCTTGAAACGAAAAAAAAACGACGTGGATTTGGAACGAGGGTGAGTAAATGGCAACAGAATTGATATTTTTGGCCGAACTGTCCCTTTATCAGTGGCTGGAGGGCATGTGGGCATGTCACAATGAAGATGCCAACCTTATGGTGGCCGGTTCTCCAGATGGAGCGTGCGCTACAAAGGAGAAGCCTGTTCTCATCAAAGGCTAATGTGAAGTTTTAATCAAACGCCTTCCGAATGCCAGACCAAACATTGAAAGGATGGAACATACGGGTCAAATTCAGTTCAAAAAGCCACTCAAAGGCTTCCTAAAATCGCCGCCAACTTCAAACGCACAAGCAAATCACGTTCTCCATGGCGGGATTCAGAGCCAATTTTAAGCTAATCACATTGGGAAGCCCTGCAGCTCTGCTAACCATGACGAAGGTACAAAAAATAACCAGAAATCGCTATGACACAAAAAACAAGCTAGTGCTAGACATGCACAATAAAGAAGGTTAATGGAAAAAATACACGCACAAATTTGTCAAATGGCATTAACAAAGCTTATAGTTTTGCTCGTTTCAGTGCTAAATGAAGCCTAAATTACGAATATGGAAAGAATATGAGAAAACCACACATTTAAAAGCAGCAGTCCTTATAGTTTATTAATCAGATAAATCATTTTAATTTGGATGAAAGATGCTGTATGATGAACATCCTAAGCTGGTTTGCTGGTCTTAATGGGTCACCTGGCACTGGTCAGGCTGGGAGACCAGATTAAACCAGCTAAGACTAGCAGACCATCTTAGGCTGGTTTAAAAAGAGTTTTTTTTTTTTTCAGGAGGAAATCAAATTTTCATGGATCTTGAAATAAGTAATTTTGACTATAAAAATATACTTTAAAATACAGCAATGTTAAAATATTTAACCGATTAAGTCACAATATTGTTTAATTGTATTCTATATTTTATTGAAATGTTTTAATGAAATTGATTTAGAAATTGATATATATTCCTTAATAAAAGGACGTTTTTATAATTCCCTACATTTCTATAATTTTGAACAATTTGCTGTACATAAGCAATATCTCAAAGACATTAGTAAACGTTTGAATGTGTATTTACTATTAAAAATATTATAAAACAGTCATGTTTTCAAATATGTAACTGATCAGAAGTAGCTACGTTTCATTTTATTCTATATTTTTAATATACATTTTATACTTTTTAATTTATTTTATTTTAAAAAAGTGTTTTTTTAAATAATTTGATGTATAACCTGTTACGTATAACGTGGAAGTGGAAATAGCACGAAGACGGAGGAGGAGGATGCTGATGCTGATGATGATGATGATAATGGTCTTTAATGACAAAACTAAGGAACCAGGAGAAAAACACACTTAGGCCCTGTTTACACGATGGGAAAACGCAGATATTTCCCTGCGTTTTGGCCTGTCATTTACACGAAAACGCCGTTTTTATCCCAGAAAACGATTATTTCTAAAAACTCCGGCCAAAGTGGAGATTTCTGAAAACGCCGGTTATGTGTTGCCGTGTCAACTGGGAGAAACGGGGTTTTAGGTTCTCAAACGTCACATTATGCGCCAGAAAATGCTTACGTCATGTGAGCGCCCTATGTTTAAAGTTTGTTTGGCTACTATTTGATCATGGATGCTGTTAAAGTGGTGTTCATTTTTACTTTTGTGCAAACGCTTTTGGCCTGTTTGCATTTGCTTCGCTGTCTGTCCACACGAACGAACCTCGCGCCATGTCTGTTGTTTTGAAAGGAATAGGAAGTCGCTCGTGCTATTCGTTGTTGTCGATTTTGAGGATTCTGATTGGCTTGCATGGCTTTATCCTTCTCCCTACACTGCCGCCCATTGTATTTATGCGGGTTGATGTTAACGACAACTTTTTTTGAAAACGATGTTGTGTGCACAATGTTATTTTTGAAAACGGAGGGGGAGAAATATTCGTTTCTCTAAATACCCGGCTATGTGTAAATGTGGCCTTAACATCTAATTACACAGAGCAAACAAAAGGAACTTCATTAGATAACTAACAGGACACAGGTGAAGGAGATGATGACTAATTAGACAGACTGGGGAAAACTGAGTCACAGGACTAAACCAAAAACATGATGAACCATGCGAGACAGACCATAAATGTAACATAACCTTAATCAAAAAGACATTAATATTACTGATTTTTAATTTGCACTTCCATGAAGCCTCCATTTTCCGCTCTCATAACTCTAATTGGTATATATAATATAATATAATTGGTAATCAAGTAATCAATGTGCAGAAAGTAATATGCTAATATGACTGTCAACTGCCCATTAAAAATAAAAATGCCAACGTGAGTGTGGTAAAAATACACCGTGTGTCACAGATTCAATGCAGAACATCTGTAGCTCTTATCGCGATGACAGTTTGAGAACATCTAAAACGACATTAATTACATTCCTGACAGCCGAATCAGCAAGTGTGATCAATGTGACATTCAAAGTTAAGCCCTCTGCAAAAATCACACACCTCTAGCATCTCACATTATAGGCCAAGCGTGAAGTGTGTAGACGACCATGACAGGTTACCACCTGCTGATCTTATTACGTTGTCTTCAGCTCTTTAACCATAGCGAGAGGACTTTGCTTATTCAGTCAGAAATTAATCATAATCACAAAAGCAAAGTCTAGACTCTAGACAGTCTTTATTTCTCATTAATGGCTGATTCTGTCATTTCTGACTTCTTGAGATCTTGAAAAACAAAACTTCTTCAAAGTATGTTTCATCTGTGTGAAAACATTCAACAGAAGTTATGAATTTTAACCAGCCTTGAATTTTTCTTATTATTTGTGACAGTAAATCTTTATAGATATTTTCTATACAAAACTGTACATAAAAACCAAATAAATTCTGATAAGTTCTTAGGAAAAAAGTGCAAAGTCAAAGGCCATATATATATATATATATATATATATATATATATATATATATATATATATATATATATATATATATATATATATATATATATATATATATATATATATATATATATATATATATATATATATATATATATATATAAAGAGAGAGAGAGAGAGAGAGAGAGAGAGAGAGAGAGAGAGAGAGAGAGAGAGCTTAGGAATGGCTTTCGTTATCGGCAGACCAAGAAGAAAACTTTAAAATCAAGATCATGACAAAACAATGGCTGGTTTACCACTTAATTCTGGTATTTAAGTTTTTTGCACTTCTCAAATTTAGGAAAAGGTATTAAAGAGACACAAAACAAAACATTAAAATCTATCTTTCAAAACCAAAAATTGTTTTAAACAAAAACCTAAAAGTTCCCCTCACTGAAGAATCACCACAATGCATTTGGCTTCAATCCCATCTAAATTGTTTGCTGAAGGCCTGTTCATATGATCCTAATAAGATGAAGTCTGTGCCTTTATTACGTTTTCTCTTTGATGCATATTAATGAGTGTTTTCACTGTACGTTTCAGTTATAAAGAGAATCTTTTGTTGTTGAATTGTGGAAACACATCACAGCAAATGAGTCTCTCTTTCCGCCTAAGCCGTCGGTGGGAAAGTCATAAAGTGCTTATCTCTCTGAGTTCAGAGATTTTCTATTATTTCATTTATTTTTATCTCATTGTTTTGCAAATTTGCATAGAGTTTTTATTCAGCGAGTCCATCCAAGCACTTAAGGTTGCGTTTATGAGTAATACACATTGTTAGCCATTTTGTAAATTAATGGTCCACTAGCCTGATTGGATCAAATCAAGGGTGGACAAACTCCTCATCCACCCTCATCCTCATTTTCGATCTGCTTCATCCTATCTCTTTTTTCATTCTATTAGAGATGGTGAAAGATTGCCTTATCTCCCTCAAAGGCATGGAAAGCCGCCTTGCGTGAAAGTGCCAGGATTCAAAATTCAAAGTAGTGATTAATGTAGCCGTCCTCCTCATAGACTGTGAAAATTAGCTCCCGGCTCTATTGAACGTGACACTGCACTCGGGAAGAATCCTTACAAACTGTAAATACGGTGTAGTCATGTGTGCTCGTCTGCTAGCACCGTTGCCCTCGTGGATTTAATTCACACAACTGGGAACTTAATATTCAGTGCATCTGAAGACTTTCAGTGCAAAATTAAAACCCACTAAGAGTAAAAAAGGAGTAAAAACTTACTTTAGCAAATGTTAGTAGTAGCAACAGCAACTTAATAGCATTTTATAGAATGACGCAACTCAAAAACAGTAGCTTTTTCCAGTAACAAGAATGAAGGTAATAATCAAACACAAGCTGTATATAGCATTGCAAACTCTGATTATTTTTAGTGAGTCATAAATCTTTTCAGTGAATCAGTTCGTTCAGACAGTTTATGTAAATGAATGGTTAAAAAACATTCAAAGACTCATTTAAATCCCTTGTGTGGGTGTGCGTGTGTTTAATAAAGTTTAATACTGTCACCCTAGAAATATTTTTAAATTAAAAAAGAAAAAGGTTCAAAGTACGTTTTCTTCATTCAGTTGACATATATTGGAAACGGCTTTCATGAGGCGCTTCTCTTACCTTCAGTTGTTTGCTTTGTTTTGGATGCAATTCCAAATTGTCCAGTTTCCATATTCGTCATCATAAAGGTGATGCACCTCGAGAAAGAAGATGATTAGGGGTTAATTATCACTTTATCAGAGGCAGAGACATGACATCTTGCTATGAAGTATGACCACAAAATGGCTTCCTAATTATGATTAATCACTCTGAGATGACAGTCGGGTTTCATATCCATTCATCCAGGTTAAGAAAGACAGTTTCAATTAGCTTTTTTAGGACAGAATCACACTTTTACTTTAACTAGTTCTACTGATTCAATCAACTGGGAAACTTTTAGATGGAGCACCATTGGGGGCACCATGTGCTGCTCTCACTGAATTAGTGACACATGCTAAGGAGTGTTAAAGGTAGGTCATTTTCAGAGAGGCTAGCAATTGCAAGTTAGCTTTGAAAGCATAAGATCCCACCCTCCTTTCAGAGTGTCTACAAAGCCACGCCTCCTTCAAAATACATGAACGAGTTACGCATACAGCAAGGGAGCAAACAAAAGCGTCATGACTACCTCACGTCTCAGAGCACATAACATTACTATAATAATGAACATAAACAACTTAAAGAGCGCTGACCTGTACCACCAGACTGCTGAAGATTCATTTTGGCGTTGATAGTAACGATCACGAACGATCCGTTCATTGCGTGTGTCACATGACAAATGAATCAAAGACTCGGAAGGTAAATTAAATATTTATGTTCCCTGTAAATTATCTTTGGCTGCATTATAATGATTTCTTCATTCAAAATATGATCGAGATTGTGTAGGTGGATGTTTTTGGGGAATTTGGCTGTTAAAAGTATAACATTTAAAGCCACTTAAATAAATGAAATGACTCGAATAAAGATTCGTTCATTTTGATGAACAAAATCGAACGAGAGAGTTAGTAAAATGATCCGAACTTCACATCATTGAAACGCATAAATTCGAGTCACAAACCACTCAGGGTAAAACGTCACGGGTTTCCATCTCTCCAAGTTACTCTTCTAAATTACGGTAGTTATGGCGTGTAGTTATGGTAAGTTTGTTGTTTTGGTTCAGGAGGAACTGTTTCAGTTGCGGTGCTCAGTGACTGACGTCTGTCTAACTCAAACCATGAAACGCGCTGATGATGTGTGATGTGTGTCAGGTGTATATATATATACTGTACATATATAATGTACACACACACACACATATATATATATATATATATATATATATATATATATACATATACTGTACAAATATAAACACATTTAGACCACTTAACAGTGATTGCTATCAGAATGTGAAGAGACTTTCAACCAGCATGACAAAATAAAATTCTGATATTACTAATATTACTAAATATTACTGACCAATCCTGAACAACCCTTTAACCCTAAGGCCAGATATCTACTTTCCCCTCTCAAACGAGAATGCTTGACCAATGCACTGCAAGCTCACATTCTCCTTGACGTGTTGTGCTGCTGTTGTGATAAGAAACCTCAGCAAGGGGGCGTTAGAGTTACCTCGGCTGCCAAGTAAATTGGATGTGTTATTGTTCATTTAGCTACATTTCATTGAAGGATACAAGCCATATCTAGTGCCCAGGCTATCAGAGAGATTTGGGGATGGGGTTTCAAAACCACCTGGCAACCCGCCAAAAACCCCAGCAACAGCATAGCAATTTGCAACATTCCCAAAAGGGTTCAAATTCAAAACACCGTAGAAACTCCTTAGCAATGCTTTGAAAACCACCCACAACACCCCAGCATTGTGGTAGCGCATTTCCATAACTAAACGCTATTCACATTTTAACAGAAAATCTACTTTCATTTTGGCCTCAGGCACTTTGAACCTGTACTCCCTGGATCAGAGATATCAGAAGCATCAACATGTTAGCACAGCTCATGTTTCAGACATTTGAGGGTGTATTGGAGGTTATCCGACTTGTTTCCTATTGATTGCGGCTCTCTAAAGACCCTGAGAGGATCTTAAACATGTGGACTCTTCAATAATGAGTAAAGCTATTTAAGCAGAAAGGGAGGCATGATGTTTTTGTTGTCTGAAGTAATTAGTCACTTGTTGTTGCCCATGCAGTTAGCAGCTGTAAGCTTTCACAACTACATTTTCACACAGTAAATGTCAGTGGCTTGCCCGAGCAAAAGCTGCCAACAAGAAATGCTAAAGTGCTGTGGTCAGTTGCCAGATGTTGTTGCCTATGGTGTTCTAAATGGTTTTCATTGTATTTCTATGCAGTTGCTAAAGTGTTCTAGTGGGTTTCTTAGCCATTCAAGTCAAAGAGTCTCTATGACATTTCGATATGGGATATGACTAGGATCCCTTCTTCAAAGAAAGGTGTCATTCATGCCCATAGCCACCAGGGGCAACCGCAGGATTACCTCCTAGGGTACAGAAACTGGACCAAGCACCAATCTAAAAATTCACAAAACTTTCTTAAAGAGACAGATCACATAAAAATGGAAAATTTGTCATTATTTAATTACCATCATGTTGTTCCAAACCTGTACGCGTTTCTTTCTTCTGTTGAACACAAAAGAAGATATTTTGAAGAATGTTGGTAACCAGAAAGTCGATGGTAGCCATTGACTTCCATTGTATTTTTCGTCCTACTATAGAAGTCAATGGCTACTGTAAACTGTTTGATTACCAACATTCTTTAAAATATCTTCTTTTGTGTTCAACAGAAGAAATAAACTTATACAGGTTTGAAATAACTTTAGGGTGAGTATTTTCATTCTTGGGTGAACTATCCCTTTACTAGAATGCGATATTCAGGAAGCCAAACACTTAAACACACAGCCTATATGTAATGAACTTAGCATGGCTCCAAAAATATGTTTACGGCAGCATCATTAATTTGAGGAACTTGTTATCTCAGTCACATATGGCTGGAGCTGAGAGTCTGAGACTCAGAGACGCACGCTCAAACAAGCCTATATGCACATATATTATGCAAAATAATGGAAGAACAAAGTAAACAGACGCTATAGGTGACAGGAAGGACTTCATTAGGGAGGGATTTCTGCTGAGCTGACAGAGACACCCTGCTCTCTCTCATTCTCTCTCGCTGTCTTAAACTCACACACACATTTATGCTTCCCATTCTTGTGAGAAAAACAGTGGGAATGGGAAATGGGGGTGGACAAGGAGAGAGACAGAACAAGGCCCGTCACCACACAGCAGAGGCTTTTTGTCACTTTCAGAGGAGGCCTGTAAGCGAGCTAGTGGCAGTCACAGCGGTTGTGGGAGGCAGGGTGAGGGAAAGTTCATCTGGAGGCGCCCGGATCCAAACGCAGCTCCAGAGACACGGATTGACTCCAGGCTTTTGGCAGTGCGACAGCAGTTAGCGCGTAGCAGGCTAATACCGCACGGTGCTTTTCACAGACCCTAATCTACACAACAACAGTGGTTAGGACAAAAACAACTCCAATATGAGTCATGTTTATACATATCTGTGCCGGGTTTGTTGCTTTGTTGCGCATTATGGGTTATTTTTCATGTCTGTTTGAAGGTGGATAGAGAGGAAACCTGGAGCGCTTAACCGCATGTCACGGCCAATTAAAGTGCAGCATTTTTGAGTGGTGAAAAACTCGGCGGTCAATTTGAGTTCACTGTCTGCAACTATAGCTAGAATTTGCTTTTGCTTTTTAAAACACTGTAAGGCGGTCGTCTATAACCTACCCCGCCAATGACAGGTGAATGGAGAAAAATTACAATTCAAAAATATTCCTGACCAATCATGAAATTACCATATTCTTGAATCCATAAAGTTTTTCTGTGGATTCCTTTACTTCACAAAAGACACAAAAAACAACAACAACAATTGGGCGAAAAAATTCAGAATAATTGTTTATTCACCCCCCTTTTTTAAAATTATTTATTTATTCACCCTTCAATTATTATTTTTTTTATTATTATTTTTTTAAGAATGTTCAAGCTTCTCCTTTCCAAACAATGAAAGTGAATGCTTATTTTTACAACCAGGAAGCAAAAGTGACAAAAGCACCATAAAAGTTCTGATGTTTTTAAAATATGCTCCAAAAATAATAATATAATAGTGTATGTTCACTGTTTAAAAGTTTAGAAGTGGTAAGATTTTTTTCTTCATCAAGGCTGTATTTATTTGATCATAAACACAGTAAAAACAGTAATATTGTGAAATATTATTTCAAATTAAAATAACAATTTTCTATTTTAATATATTTTAAAATGTAATTTATTCCTGTGATCAAAGCTGAATTTTCAGCATCATTACTCCAGTCTTCGGTGTCACATTATCCTTCAGAAATTATTCTAATATGCTGATTTGTTGCTCAAAAAAAAAAATCTTATTATTGTCAATGTTGAAAACATTTATTTTTCTTTTGTGGAAACGTAATACTTTTTTTCAGGATTTTATGATGAATAGAAAGTTCAAAACAAAAGCATTTATTTGAAATGGGAATATTTTGTAACATTATAAATGCCTTTACTGTCACTTTTGATCAATTTAATGCATCCTTGCTGAATAAAAGTATTAATAATTTGAAAAGAAAAATTGTACTGACCCCAAATTTTTGACCAGTAATGTATAATATAAATATAATTTAGGGCATAAAACCCACTTTCATACCTTCTTTTTGTTCCTCATATGTCTTTTTGATGGTTTAATACAAAGGGATATCCCACAAACGTGTCACTACATGGAATTCTGGAAGGAGGAAAAACAGATACAACAATTGACAATTAAAAATTTAAATGTTTGCAACCTCAAATATTACAAGTTACCAGCCAACAGGCGAGTAAATAAAACAGCAGTTTCACATGCCAACGCTTCCGAGTGCCTACGGCTATAACTATCGCTGTGAATAGGTTCGCGCTAGCATATCTAAACACCCCCAGAGCTAAAAATGAAGTTGAGATGTTGACATGCAGGGAATTCTCAGAGGGCCGGTCATTTAAAATACTGTAGCACGCAACTCAAAGTTTGCCATCATCCTTCATCAAAAACAAATTATTAACCTTTAGAAACTAGCGCGGCTGGCAGACATTCCCGAGTTCACTCCAGGCTGCAATATCTGCCAAAACTCGGCTGAAAATACACACAGGGACCATTTTCTTAACAGCTGGGAGTTCAATTAGCAGCTGATAAGCGAGCAGGGGTTGGACCCTCCAGTTTCCGATTCCTCATGAAAAGAGGAGCAGAGCGGGCCGACTCGGCACCGCAGGCCAGAATAGAAGAGTAATGTTCCTTCGCGCACAGCTGCTAACTGACAACAAAGGACTTGTCATCATGATTAATGGCTTGAGGAAGCCTCTCTTTGTTACCAGGGCAGCACTGTACTATGTTAAAGGCTATTAACGTGGGGAAAAGATGGGGAAATATAAAAAGGGAGGGGAAATTTATATATAAAAGTCAGTACAGTGCGTGATTAAAGAGTAAAGGCGTCTGAGAGGGGGGAATCCGTGATGTAGTTTGCTGGAATTTTACCACACTGGCAATGTGGGATGTATGACAAAGACCTATTTGTTCAAATCACTGCATATCGGTATTTGGGGTGATAAATACTCAAGGCTGGGGATCTGTCATCTGCAGCACTGGATTTAGGAGTTCCAGACGTTCTTTCTGTTCCCCTTCATTCCACCAGCTCTAAATGAAAAGAACTATTTATGGAGGCCATGGTATGATGCACTGTCAGGTAAGTAAGAGTGAAACAAGCAACTTTTCACATTGATTTTTATGTCAGCTGAAAACAGAAAAGGTTTTGGCTCTGATGTTGCCATGGTAACTAGAGGCAAAAATGCTTACAGATTCACTTTCAATGATTGAGATCCTCCTGACACAAAAGTAGGGTTAGATCTTTTGGTGGCAAAGAAAGCTGATTTGTGCTCCAACAGCGTGCAGGTTACACTGGACTCTGAGCATGCAGACCCCATAATTAATTAATTATTTCAGACCCCACAATAAATAAGGGCAACATAATGGCCACATATAGCCTGGAAATCCAGACCCAAATCTGAAAGATTAATGGTCTGGCATCGACTAATGAAAATCGGCCAGCTCGAGGGGCGGCACCAAGCATGCATTTTAAAATCTCACTGCACGCAATTGGATAACACTACGACCAATCACAACAAGCCCCATACGCTTAGCTACCAGCGGAGCTAACTGGTAAATTAGACTCTTGACGTATCCGGTCGGCAAAACAGCAAAAACGCCCTTCTTGCAAAGGAACGATTCGAGCGCCGTCTTCTGTTCCTCTTTTAGATAAAAAGCCAAGTCTAACTCGTTCACTGTAGCGGCCAAAGCCGTTTCAAACAACTGGTGTTCATCCAAAGCCATCTTGCAAAGTTTACTAATGACTTTGACGTCACAGCGCTGTCGTCATCTCGCCTCTGGCCCGCCTATATCAGATAACCCGATGTGATTGGTGCAGCTTGGATACAAGGGCATATTTAATGAGCATCATTACGCATCGACGCCAGAGTAACTCGCTGAGCAAATTCAATTTGTTCAATTTGTCAATTTCAATTCAATCGCGAGAACTGGATTTCCAAGGTAGGCCACATACACACTACAGCTAAATTCAGTTGTCAATCAACCTTTTAGTGCTTAATCCCATTCTGTACACACATAGTTCAGTAATTTACGGGAGTGACAACCACATTCTACAAACAGAATTAACGCCTCAAGGTAGTGACAACGAAATTTACAAAAAATTCTAAGCAGTGTGTTCAGAACCGACCTAAACTAGGGATTTAGTTCGGTAGGGGAACAAGGGATAGTTCACCCAATTAAATTTTAATTCTGTCATTATTTAATCACCCTGATGTCGTTCCAGACCCATAAGACTTTTGTTAATCTTCGGAAAACAAATGAAGGTCTTTTTGATGAAATCTGAGAGCTTTCTGTCCCTCTATCGACAGCTACGCAACTACCACTTTGAAGCTTCAAAAAGTTCATAAAGAGATCGTAAAACTAATCCATATGAATTGAGCGGTTTAGAGACTCGATCGCTTTATATGATGAACAGAACAAAAGAGACGGATTAAAACACCAGGTGTTAACGGGTATGTGTCTGCCTCGTGTGATCCGATCGACCAAAACGCATCTTAACACCAGGTGTAAACAAGGCCTAAGAGTCTATACTTCAGTGAACTCCTGAGCAACATATGAGCAATGACATTTCTCTCTGGGTTCTTACTTTTTTCTGACATACGTCATGCTCTCTCTTGAGAGTTGCGCTTTTCAATCTTGTCAGGACTAAGCGTTAATTCCACTTTCCTTACGCAAATGACTAAAGGGATTTTTTGGTCTTAAGGAAATCTCGTCACGTCCAGTCGACTAAAACGTAATCAGTCAAATTCAGTTGGCTTGTTTTTAACATCATGAAATATCTGACATATATGTCTTTCTCACAACTATCCTCATTGCGTATTCAGTCCGGCACATGTCTGGCTTGCCATTTCCCTACAGCGCTCTGGCAGTCGTGGTCTGAAGGAGCGTCGACCCTGCCCTCGGAGCAGACAGCTTTCCCCTGACTGAGCCCACAAGGGACATCACTGCTGCGGTGTTTTAAGTGAGAGGAAAATGAGAACCTTAGACACAGTGTCACACGGCCCATGAACTATGGAATAGCCTCTGCACCGATAAGACAACCCTTTCCGACAAGGGAATATTTGAGGAGTCTTTCATATGACAGGTCTAGTGGAACACGGCCTTGAAGGGTCAAATGGAAAGATTTCACGCATGTTTATGCTGGACAGGTTGGAGCGCCATGCTAGGGGAACTCCGGTTCTATTTCTGTTCTTCAAATCAAAGTGTTTGACAGCATGCAAGTTCAAACTTTAGCATGCGCACTGGTCTAAAACAATTAGTTGGATCAGAAACATTGTTTGCGCCTCGGCTGCTCCTCCTCGGTGGCACACGCGTGTCAGGATGGAGCTGAGCTGTCAGGGTTATTCTGAGGAACGTGGCTTGCGTCAGCTGGCACAGCTGAGACAGATGCGAGACTCATCCGTGTGATATCCATCTCCAGCGCCCAGAGCGCCATCCTCCAAATCTCTCACGAAAGCCTTTGAAGCAAGTCTTTGATGTCTCATCATTCTCTAATTACTTGCATTGTCATGGTTATCACTCATTAAACTCAACTGGGGTTGTTGAAGTGTTGAGTCTTTAATGGATACTTGCAGTTATGTGGCTTAATGGTTAAATCTTGGGGCCTGTGGCATAAAAGTTGTAGGTTCGAATCACAGCAGGAACATTTCAGGTTGTGTTAAGGGCTGTTCACACAGAACACATATTTCCATTTCACTGAGCTACTTTTCCATTGTTTTCAATGCAAACACGCTAGACGGGCTAGACCATCTCGCGCACGACAAGTTCAACTTTAAAAAAACACGTCTCTAGACCTTGCACTTTTTTCCGTTCCACCGCCCTGCATCTCACATTTTTAACAGCAAAAACGCGTTCTGTATAAACTGGCCCTTAATCTCTTCAATTCATCTTTTTTTCATTCCATCAATCATGAAGACAAGACTAAAAACATACATAATAAGGATAATTTATCATTTTCATTAAAACCGTACTGTTGGCAAAAATACGATATCACACAAAAAAATTGATAGTAACTATAGCAAAAAGTTTTCACATATTATTTAAGTTAAACATAAACGTTTAAATTATTGCAAAAAACATTTTCTAAAATGTTATTTTCTTCAACTAAAATTAGATGAGTACAACTTATTTAAATTAATGAATATAATATGGCTAAATTAAGAACATTTTATAGATGTCTTGGAGTAAAGCATGACTGTCCCTGTAAAATAAAATAAAAAAAAACATGTCAAATTGCAACAAAACCAATGCTAACCATGTATTAAAAATGTAAAAAAAAGAGAGAGAGAAGACCGTTCTCTTAGACTTAGAATTGTGTGTTCGCACTGCAAATAGTGCCATAAAAGTAGCCCATATGACCCATGCACTCTTTTCCTTGTCTTCTGAAGTCATACAATAGGTTTGCAATAGGAAACGACTGAAATTTGTTGTTCAAATTCACTAAAAACTTTTGAAATAGTGATCAAGTTTGCTCATATTCAAGCTTACAGCTCAGCTTCAAGCACGAATGACGTGTGAACTATTCCTTTAAGTCTGCTAAACGAATAATAATAAAACCTTTAACTGGTTCCAGCAAGAACACCTGTAACGTTCATTGGCTAAACTAATTTGAGAGTTATATTCAAGAAGGACGGTAGCCGACAAACATCTTTGCTAAATGTATTTTGTTGGGGAGGCAGACAAAACTGTTGATCTGAGACGGCGCCAAGTTCTCGTTAATACCATTATGTACGTAAACAGAGGAAGACAGAATGATGCTCAAGGTCTTGTGGGCAGGGATGGCGATAGCCAACATCATTTGGCAGATGGGGCGAGGTGATCTCACCAGCTGTTGCTGGCCCTTAAGCTGGTGTGGAGACGAAACATTACATTATGGTCTGTTGCGGAGAATAAAGCTCAGATCCAGCACTCATGTTGAGTAATTGTGGATTACCAGGTGTGAAAGATGAAAAAGCTTCGATATCACCATCTCGTGATTTCTAATGCAGCGTGAGATGATTATGCAGGTCGTATTATTATTCAAGGTTAAAAAGCATCAAATTGACCTGAATTTCAGTTCTCTATCTTCAGGTTAAAATTGCATTTTGCGCTGTATGTGTGGATATAAGGAACGAGGATCGCTATTGAATGCTTCCCCACTCGGGTCGTGCAGGAAAACAATTAAACCGTAATCGTCGTTTTCATTGTTTGCAGAGCGTTTAGCGCCAAAACCCTGAAAAGGAAAAGACCAAGGCATGTTATGAATTCTCTGCCAAACGTTCTGCCATAATTAAAGCTGTCGAGTTGCAATTATTAGGACCTTTCTTCCCACCCTTCCCACGCTGCAAAAACAAAAAGATAAAGAAAAACCCCGGGCAGCTATAATCAGAACTTTTCTCAAATGTTGAAATTGCAAGTGGGAGAAAGGGGCCTAGTCGAGCACAGCAGACAAATGAAAGCTTTGCCCAGCTCTGAGAATGGGTGTTCCTAATCTTTCACAACAACGACCAGCTCTGACGATCTCTCTCTCCGTTTTAGAGCAGCTTATCTCTGTTCCCAGCACTAATGCAGAAGATAGGAGTCCGCCGGCTTCGACTACTGTAAGAGAAGGAACACAAAACCTCAGAGAGTGTATAAACATGCCGTGCACGGACTAGAAATTTGAATACGAGACTTATTATTGGACACACTGCAAATATATACCCAACTGTGTTTCTATGTTTGAGATGCAGGAGGTCAAAAACCCAACAACAACCCCAATAAACCAAAGTAGGCCAATGTGAAATCAAAATTAACCCAGTTTACAGTCTTAAAGCTGCACTATGTAATATTGACAGCTAGTGGTTGGGTCTCCCCTCAGACTCGACACAGGTTGCCAGATTGAGGACACGCAACAGATAGCGACAAGGCTCACAGATCAACACAGTAAAGTTGATCTGCTACTGTATACATTTGCAATGTTTTTATTGCCGAGGCTTTTTAGATCGGGTAGAATTCGTGATCTCTGTCCCAGCTCATTTGCTGGCTTCCATCCCTGTGATTTCCGCCAACTGGCAACCCGGGGTGTCAAAACACTATTGGATAAATTGGCAGTGGGCGTGATCACAGAGACCAAAACAAAAACAGACATTTGGTCACGGAACACACATTTCAAAGTAGAATAACTGGGTGTATTGTGTTTCAGAGAAACAAGTACATGAACTTAGCATGTTTCCTACATCTCTGCAAGCATATTATGGTGTTTTTATGCTTTAGTACAATCAACAACAAAAAAATTACACGGAGATCCTTTAATATGTGTTCCTGTTCTTATTGTGCATGATTCAGTTGTGTATGTTATTCCAAAGTTAAAATTGCTTAACAAATTTTTCCAAGTCCCTGTATTTTTTTTACATTATGTTTCCCTTAAATACAAAACAGTATTTAGACCATTTCCAAACCAAGTGACATTCTGGCATTTAAAAACTACTGTCAGGATTTAATAAAGACACGCAGTGAAAAATTAGCGCTGAAAAGGCACGGACAAGGTTATTTTTGCGGCTGACCTTATTGCATATGCGATTGTAGGAGTTTTTCTTTCCAGACGCAAAACTGATGGGAGGACAGTATTTAAATGAAACCATGGAAGGTGATTTACTAAGGTTTGTGATAGTCAATTTACTGGTATTTACACCATTATTTACCACCCAAAAAAAGCATGTCTTAATCCAGACGCTAATTTGCACTCTTGGTAGATTGCATTGGTCATTATGGAAATTACACGGCTGCTGTGTTCATGTGTTCATTAATTTGCTCGTCGTCAGTAGATCATGCGCAGAACTTTCCACTCCCATTTGTGCTTTTATGGGATTGCGCTCCCACGCTAATTTGCCCTGTTTAGTAAATCTGGCCCTATGTATATAATAGGAGAAACATAATATATATATCATTAAAATCCTGTTTCGTTCATTCTGAAAAAACCTCAAGCATTCCTTTGCAGATGCTACGTTTTGACATCTAATTCAATTTCTTGCATATATTATTAAGCATCCAAATGTGCCCAAATACCCTTTGGGGCCACTGGGCATCAGATTACGGAAGTGACATGGTTTATGTTGACCCTTCCCTCCCTTTACCTATCTACAGATAAAGCGTTGTCGGGATAATTCCGGTTCGCGTGGCTACATGGAAGCAATAAAAATTCTGGCCAGACAAGTAGTATGTTGAGGGCTGATTTGTAGGGATGGACTACACGCCTGCGCACATATATTCAAACGCGTATAACTATAGACTGAACTCATAATAAGCATGTGCACGCCATCGGTGTTCACACTGGTTCGCGTTTTTGAAGTTTGCGCAGAAAGAACTTAAGAGTTTTCAGTTAAAACGGTGTCGTGATAGCGGCCCCTAAGTTAATAACTAATGATCGCTGTGACGGAAGTGAATCAATCAAACTAACTTTAGCTGGACAATAACTTTATTCTAGAGCTGCTATAAAGCCAAAACACTATACTTGAATTTCTTATTATCAATGTAAAGCTGCTTTGGAACAATCTACATTGTTAAAAGCGCTATATAAATGAAGATGACTTGACTTGACTATTGTCAACAAAAACTATTGTTCATCCTTCACCTCATTGGCCTCAATCCGTTGCACAACTTGTGTCCTGTGTTTAAAGCTGCTTGGAAAACCACATCATGATAGTGTCTGGGATCTCATGGATAGTGTTGGTTTCTTGATCCATGTGTTCTTATCCCCAGAGCCAGATCACTGACAAGACCTGACACCCAGCTGATCACGGTGCCAGACAGTGACACACCAATGCTGTGAGTGCCACGGGTCTTTATTCTAGATGGGGGTCGTCCATTTGAGTGTTAAGGACTGTCAAAAGCACAGCACGACAATTACAGACCACTGCTTTTCTCCACGCCTGTATCAACCAGACTCTGACGTGCCCAGAGAGAGGCTTGCAAGGATGGAAACGCGGTTCTGCTGCGGGACGTAGAACGAAATGACAGGGGATATTCACAGCGTGGAATCCTTTGGAGCCGTGTTGAACGATTCCCGTGGAGCTGAGATTGGAGATGGATTGCGGTAAATGAGCACAGGAGGTCTCTGGAAGTTAAGACAAACACAGATTCACCATATTCATGCATGCAAATTTTCTGCACATAAAATAAGTATTCATTGGAAACCCCCAACGCTGCAGGAATATTCAGCGGTATCAACATTTCTATATGTATCTCTGAATATCCTCGGCATTTGGTCAGATGAAAACAAAAAAAAACAAAAAAAGACAACTTTATGGAAGCATTAGATGATGGCAAAAGTAATCTAAATGTAAAAATATGAAATGAGCAAGCACAGTTAAATACCCAATTTGGCTGATATATATCTTATATTGATCATAAAACCAAAAAATCAAATATCAGTGAATGACCAATAGTTTAAATATTGCTCGGAAGACATGATCAGTACAACCTGTAAATCATGAGTACATTTTCATTGGCGAGTGAACTGTTTCTTTAACACAGATATACCTGCTAATGATTCAGCCTGTTTCTGCAGGAATACGTGAGCGTCTATGATGTCTTACAAAACTAGAAGCACGCAGCAGTCATCTGAAGTGCATACACTCTCACTTTCAATGTGATTCCAGCACAGTTCATTAGTTCAGATTACATAACTATGCTAATGAGTAAATGGTTTTACCGCTGTAATTACACTACAGGGATTTGCGAGATAAAAAAGAATTATATAAAACCCAGAGCACGAAAGTGTAACATCTGCTCGATGAAATAATTAACCCACAAGCTCTGTTTCACTGTCGATGTGTCGTCTGAACCTTGGGGGAAAGGTTCTGTGTCAAACTCAGAGGATTCAAAGCCAGATTTTGTAATACTGGCTCCTTTTTGTAATCTTGTTTGTATTGTCTTTTCGTAGCCAGAAGCCAAAAGTTTGTCGAAGAGGAGAACTGAGGCGATGTGCTAAAGCAGACGACATTCAATTTGCAAGGAAACTGTGTTCCTTGGTCTATGTCCTTTGTTATCCCGGGGGCAATGTTTTTTCCACTTCATGAATTAAAAGGCAAGTCTTTAAATCAAATCTGTTCTTCCACAGCATATTGAGAATCGGAGGAACCGACCCTCAGGCGGGAAAATAAGTCTGGGTATAGCATGCCTGCTAACATATGCTTACACACAACTGACAAGATCCAACACGCGACATAGACTCGGCAGCGTACATTAAACACCTCAATGAAGGTTGGACACCGGCAAGACTGATTACCTCCGGTTCGGTTTTGACAGGGGCAGCGTAAAGTTTCCAAATCCATGCATTAGTGCTTTAATGCTACCTCGCTGTACGGACCAGCTCAGCTTAGCCGTGTAAGACGGTACATCTTTCCTGTCCCGGGTTGACACACACTACTTTATTTTCTCTGGTTTTAGCTCATTTAGAAGTAACCCAAGGGCTATGAAAGTAATTATAAGCAATGATGAAGTCATCCTAGTCCATAAATTCTCAGAGAGATTCCGTATGAATTAATTGGTTTGTACAGCATTGATACTGCAGTACTCTCGGGAGCCAGCATGCACAAAGCAAAGCGTTCACTGTTGCCCTCTTGTTATAAAGCCTATAAGCATTTGCTTAATTTTAGATGCTGTATCAGTAATGAATCGGGTTCACATTTCGGTCAATTGGCACCTGACGGACTGCTGGATTTGTTGCAGAATAATAATTGGCCAGGAAAAGAGTAGAAAAAAATGGGAAAAATGGCAGTAGGGAAAATATCAAGTCAAACATCATTAGCGATTTCCATCGAAGAGGTTTGATTTTTATATTCCAGCATTTTTTTCATGACGCCGTGACAAAATTGCTTGATGGAAACAACTCTTCATATTCCTTTAAACCCTGGAAAATTTTACGTGCACTGATTAATCATTCAAGACCTGGAATGTGCACTGCAAAATGTAAATAGGGTCCAGAATGTTGGCAGTTTTTGTGTCATGCATCTCTTTTCATAATGATCCAAAATTGCTCTCTGCATTTGCTTGATCTTTTATCTTTTATTATTTATCAAAACTCACTTAGATGGGCCACAAATCAAATGCACAGACCTTAAATGATTTAAGATGACCAAGAACAAATACATGCCATGGAAGAACTGACATAGAGTTCAACCACACTTTTTACCCCATTACAACAAAGACTTTAGATATAAGACGGTGCACTAGGGTGTGTTCACGTTTGTAGTTTGGTTTGTTTTTAGTCCTGGCCCGCTTATCATTCACATTGTCATTTTTAACACCGAACCTAAAGACATAGGGATATGTTTACAAGCTGATTGGTCGGCTTTTATTAGGCTATGTATATTTTGCGACCGAACTTACCGAACATCCAAAACAATGCTGTGTTCTGGGCGAAATGCGCTCGTTGTGTGTCCGTAGCCTACATATGATGATATTCTGACCAGCTGAGAACTCGTGAAGAGCTTATAAAATGTGTAAAGGAGTCAAAACAGCAGCGGGAATCCCTCTGTCACACACACAAATGAAGATCTGCTGCGAGGAGACATGGTTCTGATGCCTGTGCTGAACTGTGATGGGCAACATAGCAACTATGACAAGAAAAAACAGGTATGCTTGAGGATTGTCATTTTTAGGGTCTCATCTTGTGACATCATGTCCCGTTTTTGGTTCATTTATGTCTTTGGTGCGTGTTGAGTTCATATTTCATTCAAACCGCATCAAAGTTCGCTTGGAAATGGACCGAGACCGGTCGGTTTATTGCACACCAGGGTTCAGATATCAGCATTCACACTTATTCAAATGAACCGCGCTAACAGAGCAATCGCACCAGGGTTCGTTTTAATCCAACCAAACATAACAAGAGTGAACACACCCTAATATTACTTATGAATGGGAGAAAGTGCAACACATAATATAGAGGATTAAGTTCCGCCTTCTAAATAAAAGAGCCAATTGATAAAGTTGTGCAGAAATAGTGTTGTGAGACGTGCGTATGCACATTGGCTGAAAAATGCAGGTTTTTTGTCATTATTTGAGCGTTTAGGAAGAAAAATTATGAGACGGTTGTGGTCAGTGGTCAATTTAATCATAAGCTTGGTGAACAGATTTGAAGAATTTGATGTTTCCCCATTTAAAGAGATAGAAGCTGCACTTGCATGACTGAAATAGCGGCCGAGAGGCGTTTCAAAGATGGCCGCCGAGTGAAATGACTTGCCTCAAAGGGACTTTGGCTATACATTCACACTGTCAGTTTTTGGGATTGACAATTTACTTAAAGGTGTACAGTAAGTCTTGAAATGTCACGTTCACACAACTTACAGCATCTTGATTACAGTCTGTATGAACGTGCAACAGAAGTCAAGGCTGTATTCTTAGCGACAATGACCAAGTAATTTCAAAGATTAACTTTTGACACATCAAGAGTCCAATTGAGCATTTACCATGATCATTAATTATGAATCATAATCAATACATTTAACCAACCCCAGACAACATTCTTTTACCTGATTTTGAATCTGATAATGGAAGAAGAGACCTATTCAAATTAATATTTGTTTTCGCTTACCAGAAGTTTCCTTCCAAACCTCACCAGCTCATCATTCTCTTCTGGAGCGACTTGTTTTGACAGCTTCACAGAACTGTGTCCAACTTGCATAAGAAAAACAATAAATAACAGTAAATATCCACAGCAGTTATTTTTCATAATAAAATGAATATATGAATTAGAAAATTGTAATTATGTACATAGGGAACCTCTGTATTAATGAGCAAAACACAAACATAAAAAAAACTGATGTCTTTATGTTTTGTTAATTGACTGGAATTAATTTTATTATATTAATTATTTTAATTAATAATTCATTTTAAAGAATCATTTGCAGAGTTATTTGTACATCTGAGTACCAGGGACAAGTTAGAAATATAAACATATTAGTAACAATTTAGCCGTTTGGATTCGATGCTCAAACTTTGTACTTACATAAGTCTGATTGCTTAAAAATAATAACAGAATTAACAATCAGTGTAATTTTAGTATCATTCAATTATGATACTATTATAGTTTTTATTAATATTTTGAATTAGTTTTTTATTTATATATTTTCTGTTTTTATTTAAACTTTAGCAATTTTCTTGTGTGTTTTTGTAGCATTTATACTTTTATGTTTTAAATGTCAAAATAGTTTTTAATTTTTCTTTTATTTTAAGCTATTCTATACATCAAGTTCAACTAAATAAAATGGGAAACATTGCAACTAGCTGAAAGAAAGTTTACATTTTTCTGCATATATATATATATATATATATATATATATATATATATGTATTTTTTTTTCTTTTTTTCGGTTAATTATAATAACCTAATAATAACCTAAATGTAAGTGAATTTACCACAAATGTGTGGCAGGTTCAAGTGTGTCTCCTATGAACAGCGGTGGACACAGACGCCTTTAACACAAGTCAAAAGGACCAGCTCTTTTTTTCTCCCTCCTTCTCTGTGACTCAGTTTCATTTGCTGCGCTCTGCTCCCATCCATTTTTCAGGCCTGGCAGAGCTGGCGCGAGCCGGGCCTTGATGGACAGCCCGCAGCTCAGGACCCAACATTACCTGCTCTCTTTCTCCTGGAGCCTGGTGGAGGGAAGATAATTGACAGCAAGCCCTTTTTTTATTTTTTCCCTGCTTTCTTTCCCTTCACACTTCTCGCAGCCCGGAAAGACATCCTCTGGTGAAATAAAAGTGAGCCTATCGAAATCCCAGCAGAGACCGCTTGTTATCTACTAACAAGATATCTTAACTGTGGATTGAGTGGTGTGTGGAGGGGGAAACTCTACGGGGGGACTGGAAGCTTTCGGAAACATTAAGATGTCTATGCGCTCAGTCTGGGCTTCGACTGTCTGCTATGGAGATGGAGTTATGCCCTAATGCATTACGGACGTGCCTGACAGATGGGTGAAAGGCAGCGAGTGAGATTTGAGCTTTTTACTGGGTCGTAGTTGGCTGGTTTTTCATGTGTGAACTGTAATTAAAAGTCATAGCAGAATGTCATTCAGTCTCATTATTACTCTATAATTCAGCATCTTGTTACAGCATTCAAGCAGTGCTATATAATATAATACATAAATAAATTATAATATATATGTATAGCACCGTGTGATGATTGAAAATGTCAGGCAGAAAAAAGATCCATGTAGTCATCAGTGGATATGTGAGATCTACAAAGAAATGTGGAAAAAACATGTTAACGAGGGACAATGTGAAACTGAATGTAGTTGTATAAGTTCCAATTCGAATTTAGAGTTGTATCAAATTAATTTTAATGTTTAGCATTTTTGTTTTACATTCAAGGGCTGTATAATGTAAAGATGTTTACATTATCATATTAATCATATTAATATGATTTTTGGATATCTATCAAGCAAAAAAACAAAAAACAAAAAAAAACAATGTAAAAAGTAGCTTTTATTTGTAAATGTACTGAATTATCCAAGAATAGGCACTGCCACACACACACACACACAGCACACACACACACACACACACACACACACACATATATATATATATGTGCGTGTGCGTGTGTGTGTGTGTGTGTGTGTGTGGCAGTGCCTATTATTGGATAATATATATATTGGTAAAGATATACACAATTATTTATATTCAATAATTTAAGTTAAATAACTAAAAGTTAATTAAATACTATTTAATATATTAATACAAAATAAATATATTAAATATATATATATAATTATTTATGTATAAACACTTTCCATTGAATTATAAGCAAAAAAAACTATATTTGAATATACAGTGATAATATTAATTTTAATGTTCTGCATTTTTGCTTTTGAATTCAAGTGTTATATAATGTAAAGGTATTTTCCTTCTTTAATGAAATAATATATAAATAATAAAAGAAAATTATTCAAATGAAAATGTACCATTCAGGTGAAATTCACTAAATTGTCCAAAAATAAACATTTACACTTATCTATAAAATTATCAATTATACATACATTATATAAATATATTAATAATTAACAACTGAATAAATATATTAAACATATACAATTATTTATATAGCCTACACATAATTGTTCGTTGGACTATATTTTGATATGATAAAACAGATTTTTTTTCATATCACTCACTTTTAATTCAAGGATGTTCTGTTACTAATGATGTTGTTAAATTAAGTTTCATTTATTTCTTCCTGTATAGGTGAAGCTCCTCTAATGACTGTCTCGTCCAGGTCAGCCAACTGTTTTTTGTATTTTTTTTTGCCTTTCTAGTTTCTACTCTACTCTTTCTCTGATCTGATAAAGCGTTGGCATATTAACCAGAGAAACCTTGAGGTTACGGTGGATGTGAAATCTATTTTTAAAGATGTGTGGGCAGAGATAGCTCCCTCTTAATTAAACCTGAGAGCACTCTTGTCCTGTTATTAACTTTGTTATGTATGAAACAGCTCTGTGAAGCCAGAGAGGAGCAAAATTCACTAAACAGTTTGTGCCAATTTAGCACATTGCATTTCAGTGCAAGACCATGGTAGGCCTTACTGCTGCTCTATATAAATCATTATCGTCGTGTTAAATAAGGCTCCACACATAAATGGGTTTCTATTTCAAATTACACATCATACATTAAACAATAACACACGGCACATCACATGGGATCATTCTGTGATACTTTTGTCTTTTTAAAATAGCTTAATGCTGATCGCTATTCACTGCCATTATATGGATGAGTGCGAGCGGGACATTTTTTCATTATTTTTTTAACTCCCTTTTGTGGTCCATAAAAGAAAGAAGGGCACACAGCATAAGAACAACCCCAGGGTGAGTGAATGATGACTTCATTTTCATTTTATAGTGAACTATCCCTTTAATGTGACTGGCGCGCGCTCCAGCGAGACTATGGCGAAAATGCAAAGCTTTCTCGATCTCGAATAGTTACGATCTGGATCCCTGTTATGTGTGTTATCGGCAAAGTTAGTTAGCTGAAGTTTTTTTATATTTGTAGGTTCTGGTTCATGTCTAGTTTTGAAGGAGAAATTTGAGCAAAATATAGTTTTGCGTCCTTTTCGCTTCCGTAATCATGTTATGTGAACCTTAACCGACAAGCTGTTTACCAATCGAGCTATTCTTAAGCCCAGCCTGGAGACGGTAGTGGCGGTTTCTTTTTATAGTTTACTCCTTCCCATGCCTTCCTCGACCCCACACATTTTTCTTGCACTTGTTCTAACAAGGTGTAGCACAAATAGCCGTGCTGAGAGAATGGAGGAAAATCCCAGTGGGATCTAGCGTGTCCCAGCGGAGCTGTGGAAGACGAACATGCGCGTGCTCGACGGAAGATGCACGTCGTCATCATTATATCGGAGTCAGCACCTAATCATGAGCAAGACATGACAAATATCTGCCGTTCTTCTTTTGTGGAACAAGAGCCATCTGAAACAGAACATTAAAAGTTAAGCATAACAAAAGAAACTCAAAGCAGAAGTCAAACTAACAGCACTGCATCAGGATGTATTATCCTAAATAATAATCATTCAATGGAGACAATGTGAAATTCACTTTTTACTTGTTATATTATTATCCGTACCTGTCTTTAACATCCCTGCACTTGATAATAAAGCAAGAAGCCACAACATACTGTATGACACTTTTCTTTTTTTAGGCATGTTGTGAACTAAACTCACCTTAAAGGGATAGTTCGCCCAAAAATGAAAATTATCCATCATTTCCTCACCCTCAAGTCTTCCCAGCTTTATAATGGGAGTGAATGGTACCCAAAAAGCACATTCATCCATCATAAAAGTAATCCATAAGGCTCCAGGGGTTAATAAAGGCCTTCTGAAGTGAAGCGATGCGTTTTTGTAAGAAAGACATACTTGATATACTACAATCACTGGCTTACGGGCAGGGGCGCCACCAGGAATTTTGACAAAAAAATCGAATTGGGCCCCCTCTGCGCAGCTGTTGTCACCACATCTCTAGGACCTTACTGTCCCATCAAAAGCTTTACATAACTCTAATCAAAGGCTTGCAACTGTCTTGCTTCTTGTAGTTCAATACTAGTACTAGCACAATATTTAATGCTGTGATTTGTAAATGCAAGTCTGCAGTTCACTATTTGATGCAAGATTAAAAGCCACCGTAAAAATGTCCTTAAGGCAATCCTTTACACATTCTCAATGTATTTTTATTGTAAAATTAATTACATTTAAATTAATTAAAAAGACAGATAAAAAAAAAAGAAAAACAGCAGATTTTTTAACATAACTGCACATATATGCCAACAACAAAATAAAGTTGACGTGTAAAACGGAATTTCCACATCAGGGTTATTATAGTGCTACAAAACAGATCAAGTGATCACTAAATCAATAGGTTTTGAGGTTTGGAATGATGGGAATAATAAAGTCTGTATCTATAGATGTCATTTAACGGCCAAAATTCAGTCTAAATGAACACATCAAACTGGATTATTCTAATATTGTCTGTAACTTACATGCAGGTTGAGGTAAGCTACTCATTGTTTCTAACTGCATCCAGTACAGACAGGAGTTTTTTTTGTTTTTGTTTTTTTTGTCATGATGGTCATTATGTGAGAAAATAATTTGTTTTTGATTTCTGTCATTAATAAATATTTCATTTTCTTTTTTTGTTATGGGAAAAAGAGCAAGAGAGACAGTCAGAGAACCCCACACAGACTCCCTGGAATGATGCTAAGTCATTAACACAGTGTTGCTCACCTTCTTCACTGGGACAGGGAGGGGTAGTTATGGGGAGACTGGGGTGCTGCTGACAACTTTAGTCTGCTAAAATGGGCATGGACAATGATTTAATATGAATATCTTGCTAAACGTTTCCCTGCACTGATTAAATGTTAATGAAATGTAGGCTAACACTAGCCTGCAGCTAGTTAACGTTAGCTTATTTCACTATGGACAACAGGTTAATACCACTCACAGACTAAAGGCTACTAGGGTTGCAAAATTCTGGGAATTTTCAAAGATGGAAACTTTCCATGGGAATTAATGGGAATTTAAGGGAATTAACAGGAATTTATGGGAATAAACGGGAATAAACTGGGAATTTTCAAAGTTGAGGGTTAGCTCTTCATAGGGAACTTAAATATAGTTGAGGAAAGTATATTTTAGCATAATCTTGACAAAAACAAACAGATGCCATTCAAATACACTTGAATATCCATGCCATTCCTCAATCACATGCACATAGCACACTGCTTACTGCATGGCTATTGAGACCACACCCCCCACTGGCACTGTGCATGCCTCCATCACATGTACAGAAGCCCAAAGCACAAGACTATTGAAGGCACACATTTGAGCCTGTGGACTAAACAAAGTGAAGTAAGTATTGATGATATTATGGGGATATATATTTATTAGATGTTTAAATTGCAAATATCACATACAAATGTATTCATCTAGTAGATAGCAAGCTGATAAGTTAGATGCTAAATAAGCTAGCATAACTTTATTTACCACATAAGTAGGGCTGGGCAGTATGACGGTATATATCGTTACCGCGGAAGAAAATGTCAACCGTAACAGATTTTTTTATTCCGTGTATACCGCGACATGTAAATAAGTAGGCGTGGTTAACTCACGTGCAGCATGCATGAGACTGAGACACTGATATTTGTCAAAGGAACATGAAGAATGACCAAGAGGATCCACAAAAGGAATTACGTTTTCAAAATTAACGTGATATTTTCGGGGGGGAAGGTGCAGAAGTCAACTAGAGCAGTGCAGCACACTGAAAGTTTAGAGAGACGCACATGCTCGCAACGGGGCTTACTTGACAACAAGTTCATATATCAATATTCTAACGAATAGAAATAACCTTAAATAATGTATCTATCCGTCTCTTATGTGTACAGTTACTTTCAGAGTGGACGCGCAAGCGGTTGCCGTGGTAATGAATATTTCCAAAATTCCCCAGCTTAACTTCCCATGGAAATTTACCGGAAACTTTCCGGAAATTTACCGGAAAATTTCCGCCCCTTTGCAACCCTAAAGGCTACCCACCTTTTTTGGGGAAAAACTGGGTTACAGATTGACACCCTTTCTTTTGTCTTTCCCCTCTCTCTTTTCTCTCTTTCCTTTGTTGAAAAGCAGATTTTATTTTACTATGCAACATTGTGGTCTCTGTGTGTTTCTGGCGCATCGAATCTGCAAGTTTAAACACCGCGCACGCTAACGCAGGACCAAACCATTTCATGAAGATACAGGGGGGTGGTCGGTCAATATGAATGTTTACTTTTTGGTCAATGGGGATATTAAACTTGTATTGCCAAAATAAGTCAAATCAAAGACATCATTCATGTTATTATTATTGAAATATACTCAATGATGATGGTTTATATAGTGTATAATATGATAAAAAAAAAAATATAGTTTTTACTTATTTGTTGGGGCCCCTGTCAGTCAGGGGCCCTTGGAACTGTCCTAACTATTCCCCCATATATGGCGCCCATGCTTACGGTAATGACCATATGCAGTAATTTGGGATAATTTTCCATACGTGGGATAATTTTAATTTTTGGGTGAACTAACCTTTTAACCGTGGTAAAATCATATTTCTCTATTGCTTTTACAAAATAGTAGGAACAGGTTTCAAAATCATGAAACTCAGAAGCCCATTTCTGCCTCAGAGAATACAGAAAGTTTTAGGAGAAACATCTGCATGATCATACAAACTAATGTTCAATAAATAATTACAATTATTAAAATTCTTCCACCAAGGTTGTTGATTCAGATTTTGGATTTTAGTGCCAGAACTACATACATAATCAGTACTTGATATCAAACCTCACAAGAGACACTTGAACACATAATCTCTGAGAGAAGAGTTGTTCTTTTGGATTTGAATTATTAACACTGACTCTCTCTCTCTCTCTCTCTCTCTCTCTCGTGATAATCAGCTATAAATAAGTCCAAAACGAGACTGCCATCCCCCAATGTAATCAGGACACATAATGGAAATATGTGTCTGAGATGATGCATTGTTATATAGGCACTAATTCTGCACACACACAATAGACTGTACAAGGACAGATAAAAGGATTAAGGCTAGTTGTGAGTAAACAGGAAGAAAGCGATTGCTGCCGCCACCGTTGAGGACAGATCCCACAAGACCATGTTGAATGTCTGCATGTGAGTGAGCGAAAGAAAGACGTCTGTTGGAATGAAAAGTCACAAATGACATCTCTTTACTGCATCTTAATTAGTTCTCCTTAACAGTACTGAGATATAGAGCAATTTTAGTATCTTCACTGTAAAAAATGGTCGTGATTTTAACAGTAAAAGACTAAAAATGCTACAGTGAAAAACTGTTAATTGGTTAACAGAAAGTTTCCTTACTATATACGGTAAATAACTGTGATAGATCTAATGGTACATTTAATATAATTTTACTGTAAAATACCGTGAAGTGAAAACGAACAAGTCATTGTATAATTTACAGTGAAAAAACAATTCCCTGCGTGACACTTCACATTTGATGTATTTTTGTTGAAATAATTATGTTTCGTCATAGTTTTCTTAGTTTTTATCTCAAGTTTACTTATCTACTCACTAGTCCACTCGTTGTGTTTATAATCATGCTCTCGCAAACTATTCAAACTCAAACTCTCGGGAAAAATTACACTGAAGTCATGCGACCATTTTTCTGCAATAATCCAGACGCCAATGGAAAAATTCTGTTGGGTTTTTGTCAAGGGAACTGGGATGATGCAAACTTATGGGTTGGCTATAAAAATACGTCATCACTGCATGCAGCGCTCTATGTGAAGGTTATCTTAGCTGCTATCCGCATTCATTTTCCATAGCTCTATATACTTTTTGTTAATTTTTTTGTAATTTGCATGTACACTGCCAAAACAAAAATGGGTGTAGAAACAATTTTCACTCAGAAATTGCATGTTTAACAAACAATTATAAGGAAATAGCAAGTAACACATTCAATTAAATGTGAAATTATCAAGTAAAAAAAATATTTTCTTAGTCAACATAAAACTATTTTATGTCCGCAATGTGCTGTATTTCCAAGTGAAACAGGATATTTAACAAAAAAATAAGCTGTGATATTAAAGCGGATGACATGGGTGACATGAGCTTAAAAGGAAAGTCGTTTTAGAAGAGGGAAAAATATGTGCAGTTTATTTCTCATAAAAGAAAAGAGAAATGTGCACCAATGAATCGTGCACAAAAAGAAAGTAAATTGGGTCAAGTCTTAAAGAGTAACAAATTTGCAAGGAAATGAAAGCGCGAGGAAATGTCATGCCTTTTTAAAGCTATACAGTCATTGCATGTACATGTATGTGGATAGTTGTCCTCAAAAGTAGTTCAGTGCACAAGGCTGTTGAAATGAGTCTGTCTAGGAGAACTAGAGCAAGAGCAGCGTGTGTGTGTGTGTGTGTGTGTGTGTACGAGCGAGTGGCGTGAGAGACACAGCCTCACTTGCTCTTAGATGGGGCTTCCGTGACTTGCCCAGAAACCCCCTGCTGCGATGGAGACCGCGTGCTCCATTCAACAACATTAAAAAAGGATGAGTACCATGCTCGAATGGGGACCAGGGCACATTGATGGATAACTGCCTTTTAAGTGCTGCACGCGCGTTCACTCAAGTGCCCCTTTAGATCTATGTTACGACTGAGGCAAACTTGTCTACTCGTCCAACAATCAAAACAATAGTAAACTTACTCACCCTCCCCAGTTTGACGTTGTCGGTTAAACTGGCTGTTGGACTAAAACCAGAAAGAATGAATTTAAACTACAAGAGGAACAATTTAAAGGAATGTATATATAATAATACATAATTATTATTATTATTATTATTATAAGGAATTATTATCATTATTATTATTATTTTATATAATATAAGTAATACGTTTGTTCAGCAGCCAGGGACACATTAAATTGATCAAAATGTTTTCCATAAATGTGTTTTTTTGAGCAGAAATCAGCATATAAGAATGATTTATGAAGGATCATAGTGACATAGTGATCATAGTGACACTAAAGAATGGAGAAATGGCTGCTAAAAAATTAAGCTTTACCATCACAGAAATAAATTACATAAATATATATATATATATATATATATAATTATTTATTTTTTTAATGGAAGCTTGTTTCCACCAGGAAATAAAAACAAGGTAATTGCAACTTTATATCTCACAATTCGCAAGACTTTTTTTAATCTTCAGAATTGTAAGATATAAATTCGCAATAATAAGTAAAAATTCCAAATCGTTTTTTTATTTTTATTATTATTATTATGTGGTGGAAACAAGCTTCCATAGTTTTACTGTATTTTTGATCAAATAAATGCAGCCTTGCTGAACATAAGAGACAAAAATATTTCAATAAATTACCTCAAATCGTATTGACCCCAAACTTTTGACTGATGTGAATATATATGACTTAAGGCAAAAACTGATTACAGATTAGTGTAAGTGAACAGAACGGCTCCTGACACATTGGCACTGTCAATTCAGTTACTATCAACACTGCATGGTTTTCACTATAAGTGCATTCCTGTACACTGAATTTGTGCTTGTTTATGCAAACTGATGTACGAGTTGAAATTATTTTCTGTGGTGTACTGAACCTAGCAAAGTGTTAAAATTTAAACTTCAGGGAATCTGTGCATTGTGCCAAAGAGGCTCATATTTAGCATATGAGCTGATCTTCCTTTAATTATGACCCATAATTTCCATATCTACCCCCCTTCACCCACGCCCCCACCTGCCCCTTTTCCCAATAAAAAGTCAGCAGTGTGATACTGACGTTTGGCATTTTAGCAGAGTTTACGGTTTCCTCACGTTCATTATCTCCATCAGTTCACCTCCAGCGCAATTCTCAGAGTTATTTACAGATTCTTCCAGAATCTCTTACCAGCATCTGACTGTCACGAGTGTGTTTATGAATCTAATAACCACACTTCTTTGAGTTGTTGCCACATTTATATATAGCTCAGGTGTTGGTAAGATTTATGCCAGAAATTCTTGCCATTTTATCACTGATGCAACCAAATGATTCACACTGTCTCACAGCTATCAGAACAGTTAATTTAAAAAAAGAAAATTCTGTCATCGTTTACTCACCCTCATGTCATTTCAAACCTGCATGGACTTTGAAAACTATTTAAATAATAAGCTTTTGGCTTTCGGGCTTCAAAAAGAACATGAAACCATAAAATTATCAATAAAATAGTCCATATGACTCATGCAAGTCTATTCCATATAAATACCCAAAAGGTATTTGGAGACTTAAGATATTGTTAAAAATGCATAATGCATTTTTTGCATTATATAACAAAATATGGCATTTTAAAGAAATACAGCACAAGCTTCAATCAAAACATTTCACAAAAAAAGTTTGCTTGAAAATGAAGCAATACATATATTGTTCAAAATGAAGACAAAAAGTTTTGAAACTTTCTGATTGTCAAACTTTGTGGGACAAAAAAATTATCTTATGCTCACCAAGGCCGCATTTATATGATCAAAAATACAGTAAATACTGTGAAATATTATTACAATTTAAAATAATTGAATTATATTTGAATATATTTTCAAATGTAATTTATTTCCATGATGCAAAGCTGAATTTTCAGCATCATTACTCCAGTCTTCAGTGTCACATGATCCTTCAGAAATCATTCTAATATGATGATTTGCTGCTCAAGAAATATTTCTCATTATTACCCATGTTGAAAACAGTTGCGCTGCTTAATATTTTTGTGGGAAGTATAATATACTTTTAAAGTTATGAAAGTTACAAACGCACACACACACACACACACACACACACACACACACACACACACACACACACACACACACACACACACACACACACACACACACACACACACACACACACACACACACACAATAATATTAGCACATTTCCTTTAAATGCCATTTCTGCATTCATGGCATTTAAGGCAGCATTCAGCAGCAGGGACACTCACGGTTTCTACACTAGTGCACTCAGAAGAAAGGAAACAGCTTTTTGCGTGAGCCACCTTCCTTTCAGCACTAAATCTAAGTGACATGCAACACAGGAGTCTCGCACGTCAGTCTAGTCTACTAGTACCCGTACCCTTGAGATGAATGTAGCTGGCATCATAAATGACTTATCAGGCTCCTCAGAATCTCTCACCCGCTGTTTCCATTGAGTTAAAGCTGCAGTCCGTAGTTTTTTCTCTTTGTCGCCATCTCTGTTCGAAATCTGCAATTGCAGTTATACAGCACAGCGCGGATGAATCCAGTGTTTTGAGGAGAATGTGCGGCAGTCAGTCGCCGCGCCGGTGTGAATACTGTCATTCGCAATCACAGATTCTACTTTTTGGAAGCATGACCAACATAAGAATTTTCACTGGAAAATGCCGTCTGAACAAGTAAGTAACATCCACTTTTGTTCTGACCAAAAGGGAAAAAAAGCATTGCTGTAAATCGCGCTGATTAAATCTAACGATCGCTTATCATATCACGTCAAACTGTGTAAATTATACTTTGTTCTCAAATTGTTAATGTTAACAAAATCAGCATTTAATGCCCTTCCGATATTATCCTTGTTTCCGCATGGGCCGGTTGCAGTCTCTTTTTTTTCTGTAGCCACTCCGAAATCTTTTGCATTTTACAACGGGTGAATCTCCAGTTGTCACTGGTGATTGTCATTTGAACCTTTCTGGATCCGCCATCAAATTAATAAGTTTAATTAATATCAAGTGCTGTGAGAAAAGGCTATAAATCTCCACCTCCAACACCCTCACACTCATAGCCTACTAGCCGAGACTCTTCTTTATGTGTACAGACGTGACGTAATGACGCAAAGACATGCTCGAATTTCCCGCGGAAATCCACCAGTACCACTGATGAACAAAAACATTATTACAAGCTTACCGTTTTGAATCGAGCTACGGCAAGCAGATAGTTTTGAACACTGGCTGGTTATGTACTTGCTCAAAAATTTATTTGGGATAATTTTTAACCCAAAAAAGTTACGGACTGCAGCTTTAAACAGACATGCCATATTAGAAAAAAGCAATGCAGTTATGCACTTATTAGCAAACATGAGACACTGCATATTCTTCTCTTGCATTATTGCATTTAGTGATACTTACCTAAGGTATGGATGAGTCAATATGCAAGTGCAACCACTGAAATATGTTGCAGTGGTATTTACTGCAATAAATGCAAATGACTTAATTCATTTTTAAGCTTGTTATCAGGAAGGATACAGTTCATCCTCACTGCCCGAGAGCCATTTAGCATGCATGCACATCCACAACAGATAAGCCTTCAGAATCTAATATATTTACTTCTCTGAAGCTTTCCGAGATGCAAGTGATTATTTACATTGCTAAAAGTTCATTTGTGACCTCTTCATAATCCTTTAAAAAGCTATAAAATAGTCTGGGACTTCTTTGACCGCAGCCAGGCAAACATATGTTTGAGATATGACAGGAGCTGCTTTGATTGGGCAATAAATATGCAAATGAACCTGGAGGGATATACTAATAGCTCATTGGTTTGAAGATTGGACTTATCCTCAATGACAGGATTTTGTTGGTGGGAAATTGGATGCAGGACGGCACGTTAAACACAATGACACTATTGGCATTATTAGTATGTAGGGTGCACTGCAACGAATGTCATTACTGAACACGCTGTGACAGCTAATCATTCCACTGTTCTGGAGTTACTGTCAAAATAGCTGGAAAAACAAAATTTCAAGGCCAGTGAGTAATGATTCAATGATTTTAGTAATGATTTTTCTTCCTGGCAGACCTATGTGCGCACGAATGCAAAGCCACAACATTGTCAAATAACAATAACAATAACAAACAAAAACAGCAAATGAAATGGTTTGTTTTATTCTTTTTAGTATCAATTTTGGATTCAAAGCAGATTTTAATGTTTTCTGAATGCTTGGCACAATAATAGGGTGTGGTGGGTGGTTGCCAGGGTGTTACCATGTAGTTGCTAAGGTGCTTTGATTCTGTTTTTTTTATTATTATTTTTATTTTATGCATTGCTGTGCAGTTGCTAGGGTGCTCTGTGTGGTTGCTAGGTGGTTACTTACTGGTCCAAGTCAAAAGAGTCCTCCACCAAGACTCCGGGCTCTAGATATGCCTTTAACTTTTCTCCTTTAATGGGATTTTTTTTTCATCTGTTTCATGATCTGCAGGCAAAAATCAGAAGTATATTTTTGACACACAACTGTTTTAGTCAGCTCATAAACTAGAACATAAAAATTCTACCTTAGGGGTCTTCGACAGGGGGTCCGCAGCAGTACTGCAGGGGGTCTGCCAATTATTGTTTGATCTCAAACAAATTTTTCTGAAAAAATTTAAATATGCATTAAACAAAAATAAAATAAGTCAACTTGAACCAAAGCTAAAGTCCAGCTAAATGTTTCAGTGTCCCTCCCACATTAAAATGTACAACAGTCTGTACATTAATCATTTTAATAGCTTTGCGAAGTATGTAAATATATGTAAATATATTAATATGGCACAACACACATGAAATTTGAAAATTAACTCTCGGTTGCACAGATAACAGGGCATCTTTCTTAACATTAAAGGATCCTAAAAAGGTTTGAAAAAAGCTTGTATTCATATATCATTGTTAATTTTTGAATCTCTGAGGGGTTTGAGCCACTCATAGCAGTCAAATAGCATGTCTGTTTGCTAACAGTAGACCCTAAAACTGTGTGAGGAGTGTAATACAACATTAGCACTACAGAAAAAATAAGGCAGTCCTATAATAGCAGCACAGACTGTTTGAAGCTTGTGAGTCTGATTATGATGGTCTTTAATTAAGAGAAGCGGTTGTAAATAAGAAGCCTGTCCTTCATCCTCCCAGCTGTCATGAAAATATTAGCCAAAATTTATATGAATGAAGGTGATTTACACAGGCACTTTTTATGTGTCTTGTGTTTCTAATGTCTGATACGAAACATCATAAGGAATCACGATGCATTAAGAGCCGGGGGTGTAAACTTTTGAACAAGATATCTTATTTTGTTTAAAGATCTTTTTTTTTGTACTGCCCTTCACAAGCTACTTGCATGTTTCCCATAAGACAAAATAAGTATAATTTACTCTGATCATCAAATTCAAAAAGTTTTCACCCCCCTCCTCTTAATGCATGGTGTTTCCTTCTGGAGCATCAGTGAATGTTTGCAGCTTTTGTAATAGTTGTGTATTGTGTATTGAGTCCCCCAATTGTGAAAAGATGGATCTCAACGAGTCACTGCTGAAAATGGGTCAAATATGCAGAAGATGATTGAAAACCAAATAATGTGCAGGAACTGGAGGATTTTTCTAAAGGACAGTGACTCATGAACTACCCCAAAACATAAAAACAGTCGTTAATCATCCAGGTAATAACACGTAGTGTTACAAATCAGGGGTGTGTAAACTTTTGAACAGGGTCATTTTTATAAATTCAGTTATTATTTTGTCTATTATTTTGTCTATAGTATATTTCATATATTATATATAAACATAAACATCTAGTTATGTGAAATACCTTATTCAGGACAGTACTACATAATAAATAATTACAATTTCAATGATGTCTCTTATTTTATACAAATTATTAACATTTTACAGATTCTGCGAGGGGTGTGTAAACTTTTGATCACAACAGCACACACGAGCACACACACACACACAAGCCCGATCTCATGAAAGTGCGTATCTATAGCACGAATGATATTTCTCGTATCATTTATACGCCAAAACGAGTTTTTGCAGTTTTCGCGTGCATATGATACGCACTTTATGGCGTGTAATATGCACGCCCTCCTCACTCCTAATCCAACCCAAGGAGTTTACAGTGTGTATCATTTGAACGCAAAAACTCGTTTTGGCGTATAAATGATACGAGACATATCATTCGTGCTATAGATACGCAATTTCATGAGATCGTGTTGCACACACACACACTGTTAGGTATATATTTATATTTAATTTAAATTATTTAAACTTTGATTGATTGACAGCTCCTAAATGCTTTTGTTGTACATAACTAATAGATCACAATAGAACCAACACCTGAGCTATTTATAAACAACTTCTTTTGTTCTTCAGAAAGAAAACTATGAAAATTATGACCATTTTTATTTTTGGCTGAACTAATCCTTTACAAAACATAGGTCTATATAGTTCTATCATCAGGAATGTTATTGGGTCTGGTGGACCAACCCATAAAAAATGTCCCACGTCCTGTGAATGTTAGCAGTAACCTTGGGCTATTTAACATGGCTCTGATTATTTACATTCAGAACTTAAATCAGACATAAACTCTATTGCAGACTGTTGAATTGTACCCAATCCACATCTCATTATCATAAACACAGATCATTTTGCTTTTAATAGCCCTATTTAAATTGGCCTTGTTGGCATGTGTGGTAGCAGTATCATTACAGAGCAGCTAATTGACGCTTATTGGAGATAATGAGGCAGCGATGCTCGTATTCTTCAGCGCAGGGTACAGAACGTTAGGCTGACACTAATTCCAGCTTTGTTTGAGACTGAGTCTCGGCGGACTCGTCGCTATGGCCTTCCTGTATCTCATTTATTCATCAGCTTCAAATCATTTGAGAAGGACGTTAAACAATTTCTATCTACTATTAAATCAGAAACAGCCTTCTCAAGAGCACAAGGAGGGATTTACACCTAGTTACCTGCAGTTGGATTTGCAGGCGGTGGCCATCTTATCTCTCTGCTGTAGACTTGAAGGACAGAGATGTGTTGAACAGAAGGACACAGCAGGACGAGAAGTGTTCAGGAGCTGGGCAGATGTCAGGGCCGATACTGCGGTGCGCACTTTTTCTACTTTGCCGAGCTCACAATCAGCTTCCCAACAGTGCCTGTCAGAGTTTAATGGGAATTAATGCTTTGTGAAAGTTATAAAACTCTTGTGGAAAGGTTAAAGGAATGGTTCACTCCAAAAATGAAAATTATGTTGTCATTTACTCACCTAACTCACCAGAAATGACAAAGCGGCACCATAAACGTAGTTCATGCAAACGCGTTCATTAAATACCAAGTCTTCTGGAGCCTTACAATAGCTTTAAGTGAGGAACAGATGGAATTTATTTGCGAAAATTTTTCACTGAAAATGTTCTGCTTCATAGGTCTCGGATCTCATTTGCATTGACTAACAACTTAATCAACATGAAATCTATCTTTTTAAATGTGTGTTCTTGTTTAATAAGTCTTATTGTGATTGTCTTTATAATAAGAAATCAAAAATGCTCCGCCTTTACTTCTCACATTTTCCTTTCCAATAACTTGGCTGAATTCTGGTCTTCCAAACTCCACATTTTTATTCTCGTTGATTATATTTGCTCATAAATGCAGCTGTTTACAAGTAAAATGGGTTGCAAACATCACTTAACATCACTCATTTTAGAGGGATAGTTCACTCAAAATGTACAATTTTGTCATCATTTACTCACCCTCATGTCGTTGTATGAATTCCTTCCTTCTGTGAAACACAAAGGAAGATATTTTAAAGAACGTTGGGAACCAATCAACATTTACTTTCATCATGTGGACAAAAAAAAAAAAACATTTCTCAATATGTCTTCTTTTATGCTCCACAGAAGAAAGTCAGTCGTACAATTTTGGAACAAAATGAGGCTGAATAATGGTGACAACATTTTCATTATTAGAATGAAATGAATTTCCTCACACACAAACAAATGTCATAATAATGTTTTATACGGCTTTAAAAGGCTTGGACTTTAGTGCATGGAGTAAAGAGTTGCTTTGACTAGTTTTATGCACTTCCTGGAGCTCAACATAGAAAATGATCATTTTATGGAAAAGAGCAACACGGACATTCTGCGCAACATCTCATTTTGTAACCTCAAGAGCACAAGGAGGGATTTACACCTAGTTACCTGCAGTTGGATTTGCAGGCGGTGGTCATCTTATCTCGCTGCTGTAGACTTGAAGGACCACCAGGATTTGGATACATTGTTTAATGAGTAAAGCTGAAGTGAAAACTGTGAACTGTAGTTGTGAACCAAACATTTAAAGGAAGGAAAAAAAATGCGTTTCTCACCTTAGGGTGGAGGTGATATAGCTATAATGCTTCTACATGACCTGTCCATGACCATCTCTGGTTTTCATAGCAATCTTAAAATATTACACCACTCAATTTATGAACAAAGCCCAACTGTTAGAAAAGATAACGAAAGCGGTCCACTGACAGAACCCTGTGGGATACTGTTTTGTGGACAATGTTAAATCAACGTCGTCTTCTTTCTGTGGCAGGTGCAACTATGCCACTGAGAACCTGGTAACCTTGTGTTGAACCCACAGAGCTACACAGATATGACAGCATCAACTAAAGCTTCCATCTTAAATCCTCTTCATCTGGAGCTGTTTGAATCGTAGCAGGAGGACAGCAATCCTTTGACAACAGAGGTAAATATAAGGCAAAGGATATGAAAAGACATACCTTAAAAAATCCCATGAACTACTGATGCAATCTTTTGTTTTTCGGGATTTTTTGCTCCTAGCATGTTGGCACCTCAGTTTCCTTTGCGCCTTTTTTTTTTTTTTTTTTTTTTTTTTTTTAAGAATTTTACTTCAATCCTCCTTTTGTATCCGACATCTCTGGTGGGATTTGGTTAGCGAGAGTCACACTTTGATCATGTTTTCATTCATCCACAGACAGAAACCAAGGAAAAGTCCTGTTAGAGTTTTGACATAAACATTATAATGAGGGTTTCACACATGGTTGAAAACATCCGGAAACATCTTTAGTATGAGTTCTTCACCAATTAATCTAACCTCAAAGAAACTCTTGTGCACTTTAGCACTTCCTTTCCCTCAAAGAATTATGGCTAGGAGAGCAGAAACAAGATGATGTAGGGAAATGAGAGAAACACCTTAATCATCTCCTCAATGGTGTTGTTTTAGGAAATGCTTTGAAGTTACAAGCAGCATTCAATTCAAGCAACCACATATCGAACTTCATTTATAGCATTCATGGTTTGACAAGTGGGTTGTGAGTCACGCTTTTAAGATATAACCCGAGGCGTGAACCGTTACCAGTGCTGCGCTTTATAAATATAGCTCATCCTCTTCAGTTTTAAATCACCTCCCTATCTGTACAGACTTATTAAAAACCCATTTCAAGCGGTCTTATCCTCGTCTGACCTCTAGCACCCTGCGTTGTCGTTTGGGCGGTGAGTGCACATTTACAGCTGCTGTGCGTCCCATTGATATTTCCCCCTCGGATCATCAAAACCCACGCTCTGTTCACAGCGGTGTAGGGTGACACTTCCCCACCGGGCTTGAAAGTCCATCTCAAGACCCTTTGAACTGAGCCTCTGGGTACTAGAAGGCAGGTAACGTTCATAATAGCTCCCTTGTGTGAGGCCGGTGGTCCCGACAGCCTGGGAATCGATTAAAAGCCATCAAGGCCCACTCTTCCTCTCCTAGGCTGGCCTAGCGTCTCACCATGCAAGCTAATCCTCTAAGAATGCACGGGCAAGTCAGAGGGGTCTATTGTTTTGGGGTTTTTTTAAATACCATTTTTACCGCTTGTAGAGCGGCCGCCGCTCTGCGTTGGGAGTATAGGCTGATCGCGCTCGTATAAACTGGAATTACATATTTTCCAAATGTGACCTTTCTTTGTTTTGTTTTTTTTTCTCTCAGGATTGTTCATTGTTGAGCTGTTTTGTTTGATCTACCTGAGAAAGCTCAAGTATGGCATGGACACCCGTTCCCAGACCGACAGGCCCACTTGTTGTTGGAGGAATGGTCTCTTTGCCCCACCTGTGTTCAGAGAGAAAGCCCAAAAGGCCACAGGAAATTCTTAATATGAGACATGCATCCGGAAAAAAGTTGACTGGCTTTGTATAATGACCTCTCTGGAATATCTATTTGATGTCTATTTATAAAATGGATAGTTCCGGTCCTTGATTCTAATTGGTTGAGCCACATTCAAAGCCAATGTAAATAAACATATCAGTATTACTTCATACAGTATTATTATAATTATAACCAATTTTATGAAAACAATAAGCCCAGTGAAGCCAATTGGTTTACAGTGAATTTAAACAACGCTGTTCTAAATTCACTGTCAACCACAACTTCTTGAGGTTATTGCTTTAATATACACATACATATTTTATTCAGCAAGGATGCAATAAATTGATCAAAGTTGACAGTAAAGAGATTTATAATGTTACAAAAGACTTTCATTTAAAATATTAAAATGTTCTTTTGAACATTCAATTCATTAAAAAATCCTGAATAAAAGCGTATCATGGATTCCACAAAATATTAAGCAGCACAACTGTTTTCAACATTGATAATAATAAGAAATGTTTCTTGAGCAGCAAATCAGCATATTAGAATGATTTCTGAAGGATCATGTGACACTGAAGACTGGAGTAATGTATGTTGTTGATTCACAAAACAAGAGTGATTGGTTCGTAAATCAGACTGCACTGATAATGCTTTATGTTATTGATTTTTTTTTTTATAATCGGCTCATAAGAGTCATTTGTTTGTTAATCAGACTACACTGATCATGCTGTAGGACAGGTTGTAGAAAAGAATCAGTTCATAAGAGTCATTAGTTAATGAGTTGAATCAGACAGACCACACAGTTTGTGCTGTGCTAATGATTCATTTAAAAAAATTGAAGATTCACTAAAAATAACTAGCTCATAAGATTCATTCGTTTGTGAATCAGCTAATCAATAAAATCAATAAAAAATCTGTAAATCAATTGACAGTAAATTCATTACCATTATTGAGAATAATACAAATCATTACTGATTATACTTTGGTCTGAGATCTTATATAGTGATAGTGATTTTTCTCATACACATTGTATGGCATACATTTACATTAGTTGTTGATAAGATGTGCGACAACAGGTTCTTCAGTAAAATGCTAACATTTGTAAGTTGCAGAATTATTTTCTAGAGCCAACAAACTCCACCAATCTTTAATTGTTTTTCAGTTATCTTCTTATGATCTGTTCACAGCTGTTACCTCAAACAAAGCCTGTATGATGTCCAGTGTTTGGATGGGGGAATCAATAGCAGAATGCAACAAAACTTCAAGCTGTTTCTCTTGAAAACTTCATAGATGTTTCTTTAGACCTCTAACTTTTGTTCATGACTCCAGCATCACCACGTTTCATGTGAATCTTACATTTCTTCATTAGTTTGAGTAAGAAAGCGGTCCTGACCTCTCTGTGGTGGCAGAGGAGAATGCCGTCTCCTCTCCAGGTTTCTGTCATTGTTATAAATATCTGTAATCAACGGCTCAGCTGGCTTTGTCGAACTCACTAATTGCTTTAAGCAACCAAAACACCAGTTTGGAGAAGTTTCCCAGAAGGTTGATTAAGTTGTGTGGACTTTGTGTCTTTAGGATGTCCATTAAAGTCAACATTTACTTTCTGAACACGTACCTAGTTTTATTTCGCACAATTCATCAGTGCATGTTGTTCTAAAGAAAAACGTATTTGTAACCTTTCGTCAAATTTTACTGAGCTGAGCTCAACCTAGATTTTAAAAATATAAATAAACCATAATGCAAATAATCAAGGTAATTGATTATTATAAGGAAATAAAAAATAAGGACATTTCCTGCTATGTTTCTTCATGTTTTTCGCAATTGCAAAGTCAGCTCAAAAGCAATTGGAGCAAAACAAAATGGAAGAAAATGGAAGAAAATGCAGGGTGTTTCAAATTTGAGACATATGCTTTCTTAAAAATGCATATAACGAAATTACATTAAATGAAACTGAATGCATATTGTGTATTGATATACAGACCTGGTAAATATTTGCTCCGCTTGTGAAACTACTTTCCTTTTCACCCGATGTCACCTAGACAATGCAGAAAAAAACAAAAAACATTTTAACCTACATATCAAAATAGCTAGGCATTATTTTACTCTACTGTTGCAGTTATACATATACATTTATGCATTTGGCAAACACTTTTATCCACAGTGTTTTACATTACATATAAATCAATTCATGCACACGTGACCTCGGTATTGCTAGACCATGCTCTACTATACAGAAATGGTGTTAAGTAATAGTTAACTGGGTAATTTAATGCTGGTTAAATGTAATAATTGTGATTAGATTAAAAAAAAAACATTACCTTTGGGATACAAGATGCTCTAAAGGGCAAACTTCAGTCTCCACATTCCCAATGGATAAAATCAAGTCCATTTTTTCTTCTCAAATACCCTGTTTCATTACAAATACATCACAACACTCAATAAGTCAAATCAGTTGTGAATGCATTTTCACACTGACTTTGAGAAAGAGGAAACATTCTGTCTAAAAATCAAAACCCATTTTAAAAAACTGCACAATTTCTGTCCACGAATATGAAAAATGTTGCATGTTGTAGTTATTTGAAAACTGTCCAAATTGTACATCGCTTGTCACTGTTCGGTACACCCATTATATAATTTTGATACATTTATTACTTCAACATGCAATCCAAAAGCGAAGTAAACTTGCTCAGTGCCATTTCAGATAAAAGAAAAAGGGATCCAGCACTATTGATTTCAAAGTAGTTATTGTGGTATATAGTTTGTCGGATAACAGCTCTCTGCGGTCGGAAGATCTGCTGGTAGTTTTTTTTCCTTTTTGTTCTCCGCTGTGGGAGCTTGAAGACAAGATTGCATCAATAACAACAACAACAGCGTCATTTAGACTCTCCAAACAAAGACTACATCTACAGCTCCATGCATCTCTTGCGCTGTCCCACGGTTTTGCGGAGAACTTTGATGGCTCATTCCTTTTAATTTGGGGTCCTCGGGCAAAGGGAGACAATGTAATTGCCACATCGTTTCAAAGAGCGACGTGCGATCCAAGACCGTTCGAGAGACACAGACAGAGCATTTATAGAGTAAAGACGACTGCTTTCTGCACTAGACAGCAATGGATACTGTATATTCCCACTTTAATATCGCTCTGCTTTGTTTTCGTCTTGTAGGAAGCCCTTGGAAAATCACCAAGGACTACAATTATTCATTCTATGTATTTATAGATGCTCTCCTGATAGGGGAGTAAACAGGACGGGCTGAGCACTGATTCAAATATAGCCTAAAGTTGGCTCGCCTCAGGGGTTCGGGAAGGCAATAGAGCATCTCTATCCGGCCAATTGGAGTGGACGCATATGAAATCCCGTTAGTGATGTGCATAGAGGGGAAGCCAGAGGGCCCGGCACGCGTTACGTGACTGGAATGGGCCGACGTGCGAGTTAGTCAACTTCAGACAGTTGCAGAAAGCTCTTCTCTTTATTAGAGCTTGGCGGACATTTGAACAAACAGGAACTTCTCCAAAACCCAAAGAAATTTGTCTTTGAGAATTATAACTCTGTTCGAGAAAGTTTATTATCTAGTAGGCGCGCTCAAGAGGAGTGAGATGAAGGAAAACTACTGCAATGAAAATGATGTATGGGACTTCAATTTGGGAGCTGAGCGATACATCACTCTCAAGCTGTGCTCCTCAAAGCTCTTTTAATGAAGTGCATGGAGAAATCACAGCCAGATTTAATAGATTCAGGAGGAAATAAGTCTTGCTGTCTTCACAAATATGAGAACGCGTGATGCTGTTTTGTTGCTTAGTATTAGTCCATAAAAAGAACTATTAAACAGGCAGCAGCAAGTGGCCGTCGAGCGTGGTTTCAACCCAGCAGAGGATGCCGGAGTTGATTGATGCCGTGTCTTTATTGGTTTGCTCAAGGTAAACTTACAATTCTGCTTAAAATTGTAAGTAAACATGCATGTCACATCTAAGAATGATTGGATGTGACCTCATACTTTTAATGCATTTGTTATTGAGGGTAAACTGATTGTTTCTCTTTAAACAAAGATGTTTTAGAAAAGTTTTTTTTTTTTTTTTTTTTTTTTTACATAAATTGCCTCTCTTTATACTGGAAAAAAAATTTGCTTACTAGACTTTTACTAGTATTTTTTTTCCTCATATTCTCATTCTCAATAAGTGACAATTGAGTACAGATTTTTTTTTATTATAAATAAATATATATATATATAAAAAATTTATATATATGTAATATTTATTATAACAAATATACATATGTAATCAATATTATTTTATACATTTTAATACAAACTGCATTTTCACTAAAATAGGGAATATATTAAAGGTAGTACAACAAACACTTCCATTATGAATAAATACTTGCATTAAATAGCATATTGTTTGACATTACAAAGAGAATTTGGGGGATTAAATGTGTCTTAATTGCCATGAATTAAGTGTATATATATATATATATATATATATATATATATATATACAGTGCTATGCATAAGTTTAGACACCCATGCTAAAGTTGACTAAAAAGAGGAATAAAAAATCATCTTTTGGAAATTGAACTTAATGCCTTAATTAAAAAAATTAGGAAAAATCTGCCTGCCTCTATTGGAATTTAACATAGGGGTGCCCAGACTTATGCACCCTGTATTTTATTTATTTACGATACATTATTCATTCACAAAGAAAATTGATGTCCTTAAAGGTTGAATTTTTCCTAATTTTTTTAATTAAGTCATTAAGATCAATTTCCGAAGGATGATTTTTTATTCCTCTTATTAGTCAACTTTAGCATGGGTGTCTAAACTTATGCATAGCACTGTATATACCTAGGCATGTTCTTGACAAATTCATCCAATTACCATTAAAATGCACATTAATTTGAATCTGATTTCAATGCAGCACAAGCCACATGAACTATTTTTCAACTGTAATGGATCAAAGATGCTACTTGATTTCAAGCTCGGAAACATTCCTGAGGGCTGTCAGAGAGCGCAAACATCACTCATGCTGTGACGTGACAAACATCTCACTCATTTCATTGTATATTTAGCATCCTGCTCATCAGTTTCAGATGGAGTAAACGCCTGTGATGTCTGTTTTAATTGCTGTGAATTAGCATCTGGCTGGGGCACACATGTGCGGGGGACGTTTGAAGAGATGCCCAGTACGTTGGCGCACGAGGTTTGATGGGCTGTTTTTTTTTGACAACGAACAGAGACTCTCTGAAATGCAAATGTGGGCAAGAGAAAGATGATGGCCATCCGACACGGATGCACATTTTGACATTTAAATGGCAGACGCTGTGACAGAGGTCATTGGCTTGCTGACAGTGACATCACATGACCTCTAATCACCCCTCTGTATCCAATATTCCGCTCATCTCCTGCCTGTTAAGCTGAAGATTGAAGTGTCACGCTGCTTATATTGGTGGATTCGTTGGCACTCAAGTGGGAAACAACGAGGAAATTACAAGACCTGTAAAGGTGCCACCTTTATTGGGAAAAGTGTGACGTATCGTGCCGATCCCCGCGTTTTTTTTGTTCCCCAAACAAGCACTTGACAATCTAATTAATCCCACAGTTAATATATACAGGAAATGGCGGTGCCCTTAATGGCACATTAAAATGCATCTTGTCAGCACATTACACATGGTTAAATTCAATTTGTTGCTTGCTATACTCTCAAGTAGCCAAGAATAAACGCTCTGCCTCTACAAACTCAACGGTGCCGTTTTATCTTTCGCCAGACGTAATGACAGTTTAATTGTCTGTGTAAACGACCTGCTCAGTTTGAGGAGTCTTGACACCTTGAATTCTTTAAGGTTTCGCAGCCTGTTTTGAAAATCCCTGACTGAATTCTTGTATTTCAAGAATTTCAAGTATTTCTATTGTAAGAGCATTTAATCTATCTATCTATCTATCTATCTATCTATCTATCTATCTATCTATCTATCTATCTATCTATCTATCTATCTATCTATCTATCTATCTATCTATCTATCTATCTATCTATCTATCTATCTATCTATCTATCTATCTATCTATCTATCTATCTATCTATCTATCTATCTATCTGTCTGTCTGTCTGTCTGTCTGTCTGTCTGTCTGTCTATCTATCTATCTATCACAGCATCTATCTATCACAGCATCTATCTATCTATCTGTCTGTCTGTCTGTCTGTCTGTCTGTCTGTCTATCTATCTATCACAGCATCTATCTATCTATCTATCTATCTATCTATCTATCTATCTATCTATCTATCTATCTATCTATCTATCTATCTATCTATCTATCTATCTATCTATCTATCTATCTATCTATCTATCTATCTATCTATCTATCTATCTATCTATCTATCTATCTATCTATCTATCTATCTATCTATCTATCTGTCTATCTATATATATATCTGAGCCAAGGAGAATTTAAAACAGTGACAGTCCCAAGTTGAAACAAGAAGTAGATGAATTTGAAAAGTAACAATTTAATACTCTGTTATTTCAGTGAAGAAAAAAAAAAAAACTATTTCATTTCAATTACGAGTGTTTGACATCTTTACTTTGTGCAACACTTAAGAAAAGCAACAATCAATGCTTTATTTTTTGCTCTCTGAACCTCTCAGCTGGTGTGTTGTGTGTGTCGGCCCTCAGCCCGCTGCGTGTGAAGATCGTGGCCCAGCTGTGATTGAAACGTGTTATAGATCCACGGCAGCGCACAAAGACCGATCGATACAGACAGTAAGAGGCTACACCTCTGTCTGCCGATCTGACGGAGAGCTCTTGTCTGCGATCCATACTCTACAAGCGAGGAAAACTTCAAGGTCGAAACGCTGCACAAAAAACACACACGTTCTGCTTCTTTGAAGGACAGACAAAAACTTACAGAGGAGACAGTTGGTAGATTTGCCTCTGTTGTGGAGAGATGTGTTCATCTGAAAGATGTTCAGAGTAGAACACTGTCAAGAATACATTGCTTTTAAAGCAGAATAATGCAAAAACATGCAATATCATATGTGACGAAATATTTATCGATAAAAGCATTGATTGTTTCTTAAAGGCATGGGCAAAATAAAGATGTCAAATACTTGTAACTAAAATGTTCACCGACAGACAGAAGGCAAAATAGATTTCTGTTTCTTAACTGCAAAAATACTTCATTTTTGGATAGATGGATCTTATGGGTCAAATGGTTCTGAAGGGCCCCAAAATTGTAGGTCATCAAGTGTGCAGGCTAAACCGACTGAGTGTTTAGATATGCAGTAGAATGTGAAAATAGCCCATTTATGTAAATGATTTTGGGCCATTGCATTCATTCAAAAAGGAGCAAAAGGAAAGTATGTGTCTTCTACTCAGGTAAGTATATTTCATTATCTCCAAAAACCGTACATCGACAGTCACTAAAGTGTTTATCTCATCGCATAAATAATTCATAGAAATATGATCTAGTTAAGTTGATGCATACTTTTTACATACCAAGAGAAGAGGAATGTTGATTTTTTGCTAAATGTCAGCAAGCGAACTGTGTGGGTGGCCAGGCAAATGGTGTATTTGAACAGGAAGTCATCTCAAAGAAAAAAATACATCCTGTTTTATAAAGAGTCCTACAATATCACCTTCAGTCAAACCTATAATTGCCTACAGATATGCCAATACATTCCAGTTCCTTTTGCTCCTTTTTGAATGAATGCAATGGCCCAAAATCATTTACATAAATGTGCTATTTTCACTTTCTACTGCATGTCATATGTAATAAACACTAAGTCTGTGTCTATCATGACAGTTGTATCAGTTCTTTGCTTCTAGAGGCATCAAACTGAGTGCTTGGCTTCCCAAACATGTCTGTTATGAAATGCTTATTACACGGCTCTGTGGAATACTTGATTCTGATTGGTCAATCGCGCCATACAGCGGTATTTTATCCCCCGATAACAACCGGTAAAAACTAATAACACAGGCTCATCCGGGTAACTGAAGTCGGTGCTTTATGCTTGGTAGGAACGCTTTTTCCTCGTGGAAGTTTCGCGTCAATTGGTGAGCTAATAAAATATTAAAAGTCAAATCAATATTTTGTGTACAGTTATTTAATTGTGTCATCCGGTCTCGCAGAATCGCCGTCTCTTGTTTCATACATACGCAGCTGCTGCCATTTTGCGATGATTGTTCTGTACACTGCAATGATAGGATAACAAACAGGTACAATTTTAAAACCATTTCATATCAAATCAATATCTCTTATCCTCATAAATATTTATGTTGTGAAATGCTGTCCAATAAGTGGTATGACTGTACCGTATCCCTTAAATGTCGGTCTAGTTTGAACTTGCCGCTTGCTAGCAACTGCTTTTAGCGCGGAAGCTTTGCGACTCAGATCAATATTTCATTATTTATATCAATTATTTACTTAAGTGACAAGTAGCCCTGAAATAAGCGGCATAATGTATATCCAGTCGATTGTTATTGCAGAATAAACCCCTTCAGATCGATGCAAGACCTGATCACCCTGTCGGGGTTTATTCTGAGATGACAACCGGCTGGATGTACATTATACCATACATAAATGCTTATAATTCAATACTTTCCTTTAGTGCATATTGTATACTGCATACTATTTTTTTAAGTATTTAAAAACATATATTTTACACTGCCTACAATTTTTCATAGTAATATGAGTGCACCATCTTTGAATATCTGAAGTCTTTGATTAAAAGGCAGACCCACCCCAAACTCATGCCGTTGTTTGAGTCAGAGGTTGACACGTCAGGCATGTTCAGGACATCACCCAACCAATATGTTAACTCATATTTGTTTCTGCGAATGAATCAATGAGAAACATTTATGATTCTGTTTAGCAACAACACAGATGCTGTTATAATGAAGGCAAACCTTGAGCAAGAGTGTCAGAAAATGCACTTGAATGTGTTTCCCCATCGCATTCATCAGCGTCTACAGTGACCTCTACTGGTGGAGGCTGCAATAATTCTCCACTAATGTCCGCTCATCTGTCAGAGAAGTAAGATGTCAAATACTATTACGTCAAACACCAAACATCTCTATCATTCTCAGGCGGACAGAGAGCAATAGAGAGATTTAGAGAGTCATAGCAACAGAGAGCAAGTGTTGCAGTGGGTTTCGTTCACACCAGACCGCAGGCTGCATCTAGGGCAGAAAGCTGTGCTGATGAAAACCGCTTTGCAAACAGTGTAATATACAAATAATTGGGTGGGGACAGGCGGTATTGTGACCTCGGTGACCTTTGAGGGGAATCAGTGTTTTTGATCCCAGATCAACACATGGATGTCCTCCGGCAAATACAGACATGTCCTCTGGTTAAAGACATGATAACACATTCAAAATACGAGTACAAAATCAAACATGCCCAATTATCATAGCTGTGTCTAATTATGTGGTCTGTTAATGCTATTAAGTCCACATGAAATCAAAATTGACCATATTTACTTTGTTTGCCTAAATTGATTGTTTTGTGGTGAACAATTCACACAAAAACATTTTTTGGCTTCGTAATCTTTAATCAAAATCTGAAAATGCCCCTCCCCTCTGCTTTGGAGGACCTTCCCTGATGACGTATGTTTGACGACTTGGGTTGGGAAACGCTTAACCACTCCCCTCAAACCGTTAGTCTGTTATGAGAAGAGATGGAGAGGAGGAGCGCTAGAGTAAAACCCTGCCCTCTGTTCAATATTCCGTTTCACTAGGAAATACGTCACAACACTGGAGAAAAGTCGTTTGCAACTTCCGGTTCACGCGGACTTTAAGACTGTGGTGCACTAATGGTTTCACCTTAGTTATGCACTGGAGGGTCTGGATCTAAATGGTCTACTACAGGATTCAAACTAAGGACTCTGTCGGGCAACAACACAAGGGTGCCCAGGTTTACCGTCCTGTACAGTTCCAACCAAGAAAGCCTATAATACCCGGTGAAAGCTATATAACAACAAAGCTGCCCAGATTGTGCAGTATTACTAGCGGGTCTTTCATGCTTTTTTGGGATAAAATAGCCCACAATCCCTTGCGACATGGATGTGAAAACGTTCAGGTCAGTTGACGAGGGAAAAGTTATGAGAAATTAAATGCATGAGCCTAAAAGAAATAAGGAATTTTAAGGAAATCAAATTAGCTAACACAAACACGCAGATGCAAGCATTAGGTGACATCGGCTCAACCAATCAAGGGCAACAGCGTCTGTACACATATTCAGCAGCCTTCATTCCGGAAATATGTTTTTTTCAGCCATTTATCCCATAGAGATTTTTTTTTAAGTCTTACTTTAAACGTTATAAACCATGAACCACACCAACAAAGCTATGAGGTGAATTACAAAATTACAAACTTTGATTTAAAGCAAAAAAACGTTTTGGAAAATTGGAAAAGACGAAGGTACACGACTGTGAACAGCTTTAATGAGAGAAAAACTGCATTCCCATGAATCATTGTGAATGACATAATTAAATGAAAAGAAATGTATACACAATACACTTATAGTATGTACTAGGGCTGTAGCACTCGAGTCCGGTCTTGGACTCGAACCTCTTTGGGCTTGGTCTTGACTTGGACTCGACAAAGGTGGTCTTGACTACAGCCCTAGTATGTACTCTACCATGTATTGTATGAGGTTTAAAATATTTTTTTGTCATCCAACATCGGAGTCTGATAGCCCTTCCCTTCCACTACATAAGTGTCCACACATTCCACACTCGGTTTTGTATAAGTGCATCATCTGTTTTTTTTTTAAGTAAATGCACTTTTTCTTTTTGGAACTTTCAGTGTGAACACACTTCTGACATTATTATTACAAAATGGCAGAATAGTGCATAAGTAGCCCCTATGGAAAAAGTAGTAAAAGTTATCTGCTGGATTTCCACAGTAGTTTCCCAGTTGGAAGTCCGGCTTGTTGGCATTCTATTGCACTTTTCCAAGTAGGACGTTGGAAATCTGTGGAACGCAGCATGAGCACCCCAGATCTAAAAGGTTTTATTCAGAGGTCTTAAAAACAGCAGCGCTTCTGTGGCATCTTACCGAGCTCATTAAATTTCAGCTGTGTCTACGCGCGCGCGTCTGGTCCGCAACTTGCATTTCTACGAAGCGATGATTATTTAATCAAAAGAAGTCTGTTTCTAAATCAGAGAAAAGCAGCGGAGGCATGCAGTTCGACCCCGAACCTGGCTTTTTCCTCATCGTCATTCTTTTTCATCGTACGGTTTGAAGTTTGATGTCTTAATTGAATCTGTTTACAGAGAAGCAGCCTTCCTTCAATCTGGCAGCAACTGGGTTACCCTGTTTAACTGGAGAGGCTGCGTCCTCTGGTTCACCCCTCTCTCTCTCTCTCTTTCCCTCTCTCTCGCTGGCTGCCTGTTCTCCGCTTTGATCCTTCTCTGCAGACACCAGAAGAGATGACAGCTTTTCATCGAGTGTGCGCCACTGAGAAGGAGAAAAAAATCAGCCAGTTTTGAACATTTTTATCACCAGGTCACATGTAATGCATCACACGAGCACCTTGATAGGTTATGAATGTCTAGGACCTGCTGAGAGCGGATGACACACTTCACTCACACATGCACATGCAAACACGCACCTTTGACGTCCTGGCTGGGTGGTGGCAGCTGACACAACCTGACATGTCGCATTATCGTTTGGATTCGAGAACATAAAGCAGATTTCCCTAACAGGTGGCTGATGTCTATAGAGACAAACAGTTATGACACAATTCAGAATGTCTGTTTACTCACACTAACATATGGAGAGAGCTGCCGCTCATTTGCCTTGCCAAGGCAAACGGCTTAAAATCAAACAATTACATTATGTAGATTGGGGGCCCTTGAAATGCATGTCAACCAGACAGCTTTATGATATGGGATCTATTTGATGAGGATTTAGCTCTATTAGACTGCATCTTGCACACATACATAGACTCTGTGCTGTCGCTAAGGCAGGCATCACTATTTATGAGGAGAGATGTTGCTTATGGAGTGATCAGGCGATAAAACCGCTGAAAACAATACCAAAGGGACCCAAGCTATATCACGCACTGTAAAAAAATATTTTTCAAAGCTGTAAATGAAATAGATTATATGTTTTAGAAAAAAGTTTTTCTACTTTAAAATTACATGTTTAATTCGATGTGTTATTTTGTAATTGTTGGGGATATTTACTAGCAATTTAAAATTGTTCCTGCACCTAATTTTATTTTTCACTATATAGACTTTGACCAATAAGCAGCCGCCTAGAAATATGGATCCTGTACTTTTATTAAAGCACTTATATTAAAACTTAAAATACAAAAAGAAATTATTTTAGCTGTAAAATTACATTGTTTGTGGTGGCACTACTGTTCAAAGCAGATAAACTTCTATGTTACAGGCTTTGCATGATCATGATCATTACTGGATATAACTTTGAACAGACAAGATTAGTAAGTGATTTTATGAACTAGACTTATGTGCACAGCAAAAAAAAAACTAGATATTGAAATCCAGTTTTTCCAATCAAAATACCTTTTACTTGAGAAATAAAATGACTTGATATTAAGTCTTGTTTTCTGAAAAAATCATCAAAAGTAAGCGAGTTTATGCTTAAAGCAAGAAAATAATATCTGCCAATGGGGTCAGAAAAATAAACTTAACTAAATAGTTTTTAGCCTGCTGACATATTTTTTCTTGTTTAAGCATATACTCACTTTTTTTTTTTTTTTTTTTTTCATAAAACAAGACTTAATATCTTCTCGAGTAAATGCATCTTGATTTAGGAATTGTTAGATGTACTGGAAAACAAGACAGAAACACTGAGTAAGAAATAAAAATTTTGCAATGTGAACATCAGAGTGAAATGCATTTTCCCACAAACCTCCATTGTGAGTGCATTACTGTAAACACATGCCACATTTCCTGTCAAAAGACACTTTGTATTGAACACCTTACCCACCAAGACTACCTTGGCCAACCAACTTCACCATAAGAAGAATATGCGTACTGATATCAGGACCTTTAGGTTTGCCTTTTTCTCCAATTGTACAGACTTAATGGAATCCTTTTTAGCAACAGCACTTGACTGTTAGAAATGAACATTCTAAAGATTTAATAATTTAAAGATTTTATCTATCTGTGTGGAAGTTTTTAAACCCTTCAATACGGCTTAAGATTTATTTAAAATGGCTCTCTTGGAAGTTTCAAAGGCATTAGCATTGAATATATTCTAGCATTAAAATGCCTTCTGGCTGAGGAGAATGTTTCATCCTGGAACGCCTTTGTTCTAATTTAAATAAGTTGCTTTGCGGGGTGTTGAAGCTCTGCGGCCCATAATTTTTCAGTCTTGTTGGTTTCAAAGTCCTACTGCAAGCCATCTGGAGTTTACTGCAGATTAAAACTCAATGCTGCTATCTATAAAATGTTAGTAAATGGATCATGGAAACTAATTATTTTCAGGATTAAAGCAAAACAGAAACAAAGAAACGGCTCCTGTCTGGGGCTTCTTGCAATTTATGTTCAGTGACTTAGTGTGAGAAATTAAGTATATCTGGGCTATATATAAAAGGGCCTTATGGAGCTTTTAGAAAATAAACTGATTTTAAAATATCATTTTCAAATCTCAAATAAAATTTTGTGTTGGAATTTACATTTTTGATAAAAAGGGTTCTTCCTTCTCTTAATGAATAGCTAACTCTCTCTAAATAATAGTTAGCTTTTACTAATACACTAAAATAACATTCAAGTTGTCATGAAATGGAAGTTGTGACAGTCTCTTCTTCCCTATTGTGATGTATATCTAAGTGAAATGGCTTTTCAAACAAAAAACAAATACAGGCCGGGAGTTAGTCCATCAGGAATTGATTGGATCGTTGGATAGCTGTGGTTTGCTATTGGTGGATGCTACAGGTTGTCCCGCCCTCACGCCAGTAAATTCTTCATCAGAGAAGAGATGTAAGCGGGGGGGAAAGTTATTTTTGATAAAGGTTTACGACGGCACATGAATTACAAAAAAAAATCATCATGAACATTCATCAACACACACATCAGCTGTGGTAAACGGAAGCTCAAGCATGTTTGCTTGACATGCGAGAACCAATGAGGTTCATTCTCACGTGTCAAGCTGGTTCGGTTGAGCTTCTGTTTATGTTCGCTGATCAATCTTTATATGTGAATTAAAGGCTAAATTCAATCTGTTCATCATATAAAGCGATCAAGTCTGTTCAGAAAATTTGGACTAAACCACTCAATTCATATGGCTTAGTTTTACGATCTCTTTATATGAAATTTTTGAAGCGTCAAAGTGGTAGTTGCGTAGCTGTCAATGGAGGGACAGAAATCTCTCAGATTTCATCAAAAAGATCTTCATTTGTGTTCTGAAGATGAACGAAAGTCTTATGGGTTTGGAATGACATGAGGATAATTAATTACCTTTTTTTCATTTTTGGGTGAACTATCCCTTTAACCCTCTACTGCATAGCGTTGCCCTCAGGCAACGGAAAGTTTTCTTAAGCCCTGTGTTCAGTACATTTTTCTTTAAATGATGGCAACCAATTAGAATGTTTGAAAAAGTATCAAAGAACAGTCCAATAAGGTTTGGAAGTCACTATCAAGCACCATTTGAAGGCGGGACGTCCTTTTCTGACACATGGTCACAGGAGCACATGGTGTGAGATGAAAGCAAGATTATTTGCTTTAGTAATCATATTTAAAATGACATGAACTGTACATAAAAAATATGTGTGTGTGTATGAAGGTGTAGAGAAGCCTTTTGGCAGGTTTTGTGATTTTTTTTTTATTTTGCATGTTCACAAATTCAGTTTTTCTTTTTGTTGCCTCAGGGCAACGTTATGCCATAAGGGGTACTTTTCAAGGGTCTCTTGGACAATACCTCACAATGGCAAATAATGTGTTACAAGTAGGGAAGATGTAGGGTTCCTGGGTGCACAGGAACGACCAAAGTCACCAAAGTGACGCTAATGTGCAGCATCCACAGTCATTTTAGAACAGAAAGGGGCCATCTACAAACTGTTCCCACAAAGTTGGGAGCATGAAATTGTCCAAATTGTCTTGGTATGCTAAAGCATTAGGAGTTCCTTTCACTGGACCTAAGGGGCAAAGCCCAACCCCTGAAAAACAACCCCACACCATAATCCCCCCTCCACCAAACAACCCCACACCATAATCCCCTCTCCACCAAACAACCCCGCACCATAATCCCCTCTCCACCAAACAACCCCACACCATAATCCCCCCTCTACAAAACTTTACACTTGGCACAATGCAGTCAGGCAAGTACCGTTTTCCTGCCAAACCCAGACTCGTCCATTGGATTGCCAGTCAGAGAAGCATGATTGGTCACTCCAGAGTCCAGTGGCGGCGTGCTTTACACCACTGCATCCCACACTTTACATTGCACTTGGTGATGTAAGGCTTGGAAGCAGCTGCTCAGCCATGGAAACCCATTCCATGAAGCTCTCTACAAAGTTTGGAGGTCTGTAGCTATTGACTCTGCAGAAAGTTGGCGACTTCTGTGCGCCTCAGCATGTACTGACCCCACTCTGTGGCCTAGTTGCTGTTGTTCCCAATTGCTTCCACTTTGTTATAATACCACTAACAGTTGACCGTGGAATATTTTGTAGTGAGGAAATATCACGAATGGACTTATTGCACAGGTGGCAACCTATCACCGCGCTTGAATTGACTGAGCTCCTGAGAGTGTTTGTTGAAGCATCTGTATGCCTAGGTTCTTGATTTTAAACAACTGTGGCCATGGAAGTGATTGGAACACCTGAATTCAATGATTTGGAGGGGTCCCAATACTTTTGTCATTATACAGTAGTGTATATGGGGTTGATTAGGATACATGAAGTACATGATATGACATGACGCACTACATGATACAAACCTATGTCAAATCAAGTATATTAATGTGTTTCAAGTGTTTTTCCCTTTTTACTTAAAAAAATAATAAAAAAATGTCAAGAAATCATTTATTTTTGTATTGCTCTCTGAGAATTGTATAATGATCATTTTCTCTATGATTCTTTACCATTGTTGCATAACGTTGCCCTCAGGCAACAAAAAAATATTTTGGGTTGGGGGGGTTGGGGGAGGGACATTTTTCAATAAATCAATAAAATGTTCCCAAATGAGCCAGGAAATGATGTGAAATAATTTTTATCATGTGTCATCAAAATTCATGCAGTAGAGGGTTAAGAGCGATCCATCATAAGTATTCTTTAATTTGGCATGCTTCAATAAAAAATACTTTTGCCCGCCATTTTCTCACTGCAAGCCTCCTCTCATTTTGCTGCAGGGCTCTTGTCCAAGAATAGTCTCCCAGCAATTGTAAATAAGTATGCCTTAAAATTCAAAATCCCCAGACTGGGTTCTCGCCTGCGTGTTTGTGTGTAAAGCGGGCTGCGGGGAGTTGAGATCTATTTGAATAAACTCCCCACAGCACCGAGTGAAGTGTGCTATCAGAGGTTCAGCGATGGGACACAGCTGCTTCTGGATACACGCTTCAGGACGGAGAAGCTGGATGGCGCTGTGGCGAGAGAAGTCTTTCAAAGTGTTTAACTCAGAAAGATATGCATGCTGTTTAAGGAGGGTTCATGCTAGAAAGTACTAGTTTGGGTCTGGTCTAGCCAATCTTAGTCTTGCTGGTTAATGTCCCTGCAGGTTCAATACAAGGCTATCAACAGCATCTGTGCATGCATTTGCAGTAATTCACCTCAAGACATTATACATATTGTAACATACGCAACTATAAACTCTATAGCTTAAACATAACATATACTTACAAAAACACCAGAAAGGGTCTGTTTACATACAGTATAGACCAATAACCATAACCAGACCTACATAGCATATACAGAGCTATTCCATCCAGCTATAACAGGAGAGCTAAATGACAATTTAGACATCTTCAATATATATATATAGAGAGAGAGAGAGAAACCTTGGTCTCTGTATTTTATAAAATGAGTTTCTGTCTCAAGTGGTAAAAAATAAAATAAAAAAAAGAGTAGAATATGCACTTACAAATTATATGAATACACTAATAGCCAAAGGATAAAATAACTTTTTAAAGTGGTATAATATTCTGAATTCACATGAAAAATATAATGGCAATTTAAAAAGCATGGATGTCATTGAATTAGTTATAGCAAACCCTCTGAAAAACTTGCTTGAAAAAGAGTCCTTGTGCTGTCTTTAAAAATAAATGCCTTAAGGTTTGATATTTTGTGCATGGCTTAAATGCTCAAATCCTTTTTGTAGCCTGGTGAGCAGAGGCTTTATACAGAGCCACATAGAAATGACACTAAGTCAGACAGTCTTAATATAATCACAATGGTTTTGCACATGAACTCACTTGAAGAACACACACAAATACTCACATTACATAACAGCTCTATTATTCAAAGAGCCATCTCAGTAAAAAAAATGAATTAAATTGTCTGTGCAAACCATGTCATAGCAGTGCCATACTGCCCTCTCGTGTTCCTTCATTAGCATTGCAACTGTATTTTGAGAAAAGTAAAATGGAGAGGCAACTATGTTATTTGCTTTGCTGGGGGCATTTTAAACATTTTGGTAACAATTCACGTACAACCTTTATACATAGTTCATTATAAAAGTATTTCAATGCATTAATTATGCTTTGTAATGCACCATGTAATGCATTGTATTTTCTCATGAATAATTGTCACCACAATTGTAATACTCATCTATTCATTGAGCACATCTTCGGAAAGTATAATGCATTAAAACACATGACAAACAGCCAATTTCTGATGTAACAGAGAGTCTACAAATATTATTATGCATTTTAACCTACATTATGATTCCTACCTGGATGAATCTCAGTAAGTCCAGGTCACATTTCACCCTAGAATCAAAAAAAGCATGGTAAATTTAAAACAAAAGGCCTTATTTGTTAACATTAGCTAATGCATTAACTAACAATTTAACAGTAAACAAAATATTTGATATTTAATATAACCTTTGCTAATATTAGTTAATAAAAATGTTCATGTTAGTTCAGTGCATCATCTAATGTTACCAGACACAACTTTTGATCTTAAAAATGTATTAGTAAATGTTGAAGATTAAATTAGATGAATAAATACTTTCTTAATAAAGCTTCTAAATAAAAAGTTAATGTTAACTTATAAAAAATGAAATCTTATTGTAAAAAACAACAACATATAGGCCTATGCATTTTGACATTATTTCCGTGCACATTATCTTTTCAAATTCTTAATACCTGTTCTAGACATTTTACATTCTATTCTTTAATCATTTTTTTCTTTCTTTTATTTAACAGGGCTCGACAATAAGGACCGCACACATCCGAAGTGCGCCCACAGAAAGCCACCTCTCAAACAGCGTGAATAGTGAATTGAGCTCTTTCACGTCTTCTGACACATGTCAAATATCAGTCTCGGAGAGTATCCTTCCTAGTAAACAGTCAACGGGTGTGTCTCTGTCAACTCCTCCAGTATTCAGGGCACTGATCAGGGAGTCGGCCATTTTGAGGTCTGTCTCAATCGCAAAAATCGCAAAATACTTCCAGCGCACTGAAATGTTCGCGCCCTAAAAAGTCCCACAAAGCACTGTGGTAACCAGGGAGCATCGATGCTCATATGTCTGCGTCCGAAATCGCATACTCTCTTAAATAAGTACTTTGAATAAGTTATTACTTCAAGACCACTAAAAAAGTACGTTCTATATAGCATGTGTGTAGGATGAATGTAATCTGGACGAACTACAGTACATTTGCCATGTTGCCATTATCATGATGTGACCAACAAGCGTCAGTTATGTCGCTTCACTGTCAATCACAAATCTTCTCCTGTGGCCTCATGGGATAGTAAAGTGTCCATCGTATGCACACTTCAGAATCTCACCGGAAGTAGTATCATCCGGGTGCTTTTGAGCGATCGTGTCTCTTCAGGAAATTTGGACTACACCGCTCAATTCATATGGATTAGTTTTACAATCTCTTTATGAACTTTTTGAGGTGTCAAAGTGGTGGTTGCGTAGATGTCAATGGAGGGACAGAAAGATCTCAGATTTCATCAAAAAGATCTTCATTTGTGTTTCTAAGATGAACGAAAGTCTTGTGGGTTTGGGTGAAAATTTTGGGTGAACTATCCCTTTAATGTGAATCAGACAACAAAGGACAAAGAAAAAAAAATCACACACTGCTCTTGACTGAATAACTTTTTTAAACTTTAATAAGGATTAATCTATATTTAATATATACAGTGAGGAAAATGCTGTGTTATTTTACATTGGATTACTTAATTTTTTGTAGGATACCTGAAAACTACTGTTAAACCAACCTGACAAACCTGAAAAGCATTGTATTGCTCATAATTTGATTATTTGTTTTATTTTATTACTGTTCGCTTGTCTTTAATGGGTCAAACACAATGAAAACAATAACTATTTTAATTTATACCTTTTTTTTGTGGTGGGGCCAGTGAAAATTCTAGCATGGCAAGTTAAAATTTGAACCAAAAATATAATAAATCCTTAGCATTAAGCCCTGAATTTGTTCATTTATTTTTCACATTGCAAAAAAGGAAGGGAATGGTCCTAAAACATGCTTGATTTATTGATTTATTTATAGATTTTAAAGGGATGTTATGACAGGATTCACCCACATTAAGATTTAGTTCATATCAGATCAAATGAGTTTTTGGTCTGACACACAGAAACTAGTGATTTAGTGATTTACTAGTGACTACACTGCACTGCACTTTGCCCATGAGCTGTGAGCAAACACAAGTTTATGCATGTGGCCTCCACACATATGGTGTGATAGCCATTTTTTCACATGTCCTACTTTTTCTGACAGCATTTGTCTTCGAATTTTGATGTGATTTCTGTGTGCACTCCAGGGAGAAAAGTGAGTGGTTGCTGTGGCAACAGATGACATGCATCCAAATAAACAAAAGCAATATGAGATGACTGACCCTCGATAGTAGCCGATTTCCTTCTCAGGAACTCTTCCAGTGATGTTTTGGAAGATTACGGAAGGCTAAAGAAATGAAAACACTGATGGATGGGCGATTAAATAAATATATAAAAATGACGAGAATCATACCTGGTTGCCATGGAGACATACCTTCTCCTCACTTCAATAACTGCTGAGCAGAGAGGATTCCAGGGTCTGCAGCGGAAGACTAGGGGAATAAAGAGGAAGAAATCCCTTTTCCTGGAACAGAAATAAAGGGAAATACACAGTCACTGCATATGATGTGAGAATTAAAATCCTTTGAAATTACATGTTAGATACATTCCTTGTACCTCTGGAGACTGAATATTAAACAGCCTATACTGTTATTCACATTCATTTCCATCAAAATAACAAGGGCAAATATTATTAAAGCTATTACAAAGATCAATATTGAAGTAATGCATTATTATATTTGCAATAATATTCTTTCAATAATTATCAAGTTAGGTCACATTGTCAGGGTAGAAAGTCAACTAAAATCAATACTTTATGGGTTTTAAATCTTTCTAAAATCCTTCTTCTCAAAGCTCTCAAACCATACATTAATTTATGTAAACTTAATTTCAGGGGAACACTCAACTAAAAGTGGACAACATCAAAATAGGACCATTTCTGAGCAATGCTTTCAACAAAACAGCAAACCATGAGGGTGGATAGTCTGGAGACATTAGAATCGACTACAGTACTTTTTTGTTTTCACTGCGATTTAATCTATCACAAAATTCAGCATTTAGAAAAATGGGAATGTGATAAAATATCCAAACATTTATCTTATTTCCCATAAAAACAATAATTAACATTATTATAATATGAACTTTAATGATGGCATATGATATTAGGGTTGAATAATGCTAGTAACTGTTAGCATTCAAGCAACATATTCCTGTTATCAGTATTGCAATAATATAATTTAAAAAGTGATCGAGTTAGGTCTGATTCTAGGGCGGTAGACAACAAAATGTATATTTTCGAGGTCTCAAACCTTCTGTCGTGTGCTTTCGCTTATATAAACTTAATTTCAAAAGAAACAAACGACACAAAGTTGTTCTACAGTTAAACTGGGACATCTTGCATATCGTGAGGGCCTCTTTTTGTTTCTGAGCCGAGCCATGCTGTTCAACCTATCCGCAAACGAGGGGGAGGGTAAATGCTTTGGAGACACTACGTTTGATAGACAGCCACAAAACCCAATCAGAAATCGAACAATCGTTTGAACTGACCAATAGCGTCGCTCTCTGGGCAAATCTAGCAGAGTGGGCTGAGTTTGAACAGCAATGCCCGCCCTCCATCCAATCGTTAGGTTGCGCGAAGGCTGCAGTTTCAGTTTGTTTTATTCACCATTTTGAGTAGCTGAAGGTAAAATTTAAACTAAATACCTTCATAGAGCTGGAATATCTCCCGCATTGTTTGATTTTTACCACAGGGAGAGGGCGTTGGTTTTGCGACGTCACCTCTTGTGTTTTAAAACAGCACATTTTGTTTGCATTTTCCCTGCTTTTCTTTTGCTCTTTCACAATTTTTAACCTCTACAGTATTCCTGCAAAATGGCAAGACCAGTGAGGTACGTGGGTTTCCATTCGTCCTGCTGATGGCTGCTGCATGCACACTGACTTCTAGGCTTCACGCATGTGCCAGGCATCATGTTCTTGTTTTAGAGCTCGATTTTGTAACATTTTGGCTCATTCGTGCATGCATTTTGCTCGTTGTTTCTTCCCCAGTGGCGGAGGGCTGTGTCTTTTACATTTATGGGGATATCGTGCACGTTTCTAATGTGCATCAATCAGGATTCTGAAATCTGTTATTCTTCCTGCATCTTCTACCTAAATTTCAGAATATATTTGTTGTTTGAGAAGCACTAAAAGGCTTCATGTTTCCTTGTAAGCCAGTGAGAATATGGCTTCCCATTCATCCTCGCCAAAGCTTCAGGAGGGGTAATAAAATCCCATTGGAGGTGCACATTGGCCCATTCAAGTGATTTTGTAACCTGTAAAGCGCACATATTTGCGCAGATTTCTCAACGATGCCGAAACAATAGATTGCGAAAGCCCGTTGGTGTTTTAGGGAGGGAAGCGCGTTTTTGATGTATTTTTTTTTTATAGCGGTAAATTAACACGACGCGTGTGACGTCAGAGGGGGGCGGGGTGGCTGAGAGCGACCACACCTCCCGTTTGGTGTTATGTGAAAAACGTGCACAAAATTTTATGTTCAGTGTCCCTATTTTGAGTTCAAATGGCAAAAGGAGACTTATGCGTTGTCGACCGAGGGCCGACATAACGAAAAAAGAGCAAAAATGGTGCGCGCCTTCCTCGCATATCGACTGTAACGTTACAGAAAAAAAACGTAACACGCTGTGCTTACGATCATTAGGTGGTGACTATATGCAAATATAGCGACTCCCGATTTATTACTTCATTATAACTTATTAAATAAGTTATTTTTTAATTTGATATTAGCCACCACAGTTATTTATGAAAAAAATCATTAATAAAATGGCAGATTCTGAAAAGCCTCGTACTGTAATAACTATCACCATGGCATGGTAAATATGAGGAATTACGCCAAAAGAAGACTTGCGATTAAAGTTATTTCACAAAGTTATTTATTTTTTTAATGTAAAATATTTTTTGCATAATTTGAACAAAATCCCTAGTATTTTGTCCGATTTGACTTGGTTAATGGTAGTTGTTGGGGTGTTTTTTTTTTTGTGGTTGGGGGCTGGGGGGGGGATTTTTCTACGTGTGTCACGTGATTGATACTGTGAAGGGTTTTACTGTTTATAAATCAAAATCAAATGTATTAATGAATGTATGTGGCATGTACATGTAGACAAAATATGATAATTACTAGTTTTACATGTCATTATGTATATTATCATGTCCTTTCTGGATTGATGATTCAAGTATTGCAATTTATAATCCAAAACGTCTAATTACTTTAAAGTAGCTTGTGGCTTTTCAAGCATCTCAACACCATGTCTGGCCTGAGTGGTTAAATGGAACAAGACTGCAGTATTAATGAAACCCTCATTGAAATGCTAATTGAGGAACTATTTAACGATCATTAATTTAAGTAAACATAATGAAGCGAGGCATGTTAAATGAACTTTGGTTTTCTGCAGAAATGCTGACCACCTTCCGATGGTCTGTAAGCCTTTAAAACAAGAATTAACGTCACATGCACCGCTGCATCACAAACTCTTGTTACAGTATTTTGTCTTTCCTACAGGAACAGAAAGGTGGTGAATTACTCCCAGTTTAATGAATCCGACGATGCAGGTAATAAACCATCTCTAAAACCTGTAATTTTAGCTGTCTGAAAAGTATTGATGTGCGACAGAATTTCTTTGCAAGTTTACTCGATATTGGAATGCAAATATTCTGCAGGTCGATTGGTGACCTTTCAGAGATTGTTTTAAATAATCAGTTTATGCAGTCATGTACTTCATGGTTCAATCCATCTCATTTCTGCCTCCAGATGAGGACTATGGGAGAGACAAGGAAACAACTAAGAAGATACGTGCTCCACCCCGTGAAATCAAGAACAAGAAGACTAAGAATTCACAGGAAGAGAGGCAAGAATCTTGTCTTTTTCCAGCTTTGGTGTATAACAGTGTATTTGGTGATTAGAATAATGCATTTAAAATAATTTTATATGTATTAAATGGTGAATTTCATGACAGGATTTGTGTGTTTTGGGATCCCCAGGGATCATGAACCTTTTTGAGATCCATTTTCTCCTTATGACCCACATATATGCTGTGGTTAATTATAACTAGGAAATAAATGCCACATACAAGGACATTCTCCTTCATAGTTCAAACTACTAACAAACCTTTTCCGTTACAGCGAGGATTCAGATGACAAACTGTCCAAATCCAAAAATGACTCCGCAGGTAAATTGTGTTATTTCATCTAACCGCAGATGATTTGATTCAAAATAAAGTGGCATAAAAAATGATTAACCTCTAACCTTGTGTTTTAAAGATGACTTCGGTAGTGATGAAGACAACGACTTTGGAGAGGAAGGGGAAGAGGAAGATGGAGGAAGTGACTATGATGATAAAAAGGCCAAAAAGGGAAAGAAAGCAAAGGTGGAGAAGCCAGGCAAAAAGTCACTGAAGAGGAAACGAGGTGGAGGTGAGATGTGGACCGTCAAAAAAAAAAAAGTTATTTCTCCTTGAATTCTCATGCATAAAACATAAAGCAGCAGATGTTAAACTATGAGCATAAAGTTTAGTCTTATTCTGGCCATTAACTGCCCATTTAGACTGAAAAAGACCATCTGACTAACATATAAAGCAACCACAGTTTAGGAGAGCGTGCTCTGAAATGCAAATAGAGCATAAATGCGAATGCATCTGTTCTGCATGTTGTTGACACTTGTGATTCCTCTGCAGATGATAGTGATGATGATAAAGAGGTGAGCAGGAAACCGAGGCAGGTGAGGCAGGCTGCGTCAAAGGCCGTGTCCAAACAGAGAGAAATCCTTCTGGGAGACGGTGGCAGTGAGGATGAGGAGAAAGATGAGGAAGAACAGGCATTCCTGGACCGTAAGTGTGCTGCTTTTTAACTGCAGTGTTCAATATGTTTGACACTTTGACTAAGCATCACTATTAATATTGCTCATACTTGGACTTATGATTTTGGCCTGGCGAATGATAAAACTTTGCCAAATTTACACTGTAAAGGTGGCACGGAAGCGCTTCTGAAGTGACCATTAGGATCCTTCACACAGACTATTCAATGCTTCTCAAATGCATTTACAGAGCAATTTAATATAGTATACTACTACTAACTATATAATATAGTTAATCAATAGTATACTTTTATACTAGCAGTTGAGGTTGCTAGTGGAAAGATGCCTCAAATGAACAAAAAGCCAGTTATTAGACACCCATACCGCCCTGGCAACTTAACATGACATTAACTACTCAGAATCCCTTAGTAACACCATAGCAATGGTTCACATTACAGTAGTATTGCGGTGGCCATTTTTGCTCAGCCAAGCGCCACTCACATTTCATAAAAACTTACTTTCCGATTTTCTCTGCAGAAGAGTCTGGCAGTGATGAAGACTTCATGGTTGATGATGATGATGACAGTGACTATGGGCACTCCAAAAAGAAAGGCAAAAAAGTGGTGCAGAAAGGAGGAAGGAGAGTTGAGAAGAAGGACAAGAAATCCCCTAAACCCCGGCTAAAGGCCACAGGTAACCACTGACGCCGCTAAGATTTTCATGGTTACGGAAAAGAGCAGCTTGGACAGGAGGGATGTGCGCCTCAACTCGTTTAAATGGAAGTTTTGTAACCGACTAGTCTAAAAGAAAGAAATCATCTAAAGACTTGTGTATATATGATCTATTTGAGCACTTAATCTATGAATCAAACAGTCAAATCCCATAGTAAACGCGGCACACTTGGCGAATAAAGCGATGGGCATTTGCTACTAGTTGCAGCTGTACCGTTTAATTGACTAGTTTTGCACATCCCTAGTCTTTACTGTCACCTTTGATCAATTTAGTGTCCTTTCTTTAAAAAACAAACTCTTAGGCCTTGTTTACACCTGGTGTTAAGATGCGTTTTGGTTGATCAGATCGCAAGTAGACGAGGGAGACACATTCCCGTTTACACCTGGTGTTTTAACCCGTCTCTTTTGCCCACTTCTGTCCTGATTTCTTCGAGGGAAGGGTCTATGGGCAGGGAAATACATTGGTTTTTCAATATAATGGACAAAATAAGCTCATGTAATTCACATATATAAACGCGCCCGGAGATGACAGGAAAACACACGGAGAGCAGCAGATTTCATTTCTGCTCTGACAGTCACAATACCAAGCTGAATACTGTGTGTGTTAGAAATCAGGAATGTTGAGAGAGCTTTTCTGTGTGTTTTTCACCTTAAAACCAATTTTGTGTTTCATCCGACAAAGTATAAATCTCGTCTGGCTAGTGCGCTTCCCATAATGTGTTCGCATCCGATCATTAGGCGTCTTTTGTGGCTGTTTGAACACATTCGACCATTTGAGGGTTTACACTACGAAAGCAATGGCGTTTTCAACCACTTCTGGAAGTGGTCGAAAGTGGACAAGCTCAAAATGTTTTAGACCTCGTTTTCACCTGTATTTAGTGTCATCCACTTGTGATCAATCGACCAAAACGCATCTTAATACCAGGAGTAAACAAGACCTTACTGACTCCAAAGTTTTAAAGTTAATGTGAACGTGTGTGTTTGTTCCTCAGTGAACCCCAGCCCCATGAAGGGGAAAGGGAAAGGTCGCCCAAGTGCAGCTAAAGCACTGGAGAAATCCTCACCTAAAGATGACGAGGAACCCGAGAGCCCCCTTGAAGACGAGGAGGAAGACGAGGTGGAGAAGAAAGAGTCTCCTCCCACCAAAAAGACAAAGGATGACACCCCCGAAGATGAGGAAGACGAGGAGGAAGAGGACGGCTCAGAAGAGGAGGCTCCATCCGGGGAAGACTAGCCATGTTATTAACGGCGTCCCTTTCTTCTTCTCTTTCCCTTTACACTCTTTCCTTATCTGCATTTTTTGGGGTGGGGGGTGGGAGAGGGTTGGGCTTGTTTGCTTTTCAGATTTTTTTCATTGTCTGTTGTGGCCTGGCTCAACGGTTTGAACTTTTGATTTCCCTTTTTTTTTTTTTTTTTTTGCCTATAAATTCCATATCGCAAAGGACATTTTCCCAGAACTTGTTAGCGTATATCTATATATATTATTGAGTAAAATGTGTCTGAGTCTGTTTATTTATGGGTATATAATCTCGAGGGAAGCCCATCGTTCCAACCAGTAGCGCCGCTGCTCGCCCAGGGTAATCACATGACCGTATTCTCAAAAAATCTTTTGCTTTAGCGCTCTTGTTCATTTCGGTAACATGTATAAAGCTTATTGCCTACTCTGCATTGTTGCGACCGATGTTCCTCATTCATGAAACAAAATTCTGTGTAAAATATTCGTAAAACCATTCTTGCGTGAATGATCTCCTTTCACACCGCGCAAACAAAACAAGTATTAGTGTAATGGCTTATTGGAGTGTAAATGCAATCGTTTACAAATTATCGCAGTCGATTCGCTGCAATTTGCGCAAGATTGGCTTTACGAACCAATTTTGCTTGCGTTTAACAAATGTCGCATTCGATTTGCGAAAGTACATCATTTTAACGTATGAATAGTTTTGCAAAGTTCTGAAACAGTGTTTAATTAAGGTCCAATGCGTTTGTTGTGTAGTGATTCCTCTCTAGAAAGCCATTCGTTAGGAAGTTTTGCAATCCGTAATAGTTCACGCCGTTTGTTTGGATACTAGCGGCTCTGCTTATCTGAGGATTCGTTTTGTATTTATTCAACATGCGCTCGCTTGGATCATCTGCGGAAGATGGAGAAACTGACATCTAATGCTCGTGGTTTGAGAATTACATTTGTCGTGGTACACTTTATCCAGGGTTTGCTATTCAATTTTCAGTTTTACCTTTTAAATAAACAGTCTCAATTTCTGTAGTTTGAACCATAATGCAGTTACTGTTTTAGTAATATTCTGGATTAAAAATGTCAAAGTCTGCGACATTACCACAGAAAATAATTTCAATTTGTACCTCAGTTTGTTGTGTACTTACAATGGCAAGTGTCTGATGTTTGCCCCATTGTAAGTTCATTTCTTGGTGTGTTTTTTGTTGTTGGTTTTTTTTGCAAACTGAGGTACGAGTTGCCATCCATCAAGCTAAACTCGTTTTGAACCTGGAATATTTCTACAAGAATCATGAATTTAGTTTTTTTTTTGTTTCTCATCCGCCAGATCATCTCATATTAAGGCTGCAGTATGAATGCTTTCATCTCTTTTCTCAAAAGAGGCTCGCAGTGAGCATGCTGAGATCGGGCCTTAAAACGGTTAATTGCACGGGAAATGTGAATCTGATGTCTTTCTGCCTTACCAAGCCTGTTTTTCAAAATCTTGTACCGCAAAGCTAAATGTTCAGAAACAGAGGGCATCTTTGACTCATGCCCGTTTCGCCCAGAGATTGTATTGCTCAATGTTGGGGATCTCTTCAACCAAGCAAATAATGTTTTAAAAAGGTCAAATATTGTTATTCTTCAGCCCTGGATCAGATGTGTTTGTGATGTCCTGACACAGAGAGGCATATTTGCACTGTGAGGATTGAGAAGAATTGTACTATTCATACCTTATGTGTGTTTGCTCATTAAATATAGATTTCTGTTGCTGCTTGTTTTTAATTCCAGACACATATGATGTATATCCCATGATGCATTTCAAGGGGCTTTTCTGTCTACAAGTGCACACATGGCATTCTGACATGGTCCGATCCTTTCTGCCAGGCATCTCTGAATATTTTCCACTCGTGCTGTCTATGAATTGGTTTTTAACCTAGCTGTCCAAAAACGTATGAATGTTTTGTTTTTTTGTGCTTGATTTAATTTTAAACTGGTTTCTTTTGTTTCATTTTTCCTCCTCAGATTTTTTTTGTATTGTTTGTTTTTTTAAGAAAAGAAATAAAATGTATCTTCATTTTAATGAGAAACTGTTGTACGGTGTCTTATTGTCTCTTACAGCACTAGTGTTGATATCATTTAAAGGGAAAGTACAGGTAAATAGTTATGGATATGTTTAGGCTTATATCAATGAAAAAACTATAATCAGAAGCATAATCGTGGAGATGTTTAAGCCTATATCCAATGAAAATATTATAATCAGAACCATGTCCAGCAGTTGCAATACTAAATTCCAACACACTATGCCAGTGTTTTCAGATTTCGACTGAGTTGCCTTCAGTGTATGTTTATCTGCAAGTCTGAGACTGTTCAAAGACGAGTTAAAGGAGAACTCCGGTCAATTTTAACATTGAGCTAATTTTTTTGTAAATTTGGAGTGCTGTCAGTACAGAGAACAACCACAAAAATCGGTGTTGCCTACACCGTGTTATCCTCTTTTTAAAATTTGCACCCTGTTGACTTCAATGGGGCAAGTTTTAAACCTGCTTTTAGCCTCTTAACATCCTTGATGTGTCATTACAAGTGCACAGAAAATGTGAGTGATTCCTTCAGAGTGATCACGGGTGAATCTGACTGCAGTAGATGTGAAAGATATGAATAAAAATGATGTTATTTCAGCCAGTGCTCATACCTGTATTTTCTTCCTGTTTTCGGTCGAAGTCCAAAGTAATCGATTGTCGAGTTCACGTGCGTGATCATAGGTAACTAAACCTATGCGCGTGAACTCGACAAGCGATTACTACGGACTTCGACCGAAAACAGGATGTAAATACAGGTATGAGCGCTGGCTGAAATAACATCATTTTTATTAATATCTTTCACATCTACTGCAGTCAGATTCACCCGTGATCACTCTGAAGGAATCACTCACATTAGCTGTGCACTTGTAATGACACATCAAGGATGTTAAGAGGCTAAAAGCAGGTTTAAAACTTGCCCCATTGAAGTCAACAGGGTGCAAATTTTAAAAAGAGGATAACACGGTGTAGGCAACACCGATTTTTGTGGTTGTTCTCTGTACTGACAACACTCCAAATTTACAAAAAAATGACCGGAGTTCTCCTTTAACCACATTGTGAATTACCAGTAGAAAAGAAAATCATTTTGTAGCAAAAGTTAGCATCAAAATATAATTTTTACTACATTAAAAGTTAACTACTTATCAAATATTTTTATCACTGCTAATTAATTATCCAAATTTTGAAAATGTTTCTAGAAAATGTAAGGGAAGTTTAAAGAGTGACATCAGAAAAACCAGAAATGGCTGGAGGGAGGCCAGAGGTGTGAAACAAACGGCGTGAAAAACGTCAAGTTAGTCTGCTTGAAAATGAGAAACGCACAAAACATTTAAGCACGAATTTATGTTTCAGCATTTCTGCTCACTGAAATCAGTTTTTTAAACTCTTTTAAACAATTTCACAGTAGTTTTTATGTGCTTGATATTGTTTTTTGTTTTAGTCAGCATGAAACAGAAGACTGTGTGCGGTCATATGATCAGCAACAACACTGTGGTGTTTAAACGATCCTCACTAAGGGCCCAAAAAATATCCGCACGCCATTACACTTGTTATGACTGACTCAGAGCCATAACAAGAGATAGGAGACCAAGCCACGAGCAAATGGTGCAACTAACACAGATTTAAACAACAAAACCAACAATGGGGTGTGAGTGTCAGTATCAGTAGTGTAGGGTAGGTGCATGGATGTATTGTGTGTGTTGGGTGAATTCACAAATACAAGACATGAACTTAGACGGACTTAAATGTCCAACTATGTGAAGTCCTGGCGTCACGAGCGAGGCGTGGACCCAGACAACATGAGCAGCGTTCGAGCCTTTAGCCACCAGACCAGAGCAGGAAGAGATCAATGCAGCGGAGGAGCTCCTATTTAAACACCAGCCTCCCAGGTGCCAGCAATTAGGCCTGAAAGAGAGGAGGAGGAGGGGTAGGAGAGCGACCAGAAACAGGCCAAGGGCCGTAACACCCCCCCATGTAGGCTCTGTTTTGGCTTTGTGTTAGTTCTGTTCCTGTTTGCCAGTGTGCCCTGTCATTTGACATAGTTTCTAATGCCTGCTACATTTCGCCAATCCTATAAGATCATTTATTGTACGACAATCCTATAAGCCAATCCTATAAGATCCACACTGTACGACGCAGATCTAATAAACTTGGGTATGACATGTTTGTAGACTTTACGATGATGACACCTATAGAATCATAGGCTACGACGCAAGTTAATATCAAAGAATAAAACATCATTAGCATGCGCTAGAGTAGAGCAAGATGAATCCCGCTTGTGGTTTTTAATGCAGGAAGCGAAAGAGGAGAATATGGACACGGTCATGGCTAGGGAAAAGTGGCCAACTTGGTATTCCAATCTTGCAAATGGAGCTTGAGGTAAGTAGTTTTAAGTTTTAGCGCCTTGTTGCGGTGATCAATACGCCACTTCATGTTGCATTGTTATTGGCTAGTCAGTAGACGTCGGTCGTAGCAGCAAACACAGTGAGTGCTTCTCGATACTCAAAGTAATGCTTCTTCATTTCCTCGCTCCTCCATCCTCCAGCCCGTGACCCGGAAACCGATCGAACTCAGCCATCTTGATGGACATCTCAATTCTCTAATTGCACCACGAGGAGGAGAGGAATGAGGAGCGAAAGATACACCTCGCAACCTAAGGGGGTGGAGCTAAGACGCGACGAAAGGAAACGAGGATGCACAAATAAGAAATGAGAAGCACCCACTGTTAGATGATCATGCTAAAAGGAATTATGAAAATTATTGCAGGCTCTCTTTGGTCACAGGACCGTGACAACGGCAGTCTTTGAACCAACTCTTCTGATTATTCTTTTCACTCCTCTATCAGAAATCTTGCGAGGAGCACTGGTCGAGGCAAATTTATGGTGAAATTATGGTCTTTCCACTTCCGTATTATGGCCCCAAAAGATTCAGAAGCTTAGAATGGCGCCTATAACCAATGCCATCATTATGTTTTGCAACAATTAGGCTGCGAAGGTCTTGAGAAAGCTCTTCGCTTTTACCCATCATGAGATGTGTCTTGTGTGACACCTTGGCAATAAGACCTTTTTGTAGGCCATCATTTGGGACTGAACCAGCTGTTATTAATTTCCACTGACAGGGGGCTAGATTGCTTTTTAATTACTGTAAGTTTTCAGCAGTTATCTTGGCTTTCAATGCCTTTTTGCGCCTCCCTTTCTTCATGTGTTCAATACTTTTTCCCTGTGTCATTTCACATTATTACACATAACTTAATTTCTGAACTTATTTTTGTTTGTTTCTTTGTATGTATGGCTTACTTGGGTTGTTACCAACATCTGGTGAAAATTTCATGTCAATAGCACTTTTGGAAATATATTTACTGAGAAAAATGATGATGTGTTCAATACTTATTTCCCCAGCTGTAGATAGATAGATAGATAGATAAATGCTGTGATAGATAGATAGATAGATAGATAGATAGATAGATAGATAGATAGATAGATAGATAGATAGATAGATAGATAGATAGATAGATAGATAGATAGATAGATAGATAGATAGATAGATAGATAAATGCTGTGATAGATAGATAGATAGATAGATAGATAGATAGATAGATAGATAGATAGATAGATAGATAGATAGATAGATAGATAGATAGATAGATAGATAGATAGATAGATAGATAGATAGATAGATAGATGCTGCTGCTGTGATAGATAGAACACCTGCTGTGCTGTACTTAAGTGGACCTGCCCAAAAATCCACCAAGAATGTAGAAGATCGAGCACAGCCTCTGTGATGTGGCTTTCCAGACGTGTGTGTTCTCACAGCTTATCCCGCCCACTTCCTGCTGCGCCTGGAACTACTCCTCAAACTTCTACTGATGTCACTTCACGGTGTACACGTTCACATGAGAATCAATAAAGACACAAGAGACGACAACACTTGAATTTACACTTTCAGATGGAGATCAAACGTATGTATTTCAACTGTTGTTTTCTGTCAGCATATATCTTGTGTCTTTATAATGGGTTATTTCATGATGTGTAGCTGATGATGCACCTGTGATTGTAAAACCATAAAATCATCAAAAAGGATTTAATAATAATTAATTATTCAAATGTTGTGTATAAGTGTGTAAATGTTAGTGTTAGTGAATTATATTCCTTCACAGACCAGTAAAAAATAATATTTGTAATACTTTACAAAACTGGTCAGTTGGTAAAAAACTAAATAATAATAATATTTAAATGCTTGTTTTAAAAAATGCTTGTTAATTTTACCCTAAAACAGGTGAACTCATACATACACAATATCAAACAAAAGGAATCGCCGGTGCAGCACAGATGTCTACTGATTAAAATAATTTATTAAAGGTGCATAACAATAAATGACTAACGTTTCGATGTGGTTACATCTTCATCAGAGTCCTTGACAATACACAATATCAATTTGAGAAACAAAAACAATTCCAGGACCTGAAGTTCCCTCTGAAAGGCAGTGTCAGGTAAGATGTGATGCGCTTCAGTGCTTTGTCCTGTCTAAAACCTTTTCATGGCTCAGTTATGGTAAACTCAGTTTATATTTAAGACAGGGGTCCGGTCTATGTGGTTGACAGCAAAATAAAAGAGTGTCACCTCTAAGAGTTAAATTTGAATGAGTTTGCGCATGTTGCACTTAAAGACGTGTCTTCTTCCTTCCCAACAAGCTATCTACGAACTGTGAAAAGAGGAAGTTAACAGTTGCCGTTAGGTCAATGAGCAACTATATTTACAAGTAGAGGTTTTGAACTTAAGTGACCTCACAATATTTATGTACACTTATTTTAAGATTATGAATGTAGTAAGCTTTAAAATGTACATTATAGCATTCAAAAGTTTGGGGTAAGATTTTTATTAAACAATTGTGCTGCTTAAATTTTTTTATGGAAACCATGATACATTTTTTTTCAGAATTCTTTGATGAATAGAAAGTTCAAAAGAATAGCATTTATTAAAATAAATAAATCCAACACAATAACATTATCACATAAAAGCATGTTCAGGTTGCCTGCAAAATCATAGGAAAACATTGAATTATATTTTGCATTAAAAAGGCTAAATATTATATATTTATATAAATCAAATAATAAATATAAAATATAAATGGAATAAAAATATAATTAATTAAATATAATGTAAATCAATTAAAAAACAATACAAATTACTAGATTATAGCCTAACTTTTTCATTAACGTAATGACATTTCTGTGGAAATGTGTTTGATTTTCATGAAAGTAATGTCATAATGCAAAAAACAAACAAAACAAAAAAACCTCTCAATAGTCCTAAAACATACTTCAGTTCCTTATTCTTGAAAGCTTTTGTGAGATTCACCCATTAAGTGAAACAGGAGATTTACGGTTTGCTAAATGGACTAAACACAGTCGTGCGTCATTCAAACATTTGTAATTTGCGTCAATGTGAACAGGGAACTCAAATTTTTCCAAAGAAATTTAGAGAAATATTCCATGAGTCTGTTAAACTGGAAAGATCTGAGGAGAATAGCCAACAAACACAGTCTCTTAAGGCAACTAGAAGTCAAAGGCAATGCTAAGCTGACACCGGCAAAGAAGTTGCCTATTGTGGAAATTATTGCCACGTATGCCATTTTTTGTTTGTTGTTACCATTTTAAATGCTTAATAACAATCAAGATGGTGTTATGTCTACAATCAACCATAAAGCTGCTCTGATAGATGTACAGTGTACATAATGTCCTCACAACCCTCCTTAAGTTAAAAGATCATTGGTTGAGTGCTAAGGTAGTCATCATTATTTTATAGTCCTGAACAAACACACTGTGTTGACCAAATGGGTGTATCTGTCACACATCCTGGAGTCAACGCTCACAATCACATGACTGAAATTTTGATCTTTGTCAGCATTAATATGAAGTTCAGGTTTGCGTTCATACATGTGTAAAGAGGCTAATGGAATTCTTCAGAGAAAAGGGAAATGGACTAATCTAAAAAGGACCACATGATTCACTTAAACTATTCTGAGTCTTCTGAATGCGTGAATAATAGCATGAAATTTAAGTCATAATGTTGGATATATGCATCAATATATATTCCAGCGGCTAAACAGCTTCTTTCGTCACTGCAGTGTTTAGAGCAAAGGAGGAAAAAGAGAGAGAGAAGAAGTGAATGAGAGGAAAATCTGGACATGCATGGCAGGATCTCACAGTTGTTCTTGATTAATGCATTAACATGTGGCCTGGAGGTGTGTTTGGCTGCTGGGACCATCTACATCCCACCTATGCTGCTGGAGGCAGGGGTGGAGGAACGCTTCATGACCATGGTACTGGGTAAGTGACTCAAAAAGAGGTCATTGTCATTGTCAAAGTTGTTTTTGGAGGCACAGTGGGTATACCAAGCTAACAACATTCTCAGAACTTTGCTATAACGTTCTGGCAAGGTTCAATGTTAATAGAACATTTATTATTTGAATTATCAGGTCTTTAAAGGTACACTATGCAACTCTTTGTTGTTCAAAATTAACTACATTTTATCTAAGAGTAAACACATCATCAATCATTCTTCCAAAACATGTTTTTGTCCTACTGCATTTCACTATGGTAAGCCTATTAATGGAGAACTCCGGTCAATTTTAACATTGAGCTAATTTTTTTGTACATTTGGAGTGCTGTCAATACAGAGAACAACGACAAAAATCGGTGTTGCCTACACCGAGTTATTCTATTTTTAAAATTTGTAAAATGAAATTAATAAAAATGAAGTTAATTCAGCCAGCGCTCATACCTGTGTTTACATCCTGTTTTCGGTTGAAGGCCATAGTAATCGATTGTCGAGTTCACGCGCGTGATCATAGGTATCTAAGCAATTAGTGGTGAACTCGACAATCGATTACTATGGCCTTCGACCGAAAACAGGATGTAAACACAGGTATGAGCGCTGGCTGAATTAACTTCATTTTTATTAATATCTCTAACATCTACTGCAGTCAGATTCACCCGCGTTCACTTTGAAGGAATCACTCACATTTTCTGTGCACTTGTAATGACACTTAAAGGATGTTAAGAGGCTAAAAGCAGGTTTAGTACTTGCCCCATTGAAGTCAACAGGGTGCAAATTTTAAAAATAGAATAACTCGGTGTAGGCAACACCTATTTTTGACGTTGTTCTCTGTATTGACAGCACTCAAAATGTACAAAAAAATGAGCTCAATGTTAAAATTGACCGGAGTTCTCCTTTAAGCAATAATATTTTATATGGGCGGGATGATTTTCGCGGGAAATTGGATACTTACATCACTCGCCCAAGCTCATTCTCGTTAATGGAAGCTGTTTAAGAGCCATTCCACCGAATGGGTGACATTTATGTCCCCAGAACATCATATGTAAAAAATTGCATGAAAATAACTCTAAAATACATTTTATTATTAAGCAAAATGTCTTGCATATTAATCTAACTACAAATTATAAAATTTATAATTAAAAACATTAATAAAAACTACATAGAACACAAAAAATAGCATTTTCTGCATGTCCCCACTCTCTGTCTCTAAACTTTGCCATGAAATATAATGATTAAAATCCTTCAGAAATCTTAAGTTTTGGGGATTGTTGTGTGACTTTATATCCAATGTATTTAAAATGTTTGTTTGTTTTTATGAGAAAAAAATATTTTATCTAATATTTTAGATAAAATACACATTTTAGTCATGTCCCCGGGTTTTCACTCAGTCCTGTTACCCTAACACATTCCCCCCTCTGAAAAACTTGGAATATTCCACAAGACACATTTTCAACAGGAAGTTGCATCATCTTGATCTTCTAAAGGCAATGGGAAGACCATAAGTTAGTCCTCTTATTTTAATTTCTGTATATTTGATGAAATTGTAACTATGACTGAGAAGGTCAATCTCAACATACTATCCTGTTACCTAAATAATTTCTTAGAATGTATTTGTTTATTTTAAAGATATTAACTTTTGTTAAGTTACTAGAATTTGCTCAGTGTCCTCATGCTATTTGCATGTATGCTATGTGGCCATATGTCATGTATTTGATAACTTTTTGCTTAAAAACTCAATCCTGTTACTTTCAGTCCTGTTACTTATATGAAAAAATAACAGGAGTGAGTTAACGTAACAGGAGTGAGTAGAGTCCTCTGTTTTGTTGATTTAATACTGTAAATATTATTTCTCTTTCCACCTCCTTTGCTGTGAAGTACTACTAGCATATAGTACATCACTTCAACATAGAAATCTTATGCACACACAGTCATGTACACTCTCTCTCGTGCACACACATATGGACACTCATTCCTGTTACCTGTTCCTCATTCCTGTTATGAAATAGTTCATTCCTGTTACCAAGTGTTCAGTCCTGTTACTATTATTTATTTATTTTCTAAAAAAATAAAGTTAAACCACTTTTTTTATCAGTTTTGTTTGGTCCATCATTTATACAATTGTTTAATAAATTAAATTATTAAAAAAAATGTATAAACTTGAGGCTTTGGTCTTCTTTAAAATGAAAAAATGGCTTTGTGTTTTTTATTAAAATACACTTTGCCTTAATAGTGATTTTTTTGTCACAAATATCAGTTATTTGAACATATAACCAACAATATCTTTAAAATAAACACTTTCTTGTGGGGAAAACAAAGGAATAATTGACATGCTTTTAAACATGCTTTTTAAATGTCACATGAGTTTCGGTAACAGGACTGTGAAAACATGCATCCATCTTCTGCTTAGAAACCTTGTAAAAAATTAAATAAAGTTGCCTGAGATTGACCAATACACATTTTGAATAGGTAAATATTTGAGTATTAGATTCAGTGTTGAAAAAAATTAAGTTTAATTTTTAAGAGTTACAACAAGCAAATGTCACCCATTCGGTGGAATGGCCCTTAAAGCATAGGCCTACTAGGCTAGGCTACTTTTTTTAATGTTCAGAGAAAAATCTAAATCTAAAAATCTTAGGCTATAAGGTTTTTTTTTTTTTTTTTTTTTTAACTGCACCTTTGTAACGCACTGGGGACATTCAGAAATAACAATTTCAACTTAATGTAACCAAAACGTTTTTAAAACATATTTTTGTTAGCTGGTTAGTTTAGTGGTGTAGTCGTTAAAGATCTGGACTGGCAACCACAAAGACTGGAGGTGTTGGAACTCCATTTAATGGATTATCATCATGAGTCATGATATTAAAATTCTTTGCAGTTTTCGCAAGTGGAAATAATCGATTTGACTTTGCGAGAAATGCATGCGTTCTTACCATGTCAGAAATATAAAAAATACAATTTCTTAAATTCAGTTAAAAGGTTTTTTGAATTTGTACTTACAATATCGTACATGTCGCCCTTCCATCACAGCAGTTTCCAGTCAGAATCGCTTTTTCAGCGGCGGCGCGTTGACGTAAAAACAAATGTATTATTTGATTCACAAACAAATGACTCTAATGAGCCGGTTCTTTTATCAAATGGTTCAAATAGACGAAAAAGCTCAGTATAGTTACTGGTTTGACTGATGAATCTTTACTGACTGAATTAAAATAAACCGAATCTGCTAGACCGGTTTCTGAACATGTGTTTTTATTTTAGAGAACTGTTCATTGCGTCAACGTTGCTTGACTTCCAACAAGTTTATTTATAAAATAGTTTCAGTTGACTCACTTACTGAACCGCAAATACCACGTCAATGCATCACTTCTACCTCAGGGGATTACAAAATGCTTAAAGCCTATTTTATATCTTCAAATGTAAAGTCAGCTGTATGCTAAGGGTAGGCTACTTTAACATGCACAATCCTATAGCCTACTGCGTGAAAAAAATTATAAGCGTGAAAATTTAGCCTAATTAAATAAAATTAGGCCTAATATAGCCTATAATTTATCATTGTTCAACAGCAGAACAAAATATGAAACATTAGCTGGAAACATTTTCTTTTTAATTACACTTTTTACAATTGTTTAACATAGTAAAAATGTATAGGCTACATATAGGGATGAATTCAGGGTGTTTGGGACATTTTTGCCATCGAGATGATTTGGAAAAAGTGCCCCAATCAACCTGAATTCGCCCATACACATTTAATTAATTTAGCAGACACTCATATCCCAAGTGAATTGACATTTGATGTACTAAACAATGTTATTCCCTGATGTTTTATGATTTTATTTTTTATTTCAGCTGTGGGACCTGTGCTGGGTTTGATCGCTGTCCCTCTCATTGGTTCAGCGAGTGATAGCTTGAGAAGTAAATATGGCCGCCGGCGCCCCTTCATATGGGTATTGTGCATGGGCGTCCTGCTCGGACTCTTTATCATCCCTCAGACGTCCACCAATGTTACCCTGCTCACAAAACAACAGCAGCATTGGCTGAAGATCCCGCTGCTGGTCCTTGCTATTTGTTTGGTGGAATTCTGTGGTCAGGCCTGCTTCACCCCTTTGGAGGCCTTGGTTTCTGACCTCTACCCTGGAGAGGAGGAGAGTCGTAAGGCTTTCTCCATCTTCTCCCTCATGCTCAGTCTGGGCGGATGCGTTGGCTACCTGCTGCCCGCGGTCGACTGGACCACTTCAGACACCGTGGTCTACATGGGTGGACAAGAGGCCTTCATCTACGCTGTGTTGACCTTCATCTTTCTCACCTGTTTGATGGGCACAACCTTCATCTCCGAGGAGCCGACAGTACGAGAAAGGCTGGGGGAAGTTGAGGTGTCCAAAAAGTCTGAAATCCTGAAGGCTTGCTGCTGCAAATGTGTGGTGTTTCCCAGATTTCTGCTTTTACGAAGGACGTTCTCTAGTGCCTTTTCTGTGGTTCCCCGACTCTACTCGCTTTGCAGCCGCATGCCAAAAGTCGTAGCAAGGCTGTTCATCGCTGAGTTGTTCAGCTGGATGGCACTCATGTCCTTTATGCTCTTCTACGCAGACTTTGTCGGAGAGGGATTGTATAACGGCGTTCCCAGTGAAGAGCCAGGCTCCTTAGCAAGGACACGTTATGATGAAGGTGCAGTAAAATACAGAAAAAAGTATTAGTCTTATTTTCAAAATACACACAAATACACACACGTATATACAGTTTTATATATATAGTTTTACTATTAATATACATTTTTAACATTATTAATATGTATAATAATATGTATATGTGTAATAATATATAACCATGTAATTTAGAAGCTTGGGGTCAATAAGATTTTATTTTTTGAAGTAAAAATTAATACTTTTATTTAATATATTGATCAGTGACAGTGATAACATTAGTTATTATTAACATTAATTATTAATGTTACAAAAGATTCCTCTGTTCTTTTATATGTTCTATTCATGAAACAATCCTGAAAAAAATGCATCATGGTTTAAGCAAAAATATTAAGCAGCACAACTGTTTTCAACATTAAAAATAATAAGAAATGTTTCTTGAGCAGCAAATCAGCATATTAGTATGATTTCTGCAGGATCATGTGACACTGAATACTGGAGTAATGATGCTGAAAATTCAGCTTTGCATCACAGGAATAAATATATTAAAATAGACAGTTACCTTTAATTGTAATAATATTTCTCAATATTACTGTATTTACTGGAGAGAGAGAGAGACTTCTTTCATTAATATATATTTAAAAAAAATCGTACTGACCCCAAACATTTGAACTGTGTCTACAAGTATATATAATATAAGTATTTTGTGTGGTTCTCTGTCACAGGTGTGCGAATGGCCAGTCTGGGTCTTTTCCTACAATGCGTGACCTCTGTGATCTTCTCTTTGGCGATGGAGCGTATGGTGTTGTGCATAGGAATTAGGAAGCTGTATCTGAGCAGTGTGGTTCTGCTGGCCGTGAGTACAGCGATTATGACCGTGTCCCACAACATTACACTAGTCACCATCATGGCCGCCGCTACAGGATACACTTTCTGCATCCTGCAGATTCTGCCATACACTCTCATATGCCTGTACCACACCAATGCACAGGTAAGGGATCCTAACAAAGCATTATGCAAAAATGCAAAGAGTTTTTACCCTAACCAAATGGATTTCTCAATTTCCAGGTGTTTTTCTCCAACGACAGGCGGATCAGATCGGCTGAGATACAGCAGAAACGATCCAACGGGTGCCCAGGTGGAGCTTCTTATCCGATACCCTTCCAGAGCCATTTCAAAAGTTCACATTCACAATCAATTGATCTGTCTGTCACTATCGACCCTCGTCCTGCACAACCCTCAGCCTTCAGAGGTATGGGTACAGACATCGCCTTGTTGGACAGTGCATACCTGCTGTCTCAGGTGGTGCCGTCCCTCTTCATGGGCTCCATCGTGCAGCTCTTCAGTGTGACCGCATACATGGCCTGTGCGTCTCTGCTCAGTGTTGTGGCTGTGTATTTCTCCAGCAAGATCATCTTCGAAAGGGCGGATATTGATGCAAGTAGATGATTGAGATGTTACCTAGAGCAAAGGACTCTGGATAGTGAGAAAAACCATAAAGGCTAGCTGGTTCTGTTTAATGTTTTTGGAAAGACAATGTACAGTTAAAACTGGATACTATTAATGGTACACTATCGCTGAGTCCGAAATCGAATACTCCCCTACTATGCGAAAAACAGTATGTTGTATGTCATATTTGAAAAAAAGCAGGCTAAAAAGTACGCGGATGACCTACTATTTCTGATGAGATTCTGAAGTGTGCATTTGATGGACACTTTATTATCCCATGAGGCCACGGGAGAGGATTTATGAACGGCAGTGAAGCGACGCAACTGAGGAAAAGACAAAAACACGTTTTGGAAGAAGGATTGATGCTGTACTGACTCATAATTTAATTTTCTTCATTTTGAAAAAAAAAAAAAAAAAGTTACATAGTGGTAAACAATATGGTCATACATTTTAAAAGGGTATTTTTTGAGCTTTAAATGCGATAAATGATCATTTATATATTGTAATTAATAGTTACAGAACTTTTGTTGTCTAACCTGTGGATTACAATATTATATTTGCAGTATTGAACAATGTTACATATAACGGAGAGCACTTACACAAGAAAATATGCTGAATGTATGTTTTAAAGAGAAAAATTCAAGCTTTGAACCTTGTGACACAACCTTGTACCTGTAAGAAGAAGTGATGTTTACAGATTTGGTGCAGAGATTATTCATTATCTTAAGAGAAGAATAAGTCTGAAGATTTGATGGTTATTCTTTTTATTATTATTATTGTGCTTATTTAATTGGAGAGAAAAAAAAGCCGAGTGTTGTAGCTGTGTATTTCTCTTGTAGGATCATCTTTGAGAAGACAGATTTTGGTCTCACTTTGAGCATTAAATGATATAAATGATCATTTACATTTTATAATTAATAGTTTACAATTCGTATGACAGAACTTTTGTTATCTAACCTGCGAATTACAATATTATATTTGCAATCTTGCACAATGTTATACTAATTAAAGGGAGCAATTACACAAGTAACAGTGAATTGTTAAGGTAGTTGATATGGGTGTATTGAAGGGCAGAAAAGTAATGCTGAATGTATTATTTCAAATGAGGATAAGTGAGAGTTTCAGCTTTGAAACACACAACCCTGTACAACCTGTAAGTGATGTTTACATATTTGGTCCAAAGATTTATATCTTTAGAGAAGGATAAGTCTTTTTGCTGGTTCTTCTTTTATTATTATTATTTATTGTGCTTAATTAATTGGAGAAAAAAAGTCTCCAATGCTTGTCTCAATGATTTATTTAATTTAATAACACTATAGTTGCCAGATAGATCTATTGCATTTCATTTGTAACAAAGAGTTTATTTTTTATGTACATTTGTATTATCGGTTTTGGTTCTAAGATATAATGTAGCAACTCTATCTAAAAGAAAACAACAAAAGAGTTCAAATGTGATCTGTTTATTCTTCATGCTCTGGATGGATTGCATCATTCAGTTCTTTATTATCAGCTACTGCCATCTAGTGTCTAGCAGCTGTTTTCATTTAGTAAACACTGAGATACTCCATCATCTTATTTTACCATTGCTGTTTTTCTCTTTTAGTTCTTTGCAACCACACTCAAATAAAAATTCTAATGGCTGCATTTTCTTTTCACCATCTTTGAAAATAAAATGTATTTAAAAAAAACAAACTCTTTTTGTATTTGTATTATTCTTTGACAAACATAAATAAATAATAATAAAAAATATAATCTTACTGCATAATATTTAATCTGTATCTTTATCCCAATCTTGTTAACTTTTAACAATAAAATTAAAATGATTTTAACAGTCATTTTTAATGATATAATTTAGTATTTACGTTTTCTTGAAAAACAATTTGAATGTTACATTAAAAAAAATTAACGATCTTTGTTGATTATAATTATGGATGCATTTTAAGTAGATATAAAGCATGGTTATATTTATTTTATGTCCCTGGAACATAATTCTGGTTTGAACGGGTCAAAAGTTTAGCTTGAAAATGATGCATGCGATGCATGTATTTAAATGTGCAGAAATACATTGAGTTTTTTTCTGTTGCTTTCGTTGGCTGTTTTTCCAACTCTCATAAATAATTCATGAGTTCTTTTACTCTAACCAATGACGTACCTCGTTTTGAAGCGAGCCTCCGTTACGCAACCAATCAGAAGCCAGGAATCGGATCCGTGCCCTCGAATGCATTGCGATGCGTGTCATGTGACAGGACTCTGCGAGAAATGCCAACATGGAACCGTGGCAAGGACGATGTTCTTCCCAACAATAACACTGAAAGAGACATCTGGATTCATCCTATGTCATACATCCACAATCCGGATATTTCAATCCATATTTACACAAGGTAATGAGACATAAATATATCGTTTTATGGTCGATAAAGCAAATCGAAGTGTATTTTTTTTAACAGAGGGTCAGATTCGATCTAAATGACCCCACTTTGTTGAAGTTGACACCTGTTTCTGGGAATGTTGTGGCTGTGTTGTCCGAAAGCTGCAGTTTTCCTCGGCTGTGTGTTGGGAGCATGTGTGCAGGCCTGTTTTCCTGCCCTGCTGACGCACTTTACTGAAACACATGTCTAGTGCCTCGTGTGTGTGCTGTAGTTCAAGCAGGGCTGCAGTTTTAATGCAAGTTTGATTATGTAGTTTTTCTTCTGAGTTTAGTGTGCATTGTGACTTATGTTGTGATGGTGATTTGTGTTGTGTTGTGATGGTGTTTTTACTGGCCCCTCCTCTTTCTGCTCCTCGGTGCTTTGATCTCTGAAAGCATGGTAGAGATGAGCGTGGGTGCATGTAAATATTGGCCCGTAATAGTATTTGGACACTTGTGCATTTTCGTTGATTCAGATACAATGTACAGAACTTAACTTAAATGAGACATTTTGTAACTAGCTGGCCATAAGCTGATGCTTATTGGATGTATGAATTAAGTTAACAACCAGAAAATGTGCAAATATATATATATATATATATATATATATATATATATTATTTATTTTTTCATAAAAAAAAAAATATATATATATATATGTGTGTGTGTATATGTATATGAAGAGTTCAGATGCAAAAACCTCTAAATGCCATCTGAAATTTCCTCCTAGAATGATCATTTTTATGAAGCTCGTATATTCAAGTTCAGTAATTTCACTTAAATGGCAATGAAAATTACCTATTAATTGCCATTTAAGTGAAATTATTGAACTTAAATATACGAGCTTGATAAAAATGATCATTCTGGAATCTGGAAGAAAAGGTTTTTTGCATCTGAACTCTTCATATATGTATGTATATATATATGTATATATGTATATGTCTTGGAAAATAAATCCTACTTGTTTTGATATATTGTTATCTAATGCAAAGACATTAATCATTGGTGAGTCTTGTCACAAAACCTGTCAAGAACATATATATTTATTAAGAATGAACCTTTATTTAACCAGGCAAGTCACTTAAGAACAACTTATTTGTAACAACAGAATATACAGTATGTCATATTTCACCCTATATATATATATATATATATATATATATATATATATATATCATAGCCTTCTATAATGTAAAGAAATATAATTATTTGAAAAATTAATATAAATAATACATCATAGTAGTACTGTACTGCTAATAATTTATGCAGATGTATTATTTAAATTAGATATAATAGTGCGTAATTATATAATTGACCATATATAGTACCAGTCAAAAGTTTGGAAAATTGACTATTTTTAATGTTTTTGAAAGAAGTTTCTGCATTTATTTGACCAAAAAATACAGAAAAACAGCAATATTGTGAAATATTATTACAATTTAAAATAATGGTTTTCTATTTTAATATACTTTAAAATGTAATTTATTCCTGTGATGCAAAGCTGAATTTTCTTCAGCCATTACTCCAGTCTTCAGTGTCACGTGATCCTTCAGAAATCATACTAAAATGCTGATTTGATACTCTTACTTTTACTCTTACTCTATACTTTTTATAACCTGTGATACTTGTGTAAGTGTCCAAATGCTTAAGCGCGCCACTGTACATTATCCTCATTATTTAACTCCTGACTTTCTTTTTTTGATGCAGTGTTTACAAACCGTGGCAATATCTTCAGCTTTCCTCTGATCCGCACACCAACAAATGGTCTCCATAAGTGACAAAGCGGTGGCCACTGCTAATGAATTGTTTGCGGACCATGGTTTGGCCACCTTGCCTTTCTTCGAGGTGGGCGGCAGTGAGAGCAGCGAGAGGGGCAGCTCCATCTCGTGCTCCAGTCCCGAAGCGGAAGACGCTGGAGCTCGACTCAGCTACAGCCCAGGCGAGGAAGACGAGGATGAAGGCCCGCTACAGATCTTTTTAGACTCCACCGAGGAGTTGTTGACCCAGACGCCCAGGCTGCCTGATTTCATACAGCAACTGCCCAGCACCTTCTCTCCAACCCTGGAGGACATCGAGGAATTCTTGATGGAGAAGATGGAGCTGGTGAGAGATGCTCCAATGAGTCCGGAGGAAATGTCTAAGGGCGATGAGCCTCCCATCCAGCCGTCTTCCCCCAGTGACGCAGAGCCGAAATCCAATACGACCTCACCGGCCCCTGCCACTCAGAGTGTTAACGCCACGGCTAGTCCTGCGCCGGTGCTCGTTGGTGCTCCATTTGTGCTTCAGTTACAACCACTCCAGCTAAGCCACACCCTCCAACAGCCAGACAACCAATCGGGCGTGGCCAACGGGCTCCGAGTGGCCCACCTGGTGCTCGGTGTCCAAGGGGCGCAGAACATTACCCTTCTTTCACCACAGGTGCCCTCAGCAACCTTCCTCCCCATCATGGGCGAGGCCATCAATCAAGACCAAAAGTATGTGAAGATCGCTCCCCTGCCCATTGCCGTCAGGGCGGTCGGAATAGCGGGTGCAGGCCTGGTCAAAGCCATCACACCACGTTCATCCAGGACCTCCACGGAAACCTTGCGGGTGCACAAATGCTCTCACCCAGGGTGCGAGAAGATGTACACTAAGAGCAGCCACCTGAAGGCTCACTTCCGCAGACACACGGGGGAGAAACCCTACCTGTGCAGCTGGCCAGACTGTGGGTGGAGGTAAGTGTTGAAACCAGACGGTTGGTCATAATAACATTCAAATCATCCAGTCAGAATTGATCCTATTTGCTTCCTTAATCCACATTTATGGTCTTAGAGATTTGTTGGCGCATTAAAAACATATGTCTGCATATTCTTTCTTAAAAACTTGCTCCATTTCTTTTTGGCTGATGTCATCAGTTAATGTTTATGCTTTAAACATTTGGGGTTTGTATGCTTTTTTGGGGGGTTGGTTTTATTTTATTTTTTAATTTTTTTATACATGCTCACCAATGCTGCATTTATTTGATAAAGAAATCGGTAGAAACTAATCTTGTGAAGTATTATGACAATGTAAAATTATTTTATAGTTATATATTGAATATATTTTATTAATTTTCATCATTACTTTAGTCTTCAGTCTCACATGATCCTTCAGAAATCATTCTAATATGTTGATTTGCTGCTTAATTTTATATTATTATTATTATTATAAATGTTGAAAACACTGCTTAATATTTGAATAGAAAGTTTAAAAGAGCAGCAATACAAATCTTTTGCAGGATTTTAAATGTCTTTACTGTCACTATTGATCAATTTAATGCATTTCTGATGAATAGAAATATTAATAATAATAAAAAAGTATTGACCCCAAACTTTTGAATCGTAGTGAATGGTAGTTTAAGAACATGAAAATTAAATGTCATTGAAATTTTAAATATATATTGATTTATCAAAACATTTATTTAGAATATTTATCAAATAATAAATATTTATTTATTGAAATTTTTGTAGCTATATTCAAAACATTTGATCGCCTTGCCTTGAAATATCTGTTTGCGAGTGCAATCTCTATAAAAGGAATTTTCTAAATGCTTTGGAGTAGTAAGTCATAGAGATTCATTGGTCGACTAATGCAGGAACCTTGTACAAAAGGTTGAGAGCTGATTAACATCAAAACCTGTGATGAACTGAGCTGACGTGTATGTCCTGCTGTGTTTCATGCTTTCAAGGTTCTCTCGCTCCGATGAGCTGTCCCGCCACCGGCGGTCTCACTCGGGAGTCAAGCCTTACGAGTGCACAATGTGCGACAAAAAGTTCGCCAGGAGCGACCACCTGTCCAAACACACCAAGGTGCACCGGGGTCCTCGTGCCGGCAGACTGGTCAGGGCGAACGTCTGAGCCCGGGATGAAACTGGAGTGTGATTCCTGGAGTCTGAGAGGGAAAGATGTGATATCTAAACGGGCTAACAAGCTGTAACCCTCCGCCTTCATTTTTCTCTCCTTTTCCTCCCCCACTTTTTTATCGTTTATCCAGATGTTTGTGTTTCTTGGTGCTACAGTCAGCTAACTTGAAACTCAGGGATGTGATTGTTAAGCTCAAAGCATATTTCTGGCTTTTTGGTGGGTTAAAGTAAAGCTCACAGTCGATTTCGTCGCGTTTCGTCCTTTGTTGGTGTAGAGATACAGGTTGAGCTGCAACAGATTACGAGATCTGTTTTTATTGCCTTTAAACCGAGGTTGCAGGAAATCTGGATATCTAAAGGACAATACGGAGTTTAATTTGAGGAAACTCGTTTCCTGTACATTTTGTGAATATTGTGTTATAGATCTAACCAGGTGAAAATATAAAAGGAATACAGTATTTTGGTTGGCTGTTGCACATTAACTGAAGCCAGAATGCTGCAGAATTTCCCTTCCTTTTAAATTGAGACGATATGCACTATGATTTAGGCTGTAATATTATGCATTATCAAATATGGCCTTTGTCAGGGTGAATCTCAAGAAAAATGTCAAGAAATGCAATATTATACCTGAAAAAAAGGAGAAAAAGGAAATGACATTTTTGTGACGTTATTTATATGACAGTTAAGTATATTTAACCCTCAAAATTGTCAGTTGTCATGCAAAAACATCTCATTTTTATTACTGTGATCAATGCAAAAACATCTCATTTTCAAAATTGTAATGCCCAAAACATCTCATTATCATATTGTGAAAAAGAAATCTCATTCTTATTACTGCATTGCTAATAAAATGCATCTAAATTGTAGTGTATAGAACAATTGTAAGAGTATAAAATGGTAATGAAATTACTTTATACAGATTTCTATTATCAAAACAAACAAGAAATGATAATAACTGTAATGCGAATGAGATTTTTCACTTAAATGTAATGGGAATATCGGGTGCACTTAACTGAAAATAACACCGAAATGCAAAACAATCTTACAATAAGCTTCATTTTATTTAATTTTATTCGACATTTCTTCGCGAGATTCACCTTTTTGAAGTACTCTGATGGAGTACAGCTTTTTTAAATACATTTTTATGATTAGGTCCGATGGCGTTATTTGTGACACGTCACAGTGTTTTAAAACTGGTGCTGTCAAATCAATTAATTAGCAAAAGTTTGTTTTTATATAATATATGTATGTGTGTATATATATATATATATATATATATAAACTGTATATGTATACACACACATATACACATATAAGCAGAAACTTTTATGTTAGATGCGATTAATCGATTTGACAGCACTATTTACAACACGTTTAACTTTGGACTTTTTCCGAATGTATCGAATGTTTAGTCCCCACCTCTTGCGCAAACCCAATCGTGGAATTTTCTCAGCCCAATCACATCCCTGCGGCAGCTGAAAGGTATTTATGCATCAAGTTGCTTTCCACGTTTTTTTCTCGTGCCTCATCTCTCTCAGTCTGTTGAGAGCGTATGCCAAAACCGTGGATAACATCACTACATGTATGGAACAAACTTATGTACTGTAAAACATATATAAGCTAGAAACAATTTTCTCTTCGATCTGTAATCACTCAAAGAAAATTGTTTCCTTTGTGTCGTCGTAATGTGCTTTGCATTAGATCAATGCATTTTTTTCTACTTAGTGCCGTCACGGTTGATAAGCTACAGTAAATCGCTGAGGACAGTTGTTACTGTTCATAAAAAACTGGCAGCTGATTGCTTCCTGTCGAAATGAAGCTATCTGGACATCATTATACCGATACGTCATTGCACGGGCTACTCTAGCGTCCATGGGACTGTGTTTAAGTTTCTTTCCTGAGAAGGTTCATGCTAATCTCCCTCATCGTCTTGCCTTTGTACATCTGGTCTTAACTACTTTATGCATTTTCTTCCCCGTTCTACAGTACTTAGTAGCTCATGTAGGCTTTCACGATGCTCTACACACTTAGTATCTGGACTTATCAATACTCTAAAGTTTGTAGCAGTTTCTGAACGATCACGTAGGTACATCCTTTTAATATCGCTCGAAGAGCATCCTAATTTACATTGTTTCGATTAGTACTATCATGGACTTCCTGTTTTAAGACTTCCTTTTTTTCTTGTTCTCTTCTCTTTTTTTGAAGGGAGATGTCTGTTTTTATGGGAATTCTAACTTTATAATTCCTTTGCAAGGGCTCATCCTTGATTTTTCTGCCACCACCTTCATCCCAATAAAAGTGTTAAATTATTTCCTATACCTATAACATCATGTTAATGCATTAAAGGCTCGTTCACACTAAGGACGATAACTATAGCGATGACGATAAATATATAGTTCTAAAAATCGTTCTAAATATTAAAGAATAGTCCTCAGCACAACAATAACGATAACAGCACAGAGGAACGATATCGTTGGGATCACTTTCAGAATTTTTTTTTTTTCAGCTGATGAAACATTGACAGCCAATCAGAATCCATCCTGCTCTAAAAAGATTGAGCAAAGACAAAACTGCAGTGCGCGCTTCTAATAAACAGAACGATGTTGGATGCAAATATAGTTATTGTTAGTTATTTTTATAGTTCTTGGTGTGGACGGACCTTGACTGTTTTCATTTACACAGACCATCCAACTATAGCTGCTCTTATACCTTATAGCTGGTCAAATTTAGGTTATATTTTTGAATAACAGAAAAATGCTATTTTCCTATGTAAGAAAATAAAGTAAAAAACAAAACAAAACACAACCTTTTGGAAAAGCTGTGATATGTCACCTTTAAGGTTTAGATGCATCTCGGCTATTTAAAGGAAAGCTCTGGGTTAAATACAAGTTTAAGTCACGCTGGTTTGACTTGTCTCTCGATTTGTAAAATAATGCAAAAATTGAATTTACTGCAATTAATAAACTTACAATGGAAGTCTATGGGGTGATGCATTGCGCCTGGTTGCAATGCAAACTACACACAGCTAAAATACACAGGTTTAAAAGTATAGCCACAATACTTAAATGATATACGTAATAGTAGTGATAAAATCAATGCAGTTTGTGCTGATGTTATCCAGTATTTCAACACCTGGTTCACCATCGCATAATCATTACAAGCAAAGTCCTTTTTTTCTCAGTGTTATTTTAGTATTATTTATATACTATTATAGTAGGCTATTCATTAATATTTTTAATTAGTATTTATATTTTGAATTTGTTTTAGTCATTATTGTATGTTTTAGTAATTTTTTTATTATATATTTCAGTTTAGCTTTAATTTATTTTTATTTCATTATTAATTTTAGTCTTTTTTAGTACTTTATCTTATATTTCTTAATTTTCGTTCTGGATTTTTAACTGTAGATTTTTCAGTATTTATATTTTATTTGAATTCAGCCTTATTTTAGTTAACAATAACAAAACTGATGCACAGAGTTTATGTACAGTATAGCGAAAAACTCACTTACAGGAATTATGTTAGCAATGCATAGCTTCACATTTCTCCTTCAAAACCCTCCGGAATGTTCCCCCCCCCAGAGTTCCATTATAAGTGCATTACTGCAAACATTTTTGATTTTACAAACTGAAGGAAGAGTTGATATCACAGATGAACCTGGACCATTCCTTTAAGAAATAATCTTGTTTTGGAGTTGTATGAACAATATGCATGTTTTTTCCCCCACTCCCTTAAATAAGTAATTGTGATTTTTATAGATCACATGGTTTTCTTTATAATGCTAGCACTTTTATTTTCTGACAAATGCTTATTGTTGATGTTAGCACACATTGCTGGAGAAGAACTGCAAATAATCGTCCACAAAAACCTTCTAGTAAAAGCATTAGTCACTGATCTTGTACGGCAGGAATGCTTGGCTTGTGCCTGCATTTATTTTCCATGATTTTTCCTCAGCGTTGGAATCTGTTTGGAAGGCGTGGTGGCTGGAACTGACACAGAAGACTAAAATTACACACTTATTCTGCCACTCTTTTCCTACGCACATGGCAAATGAGTATGAATGTGAAAGTGTTATAAATAAATGACGGTGGTGCCTGGAGGGTGTGGCAATTGGAGTGAAATATGGTAGTGGTGGTGTTACTGTGCACAATCTATTTGTAATAGTATTATTGTGTAAGGGGATTTACAGTTTAGGACCCAAGGACCAGATGTTTGAAAGAAGACCCGGAGTGAGAATTCTAATAAATTGAAGAAAAGTCTTACTGAAGATAGTTTGCAGTTTTATCAGCAGAGGTCAGCTTCAAGACTCCCACAGGAGTCCGTAGGCTGCCCCGCTTACAGTAACAAAGATCACAGCAGTTACACCCTTCACCAAGGTCTAAGCTACGTCCTTGCTTCAGGTTGCAGTTTCTGATTGGCTAAGAACACATATAGTCTTAGCAAATTTCCACACATGGATAGATGTCACCATTAGTCAAGATAGTTGTCGCACGATTCCTAGATTTAGGTGTGCGGTGACCTTGGAGGTCAGAGAAAGGCGTCCTCGGGTCTGTTGCATGCCGAAATGTCCCATATAGCTCCTATACAAGACCTGCACAGAACATCCAACGCACACACAAAAGCTCTAGGCCTGGAATCGCAGTTTTTCAAGGTTGAAGAGGGCCTGAGCTAACTATCATAAGGATAAACTACCAAAACATACATACATTCCCTCCTCAGTAAGAATACAGATACTATTCACTTTCTAGAGAAATACACATGAAAGAGGTACAATTCTGTAAATCAGGTGAAGTCCAAGTATAGTTGGACCCCTGTAACCTTAACTCACCACGTATAAACAAGGTATAGTTAATGGGTTGTTGCCAAGTAATATTGATTATGTAAACGTAAAACTTTTTTTTATCTTTATAAGAGAAATGTTATATTTGAGATGACTCAAACATCTATCTATCTATCTATCTATCTATCTATCTATCTATCTATCTATCTATCTATCTATCTATCTATCTATCTATCTATCTATCTATCTATCTATCTATCTATCTGTCTATCTATCTGTCTATCTATCTGTCTATCTATCTGTCTATCTATCTGTCTTTCTATCTGTTTCTATTCTATTTTCTATTGTTCTGTCTCTATCGTTCTATCTCTGTCATTTCACACCCTGTCATAATTCTATTATCTATGCAGTCATTTCTTATCTAAATGTCAAAGTACATTCAAACGGATGATACATAATATTTCAACACCATCCGAATTGATATTTGTTTCTTTTTTTTTTAATCAATAAGTGCACTATGTTTATTGATACGTTAAATAACTAAATAGTAGGCTAATATAGATGAAATAAGAGAGTCCATCATAAGATAATCTACATGCTTTGACTGGCTTCACTCCATTTCTCGTGCTGCTGATTTGACATCTGGAGGATATTATCGCTATTCAAACTACATGCACGTCATTTCTTACAGATTCATAAAATCTCAGTCTTTGTTCTGGAGTTTTATTGTGCGCTGTTAGAGTGTCTAATCTGGTGGGCTTGTTGCTTCCTGTTTTGTATTATTGTGGTTGCAGCTAAAAATATCTGTACGTGAGATGGAGAGACTCTAGTGTTGCTCTTTCTCTGCTTCTTTTTTGTCGTTCTCATTGTAAATGCGTCAGAAAACCGCTTTAATTAGTAGAATTAAATAAACTCTAGTTAGTTTAATGAGTCTAAAGTTAGCTAAAACTCCGTTAGCTAGCGGACTAGCACGCTACGCTAGCTGACCACCAAATATCTTTACACGATGTAAACATTCAAGAAAACATTCGGCATTTTTTATTTTATTTTATTACTTTTCTGGTTTTAATCTGTCGGAAAACCCCTCCAGGACCGACTCCGGAGACCACAAAGCTTCTCAGGTGAGTTTGACAGACATTAGCTCGATGCTAACTCAAGTTCTAACACAGGTTGCAGTTTAGTACATTCGCGTCTGTTTTCAATTACTTTATAATTTGCTAACTTTATAAATATTGTAGAGGAATTTGAAAACTAAAATGAATGATAAATGACGCACTATGACCCGTTTGCATTGTTAAATGTGGTTGAGTTGACGTGGAGGTTTTGCTTAAGCTCCTATCTAGATTTCTGAAATTTATAATTTAACTTACACAAAGCTTTACACTAACGAGCATAGAGTTTTATGTGAGTTTTAAAGGATTGTTTAGGGTTAAATGCACATTTAGCATATATTTCCATTGTTTTGCCAACCTTTGATACTGAATTTTCAAGTTATTCTCAAAATAATTAAAGGTATATTGTGTAAGTTAGTTTTAAATTAAAGGTATATGGTCATTTTTATGGATATATGAAATCTGCCATTATAAGTGTAAATTTAGTCTTTTTATTGAATATTCAGATAGGTGTATATAATGGCTATTGATGTGCACCATTATACCATTTTTAAGTGTAATTATGGTGAGATCCGGGATCATTTAGGTATTTAATATGCAGCAACAAAATGAGCATCTAATTTTAGCCATAAAATTAAAGATGCACAAGTGGTATGTTTACAGTATGCAATCACTATCATCATGAAACGGGCCATAATTTTGAGCTACATGTAATTTGTGATACCATCTCAGCCTAGACTCTTTGTGTAGTGTAAAATTCCTAGATCCTGTCTCCTACAGTCGGAGGAATGCTGTCACGTCTCGCCTCTTTGTTTCTATGTTTGTGTGTTCTGTTCTGTCAGATTGTATGTGGGAGACTTTTTTCGCTCCCTTTGGCAACTACCAGCTGGATATCGGATGAGTCAAGGCAGATTTAGTTTTATTTTAAGCTGCTTACACGCACACAGTCGGTCTGCACTGTCCACAGTGCCAGGATTACACTGAAGTCCAGTACCATTTGGTATTTAATATGGTGTGCATATTTACCATGGTTTTATGATTTCAAGAATGGTCGCTCTAGGTTTGGTTTAAGCGAAACGCTTCCTAAACATTTGAGTTTGCTTCATAAAGCTCTCCCTCTTGCTATTACTTTAAAATTCAATTTGTGATCTAATAGCATCTCGATCATTTATATTTCAGCCTCTGTCTGGATATTTGCCGGAATATGCCGTTACGTGTCGGCCAAGCTGTGAGCTCGAACAGGGTTCCGTAAGGTAACGTTTCCCCCACAGCCGTGGATCGAGAAGAACATGGACAGCTCAGTCACCCTGTGGCAGTTCCTGCTGCAGCTCCTGTTGGACCCCAGCAATGACCAGCTCATCTGCTGGACCAACGAGGATGGAGAGTTCAAACTACTGCAGGCCGAGGAGGTGGCCAGATTATGGGGCGCCCGCAAGAACAAACCCAGCATGAACTACGACAAGCTCAGCCGGGCTCTGCGTTACTACTATGACAAGGTGCGTAATGTCTTTGAAAAATAAAAGTTCAGTCATCATTTATGTTCAGCCAGCTCTGGAGATGATTTGTCCAAGCTGTGACTGAGGTCAGCAGTAGCTTTGTGTGAGGAACAGACTAGTCAGTATTCATAATATTCAATATTCTTCAGCATATGGATGCACAATAGGCTTAGGCCTATATCGGGACTGTAATGATTATTGGTCAATATTTGTGATTTTATGATTTTATATGACTATTTCCCCTCCAGAACATACGTACTTGTTTCTGCCTATTTTGAGATTTTAGGTTACTTTTGGCACCTTCTAGTGCTAATTTAGTTTTGTGGTATGATATATTAGATCTTAGCTAAGTTAATTGGGGATTTTTAAATGGTGGTTGATTTTAAATTCATAGATATTTAGCAATCATGTTCTGAAAATGGTGACAATAAAACTAATATTGCCCGATGAAGGTCGTGAGACCGAAACGTTGCTAATAAATTTTTTATACTCGTTTGATTTTTGACCTACACATTTGGTATTTTTTCCCACGCACCGATCACCTGCAGGTGTGCGATGGTGATTCATATTACATACTTTATACATTTAAGAGTACCCATGTGTTACACGGAGACATAAATTATAGAAAGTTGTTGACCGCTAAAATAGCTTCTCCATCTTACCGACGACACTCCACTACAGGATGTATTTACGGATCACATGCGCTCCATTGTCTTCACTCCTATTGGTTGTCGCTCCCGAAAGACACTCTTCATTTGCATAAAGTTTTCCTACATCCTGTCGCCAACGTTCACTGTTGCTCGCGCCACTGCCTGATATGGCCAGCTCTCCTTTTAAATGAATGTGATCATGTTGCTTTGTCGCTGTGTGACGCTGACAGTGTGAACGCAGCTTAAATGCTGTTGTGGTCATATATTTAAAACAGTGTTTATTATAATTGCTAGCTTTCAGCCCTCTCCTTGCCCCCACACTCTTCTTGTCCATCAGGTTATTTTGTTGTTGTAAACACACAATCAAGTCACTCTGAACTGAACAAGAGGGTCACAGAGCCCTGTCAGGTTTATTCTTGAGCGGGAACTGTGTGTTTGAGGGTTTGGCCTCATCTTGGCACCACAGGGCAAGAGGTATCGTTTTCCGCATTCTTCCTGGTCTTTGAACATGGGCTCGTTTACTTAATTGCATGTTATTTTGTTAGAGTGGGTAGAAGAATGCAACTGAAGGGTAAAAATGAACATATGAGGGACGTTTTGGGTGATTGCCTTTTACGTAGATATTATTAGATGCATGTTGGAGAAAGTCATTCTTCAGCTTTAATAAACATGCATTTTCTCTAATCTTTCCTTGCAGAACATCATCAAAAAGGTAAACGGGCAGAAGTTTGTGTATCGCTTTGTGTCGTACCCTGATATCCTAAAGGGGGATGGGATGGCCAGAATGGAGGGTGCAGACGGGGGCTCTGCCGGACCTCTGCCCCTCTCTGACAAACTTGCAAACGTCTCCAGGGATAAAGACAGCAAAGACGCCCCAGACCGAGGTGCAGGCACACCGGGTCAGTCCAAAGCATCCAACCGGAATGACTATATCAACTCCGGCTTGTACACATCCTTCACTTTGACTTCTTTGCAGTCAGGAACACAACTTTTTAAATCCATGAAGATTGAAAACCCAGGAGAAAAGCTAATGGACAAAAAGGCAGGCCAGGAGTCACCCCAGCCGTCCACAGTCATTAAATTTGGGACCATGCCACAGAACAGAAACACCACTCTGTCTGCTATAGGGAGGCCTGAACTTCTGGCACAAGCCGTCCAGGTTCCACCGCGTGCTCCGACAGAAAATGAGACCAAACAGAGCACAGTCTCGCATGTTGTGTGTGCATTTGTGGAGAATCCCACTTCAGAGAATGCCATGACTGGTTTCCCGCTCTCAAGAATCTCTCCGTCACTGCTCCCTCATTCCCAGTCGCCCTCTTCTTCTCCGATGACGGATTCCCAGGAGCTGGTGATTGACAGTGAAATTGAGTCCCTCTCCTCACAGCCTTCAGAGTTACAGTTGCAGGTACAACATGCTAAAATATTGTGTAGTTGTTCTGTCGCAACTTCACAAGATCAACAAGGTGCGTGGAAGAAATATTGGGACAATACCAGCAACACTCAGAAAATGGAGCTGAAAAGATATTACTCTTTATTTTGCCAACGTGTTTTGCTGCACAGACCTTCATTGGCCTAAATGAGCTTTTGTACACCTGTAATCTTTTAGCTCTGATGAGGGCCTGTGCGCCGAAACACCTTGGCAAAATGAAGAGAACATGTTGGAAATGAATATTAGAATGATGTTGGTGTGCCTTAATGGTAATAATATGTGTATATCCATGATGAAAATTTTATTTTATTTATTAAAAAAATATAATACATTTATTTTATTTTGTTTGGTTGCAGAACAATTCATTCATACATATATAATGTTTTTTGTCTTTTCCCCCCGAAATGTGTTAATTTGATTGTATTTATTTTTATACTATTTTATTTTTTATCTATATTTATTTATAACAGTTCATTCAGGTATCATTTTTTAATAATGTCAATGAGATACATTCAGCATTTGACTACAATCTGACTATATTTCAGGCCTTGATTCACTTTGAATAACAATTTGAATATGTAAAAAAAAAAAAAAATGAATATAATACAAATGTAAATATTTATATCAATAATTATATAAGTGTCCACCATTATTTTATTAAAATTCATTATTTAAATTAAAATTCTCTTTCTCTTTCGATCCGTCAGGTTCAGCCCTACTCTGTTTCCAAGGACACAGTAACAGCTTCTGAGATGCCTGACTCTTCACCCCGCAATCTCAGCGGAAAGTCAAAGAAACCCAAAGGCCTGGAGTTGATGCCCACGCTGGTGGTGACCAGCTCTGACCTCAGCCCTCTCAATCTGTCCAGTCCGTCCCTCCCCACGGCCTCTCTCACCCCAGCCTTCCTGCAGGTCAGTCTCCTCCTGACCTCCCCATCACACGAGTACAATGCTATTTTCTGCTGTCATTGGTTTGTTAGAATCATTAGACCATCAGCAGTTTTCGTGTTGGGTCACGATTTCCATCCAACTCACTAGAGGCGCGTCCTCTTGTGCAGTTATTTACTGTTGCTGTCTTATTTGACTTTGCTCATTGTAGCCCGAATTTTGGACCACTTTGCATCTTGTTCTGGCCAATAATTTCCCAATTAGATAGAAAACAGCTGTTTAACCAACATATAAAACAAAAAAACTAATAGCAGTTTGCTTTTTTTGTCATTTAGTCTTAAAGTGCCCCAAAGTGCTATTTTTAAGGTTCCTAATTTAGTTTTGGAGGTCTCCTACAAAATGTTTGCATGCATCCAAGGTCAAAAAACAATTTTCTCATAATATACATTTCACATCACCTCATTTCTCAAAGAGTCTGTACACAATTTCTTTGAAGGTTCATTCTATACCCCTCCTTTCTGAGAGCCTACTCTGCTCTGATTTGAATTACTGAGGATTACTGATCATTTAAAACTTTGCAGACCTCATGTAATATTCACAGCTATATTACATATTTGAAAAGCATAATAGGGACACTTTAAATTAACGCCATGATAGTAGTTCGCCATGCAACAAAGTGGCAGCTTATTTAAATAATTAGTAAAAGTCTCCATGTCATGTTGTACTGACAATTTGGAATAAATTAGTGCAAAACATAGATCTTGTGGTCAGAACATCCAACACCAATTATTTTGCACACAAAACTTAGCAAGTGAAGCAGAATTTTTATTTTTTTATGTGCATTATATGTACATTTTGGATTTTTATGTTCCGAAAAATATGCATACAAATATTTGAATGGATTTTTATGCAATTTATTCACAAATTATTTTTGCCATATTTGCAATTTGGATGTCAAAAAGCTTGTGAACGACCTGTTAAATATGCTTGCAAATGCTACCAGGCTTATGCACAAATACTAAAAATGACCACTGATCACTGTCTCTGAGTGTGGTTTAAAAGAAAATGGCCTATTACAAGCAACATATTTTTCTAATAATTTGAGGTTATCCTGCACAGGAATATGGTGAGGTCACATTGAAATCCTTTTGGTTATGTGGTTGCATTGATATTTCGAGGCACTAGAGGGCAATAGTGTACCATTGTAAGCAATGAGGCTCAGTCGTGCTGATACGCTTCGCAGACACTCATTGGCTGTTATATGATCGTGATCATATGGTGAGGTTTAGCTGGATGCTACTTTGATGGATCACCTCGTTAAGACTGCACAATCTTTGCATTTACGAGCACTCATACAGCCAGCCCCAGAGGATCACCCCCTGCTGTATCTTCAGTGAGATGAAAGATGAAATATACTATAATTCAAATCTATTATTTATGCTTTTTCAGGAAATACAGCACCCTTGCCCTGTGATTAATTCTTATTGCTTCTTAAAGTCTCATTAAGCCACTTTTAATTAAACATTTATATTTCAGGGTTATGCCTCTTGCAAATGCTTTGTGCTATGATGCTCACGAGTTTTTGGGAACGGCATGCTTAATGGAAAGAGAGTTACTTCTGTAAAAGTTCACTTTAATTTTTTTGTTGCAGACACCCCTGCTGCTCACCCCCAGTCCACTTCTGTCGAATATCCATTTCTGGAGCACGCTAAGCCCGGTGGCACCCCTCAGTCCCGCCCGGAGACAGGGCCCGCATACCCTCTTCCAGGTTAGTCACTTAAACTCAAATGATTTACTGATAAGCTGATGCCCTTTTCACACTTGGTCCAAACCTAAATTTGATTCCATCCTCCTTAAAGGGATAGTTCACCCAAAAATGAAAATTACCTCATAATTTACTCACCCTCAAGCCATCCTAGGTGTATATGAGTTTCTTCTTTCAGCTAAACACAATCTGAGTTATATTAAAAAATATCCTGGCTCTTCCAAGCTTTATAATGGGAGTGAATGGTAGCTTAGATTTTGAAGCCCAAAGAAGTGCATTCATCCATCATAAAAGTAATCCATATGGCTCCAGGAGTTAATAAAGGCCTTCTGAAACGAAGCAATGCGTTTTTTTTTTTATAAGAAAAAAAATATCCATATTTATAACTTTATAAATTATAATCACTGGCTTCCCGCAACAGCCGTATAGCCAGTCTAGTTCCTCAAGGCTCGAAATTGCGACCATTTTGGTCGCATATGCTCCTGAAATTTAATCTGTGTGACCTAAAAATATATTTGGGAGCATTTGTGCGAGTGCAGATAATGGTTGTGGTGCGACTTGTTTTCATTTCTCTACAAAACGTTCGCACATTTCTGCACAGTGTATACCTTATGAGCGCTGATACGCGGTGGCTAGACCATCATCCTATCCAACGTTACATAACCAATCAAACTTCATCCTTATGTTTTTAACTTTAAAGCAGATTTTAGATCGGTTAATATTAGCTGTCAATCACTCCCACTCCCTGTCACTGCGCTCCGTTGTCACGTGACATGGAGCTGACTACCACGTGAAATTTAAAAGGCTGAATAAGGGAGAAGATGAAACGAACGCTGACAGATTTCTGTTGTAAGGCGTCACCTAAAGAGGTGGAACACGCCAATGCTGATGGTGAGGATGTATATATTTTTTTTATAATTTTTATCATAATATACTTTGCTTGTTTCATTAACGGATGAATCAGAGTTTTTTTTAACTAATCTCTTGAATGAATGATTCAATAACAAATACATTTAAGTCACTTGTCGCCACATAGTGGTGTAAAAATGTAATCGATACAATTGTTATTTGAAGCTCCATGTTACTTTCAAAAGGTGCTTTTCTCTATTCCTATCGCTTAGACGTCAGTGTTTATATCCAAACTTTAATCTTTAATTCTAGTTCCAATTCAAGTTCTTCTGTGATAATAAGAATATTTGTAACACAGAAATAACTATACTGTGTAGTTGAATATACTCTCTGGGTCCTTAATTTTTGGTTGGTGCTCCTAAATTTAAAGTTGGGAGCACCAGTGCTACCAAGTAAAAAAGTTGATTTCGTGCCCTGTTCCTGTATGTACTTCCTTTGGGCTTCAAAATCTAAGGTGCCATTCACTCCCATTATAAAGCTGGGAAGAGCCAGGATATTTTTTTAAATAACTCCGATTGTGTTTGGCTGAAAGAAGAAACTCATATACACCTAGGATGGCTTGAGGGTGAGTAAATTATTGGATCATTTTCATTTTTGGGTGAACTAAGCCTTTAAGTCTGTCACATTTCATATTTGGATTCAAATCACGTCATCTGTGAGTGTCACAGCTGTTCCTTTTTGCCCAAAAGGGTTTTGCACACCAGCCTGTATTTCCACTGATTTGAGAGCTGAATAGTAAGTCTCATAGCTTACTCAAAAATAAACAAGTTTTGAGAACATATTTGAACAAGTCACAAGCTATCTTTGATGTTAACACTTAGACGTTACTTAAATATATGATGAGTAAAATTCACAGAAATCAGTTCACACATATAATATTTGTCAATTTATTTTATTTCAGACAAACAGGGAAAATTAAGTGGCTGGAATTTCTTTGTAGCAAGATGAAAATCATATGCAACACGATATTGTGCTTGAAAACAGCTTTGTTGATTTCAATGGGAGCAATGTCTTTGTGTTTTGAGGTTTTTAGTCGGTTTAGAAAGACTGAAGTGTGTAGGATTCCCATGGTCCTGGAAAAAAGTTTAAACACTTGTATAATCAGAATAGTTATTACCAGTGAAGTATTTATTTTTATTGCCAAATAATAAACTAATTATTTTTACAATTAGTTTATTACAATATTTTAATAGGTATTTTAATATATATTTTCATTTATTGCTTAGTTATTAATTATTGGACATTAATTTATGATTTGGTTTACAACAGCTTTCTTATCAACCTAATCAAAGCATCCACTCCAAAAACTTGGTGTAAAGTGTGAAAACTGGTGCTATTTTAATATTATTCATATATAGTATTTATTAATGTTTTGAATGTAGCTTTTATTTTATATTTACTTTTTGTTTTAATTTTAGCTTAAGTTTGAGTAATTTTGTTAAGTGCTGTTGTCATTTTTTTGTTAGTTAGGGTTAGTTTATTTTATATATTTCTATTTTTTAATGTATTTTTATTTCAGTTTTAGTAATGTAGTACTTAAACTTAATTTTATTTTGGTTAGTTGCCAAGGCAACATTCTAATTTCCAGTCCATCTCACATTTATATTTCAATTAATACATTTGAATAGTTTTAGTATTAGTTAACGATAATAACACTGGTGAAAACACCAGAGATGTTCCCAATAATGTAACAATATTCCAGAAAGCATGCGTTCAGTTTTTTTCATTCTGTTTCTCTTCTTTTTATCAGTTTCCTTCTGCCCTGAGTTCCACGCAGTTCTCTGTTCCCGTATATAATTTGGACGGCACCAACACTCCCGGCCCTCTCACACCTGACCCACAGAAGACATAAAAGGGGGACGAAATCTTTTCCTCGTGTTCTTGATTGATAAATGTGGATTAACCTCATTCTGTTCACCTGAACTGGTCCTCTTCAGGTAACAAAGATTTATGACCAGCGTTTAAGCGTCAGTTTGACTCTTGAACCTTTGTTATGTCACAAATACTTTTCCTTGGGATGTATATCAAGCCATCATACAGTGTCTGCAGGACACTGTAAATCTTTAATTCCTGTTTTTTAATGCACTGGTCTTCAGGGATTGGCTCTAGTGTGACTAAAGCTGATAGCTGTTGATCTCCACAGCTGCCAAAAGGGGCATCATGTGTGTGCTTTACCATTGTGTTCCTAATTGGGATTCTGAATTCTCACATCATTTGTTTGTATAGCCAGATCTCCGTTCTGCATCGGAGAAAGAGGGATCGTTTTGTACATAATCCAGCAAGTTCATTTCGTCTCAACTCATGTTTTGCCTTTTGTCTGGGAAGTCCTCAAACAAACCTGCCTTGCCAAACCAAACCGCCCCTTCGCCTTGTGATTTTGATAATGGTGACCTCTGTATTATCTTGTATCTTTCCTCATGCTGCACTTACTGCCATGTATTTAAAGTGTTTCGTCATAATAGCCACATGATTGGCACTTAGATCAAAACAAGCTGCACTTACTAGGGCTTTTGCACCTACTCATGTTTACTAGCCATCCAGAAAAGTAGTGAACTTGTCGGCAGGTCAGTAATTACCTTGCGACACAACTGAGAAACGAAAATGCCAGTGAAATGAGTGACTCTTGATTCGTTTCAAGGTAATACGCAAATTTTGGTTTGCAAGTGAGCATTATAAAGGAACTCAGTCGATCTCAGATGTCCGCAGCACCAGCACTGTTTGTGAACGCTTTTCGCTCCAGGTTAATTTCTTCATAATTCCAAATATAATTAGCTGTTAGAGCTTATTATACAACTAATGTCACAGTCACACAGCTACTTTGGGACGCAGTTTGTGTACAGACCATTTTCCTTCTATTGTGTCTGCATCTACAGTCCAGTGCGTCACCTAGTAAAACTAACCGACTAGCTGGTGCAAATAGTGACATTTTAGACAATGTATCACAATCAGAAGCAGCAGAAGTCAAATTTCTTTGTTGTGGTTCACCAAAAATGAAATTCATGTTGTTCCAAACCTCTAAATCCGTCTTTTTTCCGTGGAACGCAATGTTTTTGAGAATATTTCACCTCTTTTTGTCCATGAAACATTACTTTTGTTGAATGGACACATCAAAATATCTTCATTTGTGTTGCACAGAAAAAAGAAAGTCACACAGATTTGGAACAAAATGATATTTCATTCATTTTTGGGTGAACTCTTTATGAAGATTGAGGCAGTCAGGATGTCATATTCTTTGAGTAACCCTCAACATTGGAACATCTTAAAACATTAAATCTACCTGGTGCTTTGACCATGATGCACATTTTTGAGAGGGCATTTAGTAGGCCAAATTGTCGTCACCCTCGTTGCAATGCTTGATGGCGACTGCGTAATGAAGCGTGCTTCCAAACGCCCCAATGCCATCACCGTAACACACCAGATACGCCACTGCGGCAATGCTTAGCATACAAATCTTTTCATAGAGACCATTTTCCCTTTCTGAAAGACTGAAAGCCATTAGGAATGATTTCAGTTGAGTGGGAAAATCCAAGGACTTGCTTTACTCCAATAGACTGGAGATTCACCATTAAGCTAATGGAGCGTACACAGCGTAAAATGGAATGGAACGGCACCGGCTCAGTGCTTAAAGCCTCATCCCACCATTAGGATGGTTGGATTGGTGGAGATCGGTTGGATGTGTACCGTAACTGGATGGCTGTCTGTAGAGCTCAGGCCAAATGCTCAAAACCATTCTTGCATTTGTCAGCTTTCCCGGTGTTGTGCAAGATTCAATCCCCCCGCAGAATACAATCTACCTTGAACAAGCCCAAGCTGTTTGTAATGCCCAGCCAGAAGAGTCTGTCCTTTTGTAGCTGGTTTGGCTGGTTAACCCAATCCAGTGAACCCCCGCTGGTAGAATATACCATATATGTTCTCCCATTGATGCTCATTCAAAAGTTGCTGTTTTCAGAAGGCAATGCATACATTTCATATATAACATTGCACTATAGTAAATGTTTAGTGAAATTTTTTTGGGGGTAATGATTTTATAATGATTTATTTTCATGGTTAACACTACTTAAAGTAATTTTGTGTTTCTGATCATACTCAAAACAAGTTCTTGAATCATTTTAGGGTCCATGGGGCATCGGATTCTGTGAGATGTCTTGCACGACACCGGCAAAGATGCTAGACGTCTGATTCTACAAGCCCCTCTTTGCAGTCCTTATTTGATGTCAGTGTGTGTGTGTGTGTGTGTGGAGTGTTTGGCAGTCTTGCCTCTCCACTTATGAACCAATATAGAAAATAAATGGCCATATGTTGCACAACATAAAACCCTACCTCTTAACAAACTCAAGCCATGATTTATAACTGACATGCGTTAAATACAAAACTGGAACAAGGCTAAAATGCTGACACTCAATTTGCTGGAACTGAGCTCTGTTAGTCCCTCCCTGTAGGACCACTTAAAGTGCAATGATTAAAATAGAAAGGGAAATTATCAAAAGTGTGTGTATGTATAGGAACTGTTCAGCATCTCAAATTCAGCTCTCAGGTATTGTATGATTACCCACAGTCCTTATCCTTACCAACAGACCCAACAAGTTAAAGAAATGGCTTTTTACACCCATGCTAACATGGTGCCTTCTAGTCTTATTTGTTGCCAGTGAAACTAAAATAGGCAACAGGTTTGGTGATTGTTTCTATTCTGAACGGCTTTTTTGTCATTTGCTGCTGAAAAGAGCTACTAACTGAAATTATAGATATTTGAAGGATTGATCTGGTTTCAATACAACCATTGACAGCATTTGATCAAGAAATTAAGGACTTTAATTGTATTAAATTTCTGTTAATGTTGTTTTTTGTGTGTGTTGAAGGGATAGTTTATCCAAAAATGAAATTTATTGTCATTTACTGACCCTCAAGTTGATATTTTGTAGAATGTTGTTAACCAAACAGTTCCTGGTCCCTATTGACTTCCATAGTGTTTGTCTTTCCATACTGGGGACCAGCGACTGTTTGGTTTCCAACATTCTACAAAATATCTTCATTAATGTTTAACAGAAGAAAGAAACTCATAAACATTGATTAAATGAGAATCAGTTTAATTTTTGGATAAACTATCCCTTAAGTTGTATTTAACCCAGAACATTCTTTTCATGTAATATGTATCATCAGCATAGATTATAAAAGCTAGAATCTGTATTCAGATCCAGTAGAAAACAGATCATATGAAATATTGTTTACTCATACTTTCCAGTACTAGTATCAGTTCATATTTTCAGTCTGTATGCATAAATCAAGAATAGGAACATTTTGTTTCATTTATTATCTGCCATTGTAGTGCAAGTGTGCAAACATCTAACATTTATTTTGTTTTTTTTTTGTTTTAAATCTGTTGTTTCAAACCTGCATGATAAAAATTAGATGTTTTGCAGAAAGTCTTTTCCATACACAAACATCAGTAAATAAATTAATATGTAAAATGTAAATGTATGATTTGTGCTTTGTTTTTTCTGATGCACTGTTTTCTGCGATGAAGAGACTGAAATTTGAACAATTAACTACTCGACACTTTAAATTGTGGGTTTTTTTGGACCTTGAAAGTATCAATCTTCCACTTTCTTTGTATGGAAAAAGAGCAGCTTGGACATTCTGCAAAACTTCTCTTTTTGAGTTCCACGGAAGAAAGAAATTCATTTTTGTTTGTTTTAGGCGGGTTTTTAACTATTCCTTTAAGGAAATGAGTTAATTGTACATACAGTAACACGTGATGGGGTGTCAGTAGCATTGTGCTGTTGTTTTGTAGTATTTTCACTTTGACCTGTAGCGTCTTCATTTGTATTCCTGCAGCATTCAGACTGAGTTTGATTGCTCTTGCCTGTATCGTGAGCACTGCACATGCAATTGCCTTCTCATCGAGGGGATCTTGAGTTGCTTAATGCCTTTTATATTTTGAATAATGGATTTTGTGCAGTGTGCAATGACTTTTTTAACCTGTTTCCATTATTTTAGTTTAATGCTCTCTTACCCATGTAGTAGATTTTTTTTTTTTTTTTGAGGAAAAAGCAGCTTAGTTTGACTGCACATTTTACTTCATTAAATAGTCATTTGTTTTGTTTCGATGAAAATTCACATTTTTCTCTGTAGGATCAAATGGGTTTGTTATATGTGTTTAGCTTTTAAACAATGATGTCTTATGTTTTTTTTCCTTCTCTGTTTGCTTGAGTTTTGTTCCCCCCCCCCCCCCCCCCCCCCCCCCCGAGCACATTTAACTATTGTAGCCATACTGAACATCTGTTGTACTTTAATGTGAGTCTAAAGCACTTAAACATTTTTCCTCTTACCGGCACTTTGTGTTTTTTAGAATCTGTTGTAAAACTAATCTCATCTTATTAGTGACTCCACCACCCCAAACACTCACATTTTGGTTTTGGATCAACATTTGGAAACTATGCATTCAAGCTATTTGCTGCACAGAGATTTTGTAATGAATTTGAAGACTTTCTGGCATGATAAAAAAAAAAAAAATTCATGATTACTTTATCGATTACTAACAGTATATTTTCTCTTACTCCAGAAAGTCTAAAAGCCCTGTTTTTTACTACACTTGAAAATAAATGTAGAGAAATTGCACTTTTCACGAGTAGGGTATACTTTTTTTTTTAAGCGATTAAGGCTAATGATGATCTTTAGAGAGAACTATTGTGTTGAATAAAATATTGTCTTAACATAGTTAACATGGCATGAAAAGTAATTGATATTCAATTAATTATAGAAATAATTATTTACTGTTATGATGTAACATTTAGCTGTTCCACTGTGCTTAAAGGGATAGTTCACCCAGAAATGAAGATTAATAGAGTAATCATTAATTACTCACCCTCCTGTTGCTCCAAACCTGTAAGATTTTCATTCATCTTCGAAACACAAATGAAGATCTTTTTATAAAAGCCTAAATTAAATCTGTTCAAGTCTCTTCAGAAAATTTGGACTAAACCGCTCAATTCATATGGATTAGTTTTACGATCTCTTAAAGGGGGGGTGAAATGCTATTTCATGCATACTGAGTTTTTTACACAGTTAAAGAGTTGGATTCCCATGCTAAACATGGACAAAGTTTCAAAAATAAAGTTATACGTTTAATGGAGTATTTCTGTGGCAAAAATAGTCCTTCCGGTTTGTCACAAGTTTCGGAAAGTTTTTTTTTCGAGTATGGGCCTGTGTGACGTCAGATGGGGCGGAATTTCCTTATATGGGTCACTTCTCCCGGAAGGGTGCGCGCGCACCCGTACCCGTAGACCAGAGCGAGAGAGCGAAAGCAGTACGCCCATCAAAGCGCTGTGCTCGGCTTTAGGGAAGTATTTGCCGGATTTGCAGATCGTAATGCTTAAGGATGGAGCAGTCCCAACGATAAAGGTTCACGGTCATGCATTGGAACCGGGCGGTGAGTAAAACTGCTTCAAATGTCTGTGTTGTTAGTTAGCTATCGGCGCGTAAGCACAGCTTTAGCTCCGCCCACACGGCACGCCTCCAGCCGCTTGTTTTTTTGTGGAAAGACTCGGTACAGCCTATCTTTCTTTTATAAATATGATAAAACTAAAGACTTTTTTGAGAGATGAAGGATCCAATACTACTCTATAGGTACTCTGGATTAACATGAGATTGACTGAAACTGAGTGTTTCACCCCCCCTTTAATGAACTTTTTGAAGCATCAAAGTGGTAGTTGCGTAGCTGTCAATGGAGGGACAGAAAGCTCTCAGATTTTATCAAAAAGATCTTCATTTTTGTTCCAAAGATGAACGAAAGTCTTACGGGTTTGGAACGACATGAGTAATTAATGAAATAATTTTTATTTTTGGGTGAACTATCCCTTTAAGAGCTTATAAGCACATGATTTTCAACCATTATTTGGACTCTTCAGTAGAATGACAGAATGGACATTTACATAATCTCATTCCACTGTCAATGTGTACACTATATTCTTATCAACATGACTTTTTTTCTTGATTTATATGACATGTTTTTCATTGACTACAAACCAACATATGGGCCAAAGAAACTATCCTCTGGTGTGTGAGAAATGAAATTTGTAATTTGTATTTCACATTTATTGCAAGAAATCACAAAAAAAAAGTTACACATTAGTTTTTAAAACCATATTCAGACATTTTCCAAATTCTGATAATGGAATAAAAGGAAAATGCTATACACAATAGAAAATGAATCAACATATAATAATGTATTTAATATCTTAATTCTTCTGAAGTGGACAAACTTTTTCTGCAGAAAACCTTTTAGATTCCTATTTTCTACCCTATTCATGGAAAGTGCCGATGCTAAACTTTAAGACACTGCCCTGTAACAGAATCAGATTTTCTCATCCTCTAAATGTCATGACTGCACTGTATTTTGAACAATATTTTGTTTCTCATGAGCAAAACTATGTGAAAAAAAGGATGTTATACTCAAAAGTGTGACTGTAATGGTACAATAGACACCAAATGTTTTCAATATTTTTGTGCAAATGTATTTTCAGATCATCTCTGTCTACCAGCTCAAATGTTTACAAATATATGTTCATTGGCGTACCTGTTGTACTAATCTGTGGATGTTGGAAGGGAAGGAAGATTTCTATAAAAAAAATAAAAAAAGTGTAACTTTTTTTTGGCCTGTGTCTTCATCAAATACAGCTGCAGAAAGCTGACCTCATTTATGCAGCAATTGTGTTAACGTTAGCATGTTTGACACCTGCGTAAACCAGAAAAAACAAATACAATGTTACCCAGGCCAAGAGAAATCCGCTGACACATCAACCTCTCACAGTCAGGCTGGCCCACCTGAACGCCGAGGTCACTGGCTTTAGAGGGACCGTCGAACCTGAAGCCACACAACACAATACAAGGAAACTTTTCCAGGAAGACAGTAGGATGTCCTTTTTTAACCTCTATCTCTTCACCACAAACGTGTTACGAGCACACCGGCTTTGGCAGAGAAGAACTGATCGACTGATTTGGCAACTGATCTGTGCATTAGACGGAGCGTCAGTAGGATTTGAATGAGGTTACGAAGAACAAAATTAATGCAATCCTCCCAAATCCAGTCAAATTATTCAGATTCATGGAGTTGCTTTAAAAGAAAACATTGTAGGGCCTTTACATACAGGGTTCCCACACCTTGGTTAACTTCAAATTCAAGGACCTTTCAAGGACTTTCCAGGTCCAATACCCTCAAATTCAAGGACTTAATGTGGGGACACATTTGTTGTGACGTTCTACAACACAAAGTACCTCACGCGGGAAACATGTAACGTAAATCAAGCAAGCTAGTATGCATAGACCATGAAGTGTGGGCGAAATAACACATTAGGGGACCGGAGTGAATATGGATTTTTTTTTTCCAGAAAAATTGTTGCACAAAATAAATTCAAGCACTTTCAAAACATTGGGTCTTGAAAACATTTTTTCAGATTCACAAACTTTCAAGGATTTCAAGGACCCGTGGGAACCCTGTACATAATCAAAATATATTTCTATTGTTACTTTGATCCAATAAGAACCCATCTTCTTCAAGCACCAGCTATATTCAATTGCTGATTGGTCAGTGTGTTTCTGACAATAAACTCTAAACCATTTCTTGTTAGAAAAGCTTTTGTATTGCACATAACATGACATTGCAGCCATCAAGTATGATTAGATAACATTTGTACATTCATTCATTCATCAAAAACATTTAAATACAAAAATAAACCTTTGGTTCAAGATCTCTTAACACTCCATGTTGTTTTTTTAGCTGTGAAAATCATGATTTTCATGACTGTAGGATATGTTTGATCCTGTCCCATTAGCGATGGGAATGTCCCTGAGTCAACGACACTATTGCTCCTTTGCCCCTGTCATTATTTTCATCCAGCTTCTCCGTTGTTAAGGATCGATGGGTTCTTTCCGCTTTGACACGTCCCATGAGTTCGGCACCGCGGCAGAACAGGTCTTGATCCCATTTTGCTCAAGTCTTTCCGTATAGGAGTTATTGGGGAAAGCTGTAAAATAATTGAGAAAATACGTTAGAAAGTGACCTCTGCATCTCACGAATGATGAGAAGTGTTATTTGATAAGCCAAACCAGGGATGGGCAACTTCAGTCCTGGAGGGCCACTGTCCTGCTAACCCTGATGAAAACTTCACCTGTCTGTAGTTCTCTAGTTCACTCTGGTTCAGGTGTGTTCGATTGGTTAGTTCGATTAGTGACTGAAGTTGCCATTCCTTAGGCCAAACTGTACTGGTTTTAGCTCACAGGACAACACTATTTTTATTTTTATTATTTAACTGGTAGAGCATGGCACCCTCAACGCCAAGGTCATAGCTTCGACTCCCAGTGAACACACAAGTAAGCTGCTCTGATTAAAAGTATCCGCTAAATCAGGGGTGTCAAACTTACGGCCCGGGGAATGATTTGAACAATACATAAAAATAGAGATGCACCAGTCGACCGGCCATAAATCTGAATGGTTTTAAGTTTTTTTTTTTGGCCGATCTCTATTCCAGACTTTGCAATCTTTTCCCAAAATGTAATTTGTGTGGGAATATTACGTATTAATATTAATGAATATTACATAAGTCTGTAAACAGGATGTCAACAGTGGGGAAGACGGACGCAAACAGGACAACACAGCAGAGCAAAAATTGTACCAGGCACAGAAAACTCAGTTTGCGAAATATAGGAAAAAAATATATAAATATTGAAATGGGGGTAGGGGTTTATATGAATGTATCTATGAAAGGGAACTGTCTTCAGCTCCATATAAAGTAGTGTTTATAGACGCAGCGCTGCTTTGTGGATAGCAATGAACATGGAAACGCGATATTGCTGCTGTTCCATAAGCGCCACCTACTGACAGAGAGTGAAGTTGCAGTTTCATTCAGTCTGTCTGCTGTTCTTGTGCTGGTCTCTTCTAGCATAATTTAATTTCACAAAACAGAAGTCAGACCATTATGTTTTTTGCTTTAAATCTTGAAATTATACAATCTAATTAAAAAAAAAAAACTGCTTATGCTACATGTGTAACATCTTTGTTTGGATCTTGATTGAATTAAGTGGTTACCTCATTTCAAATGGCTACAGATATTATAGAGCAAATACACAAGTCATTTACTTAAAGAAATTTGCAACCGATACCAGAATTGGCCAATTTGCTTATAAAAAAAAAAATCGGAATCATCCATGAAAAATCATTCCTAATAAAAAATGTAAAAAATAAATTCATTAAAAAACAGTTTTCACAGAGCAGTGTTTTATTAATTTGTAGTTTGTATGGTTAATAATAATAATGTAGGCTCATTGTCAGTGTATTAGGTTTTAAAAAAGGTTATATATTATTAGCATTATTATATGTGTTATATATTTCCCAACCTAAAATGAGTTTGACACCCCTGCACTAAATGCATTAGAAATTCGGTTATGAGCGACTATGTGCATTCAGAGAGTCAGCGCACCTTCCGTGACGTCTTTGTGACTTTGCTGGACGAAGAACAGCAAAACGAAGGATACGAATCCCAGGCAGCCGAAGATCATTCCGCACAACAGGAAGCTGAAGCTGCCTTGATTGTGCATCACCTGAAGGAGGAAAGAGACTCAAATCAGTAAAATTACATCACAACATTCCGACATTGCATTCCCAATGCAGTGCAAGTCAGACCTACCGAACCCACGAGCACCTGGAGTACCATCTCTCCCATCCCTGCGCTGGTCACCAGGACCGTGGTGGCACAACCTGAGGATGACACACAACAGTCAACTCGGATTTTCATCTGCCGCCATCTTGCCAACAGTCTGGCAATAAGTATAAAAATACTTCAAAAAGGCAGAAAACTCAAACTGTTTGTCAAGATTATGTTGCCAATAAAATGTAATGACAATTGTACAAAACTTCAGCTAATGACGTTAACTTCAGAGCGTGCGAGTTGGGGAAAAACCTAAATGGTATTTTTTTTTTTTGTATAAAAATTTTCGATTGTGATTTAAAATGTGATTAAAAAAAAAAGGTGCTTGTCTGTAGGTATGCACAATTTGGCAGAGGATTTTGTGATATGAAAATTACTAAGAAAAAGAATAATAATTGTGAAAATATTTACCCCAAAAATATTAATAAATTAAAAAAAAAAATAATAATAAAAAAAAAATATATATATATACATATATATATATATATATGTATATATATATATATATATATTTTTTTTTTTCCGAAATGTGTTAATTTGATTGTATTTATTTTTATACTATTTTATTTTATATTTATATTTATTTATAACAATTAATTTAGGTATAATTTTTTAATAATGTCAATGAGATAAATTCAGCATTTGACTTAAATTTGACTATATTTCAGGCCTTGATTCACTTTGAATAACAATTTGAATATGTAATAAAAAATATATATATATATTTTTTTATATATTTTTTTTTATTGGTTACCTCATTTCAAATGGCTACAGATATTATAGAGCAAATAAACAACAAACACATGTACTTAAAGAAATCTGCAACTGGTATCAGAATTGGCCAATTTAACCCATCTATCAAAAAACTGATTGGCTCTTTTAGCTCAAAGCAGCGATGGGATTTCTCCCATTTATTTTTCTTCAAGTGGTTCATCTCATCTTTGGATTCATATGCATTTGTAACATCTGCGACAGCTGCAACCGTTCATTTCAGGTCCAGATCTGCAGGATATTTTTAATATACTTTTAATCACTCTACCCTAACCAAACCCCCAAAGTTGCAGCGTACAGAGAGCGCTCAGTAATTAGCCATTTATTTTAAAATAATTCCTCCCAGAAGCTTTGACCGCTGGGTTTAAAAAGGATGGTCTCCGCTGTAAGACACAAGACCTGTCAGGCCGAACCTTCCAATAAAGCCAAAGGCCAACAGCGAAGAATTAAACAGGGCGGCTCCTGTTGCCTTCGTCTCGGCAGTAAACCTTGAGTAAATACTGCACAACCACCACTGGCTACAGTCAAATCAATGAAAGCCATAGAAAAGAAGGCGATTTAACATTGCCGGAGACAGCGGCGGTCCATCTGGCGCAATACCTTTGTACTCCAGGATGTCTTCAGTGAGCGCTAGCATGCAGGGGAAAATACTGCTTATAAATAGGCCGAGACCGCAGGTGCCGATGAAGAGGAACACACTGCTGTTGCAGAAGATCAGCAGAAGAAGAAGTGTGACTATCACACCCACCTACGACAGAACACAAGGGAGAGGATTTGCATTTGGACACGCTCCAGCAACAAAGCCTTTATTGTTTGAGGTGAACACCCCTGCTTTATCTGCCGAGGAACGGAAATTAAGCGGCCCGCTGTCATAAACTTTTGGCGCAAATAAAAGCGTGACATGACAAAGGACCAGATTGACAATGTCCCTACTGGACGGGGCAGAGCAGGATGCAGAATAAGGATGTTTGGTTTCCCTTGGTGCATCGTGGGTGACACACCTTTTTTTTTTTTTTTATAGTGTAAACCACTTTTATAGTCCACTGGATTTAACACGAGTCTGTGAAGTGACTAAGGAAAGACTGTAGTGGACTGATAAATGATGTTTCTCTAAGCTCCGCCCCTCTTGGTTACCGTTGCCAAATCAGACAAGTTTCACAGATCATCCCAGAAGAATGAACTTGGAAATTTCCATTACATTTCTACAACGCATTCATTATGATACTGTGTACTGATGATCAAAACTGCCAAAAGATTTACATAAATAAATAAATAATAATAATCATAATACTTACTTAAAATAATAAATAATAACATTCTTTATATTACATTAAAATTAAATATTTTTATTCATTTACTATGAGCCTGTTCATTTTTACAATTTCACTTTCACCATTGGGCAAAAGTTTGGAAAATATATATATATATATATATTTTTGAAAAAAGTATCTTCTGCTCACCAAGGCTGTATTCATTTGATCAAAAAATACAGTAAAAACAGTAATCAGGGTTTCTGCAGGTTACTGAAGTCAAATTTAAGACCTTTTTAAGACATTTTAAGACCATAAAGATTTAAATTTAAGACCTACATAAAATGTAGTTAGCGGGGTTAGCTAGCTAATGCTAGCGGGGTTAGCGGAAGGGGCGGGACTTACCAGCTCTATAGAGCTGGTAAGTCCCGCCCATCTGTAAAACCCGCCCATGTGAGAAAATAATTATTTTCTGGTCCCGTTTGAATTGTGCCATGAATGTGAACATATGTTGTCTGTGAATTTTTTATATAATTTTTCATGTTACGAGTTTGACAGTATATGGTATGATTCTTCGGCTAGCAGTTGTGGAAAAGACATAACGAGAAAGACTACATGTCGCCTATGTGGCGTCACCCCATAAAGTTGACTTAGCCGTGGTTTTCGCCAACCTCAACGATTTTGTCCTCTCCCTGAAAGAAGGCGGTGCCTTTTTTCCCCCCTACTATGTTATGTCATGTCTTTTGTCATTTCTCACATTTTCACACAAAAAAATGAGGTCATGTGTCATTTCAACCATAAAAAAAAAAAAAAAAAAAAAAAAAATTACAGACCCAAACCTTTTGGACGCTAGTTTAAATACCACGTGTCTTACAATTATAAGTGACTTAGCAACAACGTATTCCACATTTGATCAAATAATTCCCATGAAAATGTGCACACCTGATTGACGATGAGCAGTCGGATGGGTTTAAAGTGGTAAGACAGAGGTATGGCGGACAGGCGGCCGACGGTAATCGCCGCCCAGAAGACGCTGGTCAAGTACCCGGCGGTCTTGTGAGGTAGATCCATAGGGGGCGCCACTGCGTAGCTGTACACGAAGCCTGTGTATGAGCCCTGAGGAGCGAGACATTCAATAATACATGAGTTCAAGTAATTAAGCAAATGCTCTTAAATTACAGAGCTGAAACGGCTGTGAAGTGCTAATCCTGCTTACCACTATACCGTCAGAAAAGAAGAGCACCAGACCCCCGAGGATATGGATCCAAAAGAAAGACGGTGGAAAGCTGTTCGCGTTGCCAAGGAGACAGCAGCTGAACAAGCCTATATGGCCTGTAGAGACAGACACAAGAGCTGGAAGATTACAACAACATCCTTTCTGGCTGTTATGAACATCTAACGGCATGTTTCTGACTTCATGCACTTTCAATCACGCTCATGTCTGATCCAACATGGTAATTATTTCATCAACTTCAGTGGTGCAGGAGTGCTTACTTCTGGAAGACTCTTTCTGATGTCCAGCTTCTTCCGTCAGACCTGTGGTTCCCCAGGTTTTCATCGCTAGCACGTCTCCATCTAGTAAACGTCGACTGGGGTCTGATCCGCATGCGAACAACCGCTCATAATACATCAGGATGAAAATTGCGACTGGTACTGGGAGCTACACAAAGACAAGACAGAGTATAAAGATGGAAATTAGGGATTTTTGATTCATTATGGAATCGTTCTTTTGAACAGGTGTTCTTAAACGACTTTTTAGCATTCATAAAACTCTATAATAAAGAAGTCTTGATGGAAACTGTAAAAACCATCTATCTATCTATCTATCTATCTATCTATCTATCTATCTATCTATCTATCTATCTATCTATCTATCTATCTATCTATCTATCTATCTATCTATCTATCTATCTATCAAATATTGTCTTTAATAAATAAGCAAATATCCAAATATAATTTTTGCTCATTCAGTGGAAAACATCCCTTGATTATTTAACTAACATTTGTGTACTTGCATAAACATATATTTATAATAAACTTTCGTCATTTTTATTATAATATATAGATATACTGCCATTCAAATGTTTGGGGTCTGTAAGATTTTTCAATGTTTTTCAACTGAAATATTGTGAAATATTATTACAATTTAAAAGGACTTGTTTTCTATTTGAATATATTGTAAAATGTCATTTATTTCCATGATGCAAAGCTGAATTTCCAGCATCATTACTCCAGTCTTCAGTGTCACATGATCCTTCAGAAATCATTCTAATATGCTGATTTGCTGCTCAAGAAACATTTCTCATTATTATCAATGTTGGAAACAGTTGTGCTGCTTAATATTTCTGTGGAAACAGTGTTTACATTTTTAAATACAATTTTTAAAGTGTTAAAAAAAGTGAAAAAGAACAGCATTTATTTGAAAGAAAAATCTTGTATAATATTATAAATGTCTCTAATGTCATTTTTTAAACAATTTAATGCATCCTTGGCTAGCTGAATAAAAGTTTTTTTTTTTCGCCCCGTGGTTTAAAAGGGACACAACAAAAATAGGGACACACGAGAAAGCCGAAATAGAATGCAAAATTTATTAACAAAATAGAACTACACAGAAAAATTCATAATCCGTGCACGCTTTTGCAATTGTTGTTTTGTAAATCGTTCTTTCGCAATAGTTGTTTGTAATATTCAGTTACACAACAATATGCTGATTGATTACATAACAATATTTGGATGTAATATTCAGTTCCAGTAAAAATCTGTTCCAGTTAATGGAGTAGGCTATACACAGGTGATGTGTAATATTCAGTACCAGTAAACTCCACCCGCTGGAACAGTTTCTTACAGTAAATGAATATTACACAACATCACCTGTTCAGTTTTGCAAACTGTACTCACAGATTTTAGAAATCTGTTTTTCTGTATATTGATTTGTTGTGTATTGTTAAGATGAATACAACTGTCTTAACTGAATTTTTCTATGATTTGGAGATGAGGTGTGTAATGTATAGATGACATGAAACCGCATGTGGTTGAACTGAAACACCCCCAGGTCTCCTGTATTTTGGTACCCAAATGTTGATAGGTGTGCTATATTGCCCAGGCGTGTCAGTTATACTATCGCTATTTATCTAGTTTAGTCATTAGACATTATAGCCAGTGTTTATGCAGACATGTTTGATGGAGTGCAGTCGCCAAGGTGACAATCTTAGTTCATTTCTTTTATTCAAATACCCTCCCAGCTGGCTCTTCCTCTGACATTAGAGCTGAATGAGCATTTAGTCTGCACACTAACCGTACACAACCTCAGTATCACGCCGCCATTCACACGATAATCCATTAGCTAGTGTTCTGATGGCACGCCACTCTTAAAAACTCAAAACTCAAGACAGATGGATCTTACATTGATGACAGCCATGATCCAGAAGGCGTAGGAAACGTTGGTCACCACCTCTCCCTCGGTGTGGAGGTGGACACTGGACACGTTGTGCACATGTCTGCCAGCGAGCCTGTGTCTCAGATGAGTTAATGATGTTGCATTGACACTGCTGTTCCCAATCACACAGCTGGTCTCAGACAGAAAGGGGTCAGCGATGAGGGGACTCACTAACGCCCCGAGACCTACAAAGAAGTGAAGGGCCTGGAAGAGATCAGAGACAACCCAGATAAACAGGAGAATCAAAAGAGGGATGTTCGTTTTCTGATACAAGATTCTCACAAAAGTTTTTAAAGCAACTTTATAAAACACAATTCTAGAGTCTGATTGGATGCATGTTTAAAGCTGTTAAACGATGCTCAGCAATAGGCCAATATTCAATCATGCTCGAAACAGCCTATAGTTATGCTAATTAACCTAATGAAAAAAGAATACATTGTATTATTTATTGAACATTGATGTGTTATCCAGTGTTATTTTAGCATTACTTATATTCTATTAGTTTTTATTAATATTTTTAATTGCTTTTTATTTTTTATTTCCAGTTTTCATTTTTTAATGCCATATTTTATAAAAATGTATATATTTTCTCGTAATATTAATATTTAGGTTTAATGTATTGTTTTTTATTTCTTTATATTTTTTTTCTTTGTATTTTCACACACACACACACACACACACACACACACACACACACACACACACACACACACACACACACACACACACACAAATTTCTATTTAGTTTTTCACCTAATATTTTTATTTTATTCTATTTAAAATTGTATTTTAGCTTTATTTCAATGAACATACATGGTTTTGATAGCTTTAGTTAACAATAACCCTGATGTTTTTAAATATTGATATGTTTTAAACAGAACACACCCCTCAAGATATGCACTACAGTAATTTTACCACTCTACTTGAACCCAACTTCACCCTTAACCATGGTAAAATCAATAAATCATGCCATTCTGTGTCATATTGTTTCAATATGACTGTAAACAGAATCAGTGTGTGAAAGGAGATCGATTATGTTTTTTTTTTTTACAAAAAAATAATCTACTAATTATATATAACTGGTACAGCAACGTCACATGGGTTTGCTTAAATATTTCTTATTGTTAAGCATTTTTAACCCTTTGTATACTGAGGGCGTGCTTTCTTTTTTTACTTGGAAAAGAATGTTGTTTACATTACCAATTTTTCAAATGTCAGTGAAATCTTTAAAATGATAATGAACTGGTTCTGTGAGTGCCTGACTGCTTCCTATTGGCCAAGGGGAGAACGACTGCTGCTATGACTGCTATTCTTTATTATTTTTTTCCACAACTGCCACATCGCTTCGTCTTGTTGTTAAAGTAGTGCATATTTACTTATTATGAATAACCATTTGAAGGATATTGTATGTTTTATACTCAGAGAAAATAGACTGTTTTTGACTGAAATACCAGAATTTAATCTAGATAGCGGGGTGAATGTTTATATGGTAGTCAGTGAATGGGATGCTGAATATCATTACGATTTTTCCAGTAAATAAGCAAGAATAAACCTGGTGTCCTCCAAGATTCCTATTCTGACAACAAAGCACTTGAATGTGACAAGCTTTTAATCACGATTTCAGAAGTGGGAAATTTCCGATAGCATAGCATAAAAGGCATTTGCATTCCGTATGTGTGAGGGATGAATGAAAAACACATCAGCTCAAATGAACCTACAATTTAATCTACCAAATCAATCATTTCCTTAAATATAAATACTTTAAAATGCTAAATTTAACACACACAATCATTCACTACAAAGTTTCATTTTTTGGGTGTATTCGGGATTAAACGCATCTAAAATAAAAGGTTGTTTATATGTGTGTAAGTATATGTATGTGTGTGTGTGTGTGTGTGTTTGTATGCAAATATATATATATATATGTGTGTGTGTGTGTGTGTGTGTGTGTGTGTGTGTGTGTGTGTGTGTGTGTGTGTGTGTATGTATCATATGTAATCATATGTAATGATTTCTGAAGGATCATTTGACACTGAAGACTGGAGTAATGATGCTGGAAATTCGATCTTTGCATCAAAGGAATAATTAACTATATTACAAGTAAATTTTATATTGTAATAATATTTTACAGTTTTACTGTAGTTTTGATCAAATAAATGCTAGCTAAGACTTCATAAAAACACATAAAATAAGATATGTTCAAGGCCTCAAGTTACCATGTTAATTTAATTTGAAAGAAAGGGTTCAAATCCTGGCCTAATATGTAACATTATTTTTTATTTTTTAAACAAACCAAGCAAAATTGCTTTCAGTGATCATCATGCTTTTGGAAGAAGCATCTCTGGAATTCATAATAACTCCAATAGTTCTCCTTTTGTAAAAGTCAAACAGGTTTTTCTAGGGTGGGAAACTAACAACAGAATTTTCTGTTTTAAAGCAAATGATCGGAGTACATTGCGTGTAAGGACTTAATATAGACGTCATTGGAAGATTTGTGTCTCAAAACTTCAGACAAGATACTATTGTCTGACTGAATACACTGACCTGCAGAAAAACAGTGGAGTCTTTCTGGTAGATCTTGACCAGTTGTAGGTTTGATATGGTGTCAATGATGCCCATGGCAAGACCAGACACCGCCATGGCAAACGCCAACATGAGCAGCTTATGGCATAGTGGGATGACAGCGAAAACCACAGAGATGATGAGCGTGGACGCTGCCAAAGCTGACAAAGAACTCACAAGCCTGAGACAAATAAATAACACATTGTGTTTTAATCAGAAGGCAACAGTAATAGTACTAGTAGTAGTCAGGGTTGGGTGGCATGAAGAATACGCAAACGCATTTCTGTAGGGTTAAAACCTTTTTAATGTGGAAAAACTGAGCACGTTTAGTAGTAACATGTATATAAATGTTATATATAAAGTAAAGTTTCAATCAGATCCCACCTGAAACAAAATTCATTAAAGTATATTTGTATTGTACTAAAAACATACTCAAGTACATTTTTAATACATTTAATAGTACGTCTTTTTCACCTGTTATTTTCTCCTTGGCCCAATTCAGTTCTGTTTACATGGCTTATCAAATGCTACTTCTATTGATAGCAGATGATACCAGTGGGTACATGATACTAGTTTACTTTCTTCCAGTTTCATGATGACACAAACTGTATTACCATAAAGCAAAACAGGCAAAAGTAAACATGAATGTTCTCTATTTAAATACATTCAGGACTGTAAAATAAGAGATAAAGATCAACCATACACAAATCCACAGAGATAACGTATTATATGACTATCTGTGATGAGAAAAAAAGAAGAAAAAGAAAAGGTTTTGCAACTACTCTGACTCCAAGTTTCCTAATATAAGCAATTAAAGGGTCAAAACATGACTAAAGCAAGAGAAAGAGAGTACTATCTATTACTACAGCCATGCTCGCTACTATCTGCATGGTTTTACCTATTTTCAAGTTAATACGTGGACAATTTCCGTGGTACAGGCTTAGAACTGTAGGGTAACCAAAAAACAAACTGTAAACAAATATATAACTATGCCATGGAAATATTTGCGTGTACATATAGCTGTAAAACATACTCAGTTCTTCCTTGAATGTGAAATTATGTCACTTTAAAAGAGCAAATATTGTTCCAAACCTTTCCTATGAAAAGCATTTTTGCAACACATACAAAAATGAACTTTACAAAAGTGAAATTCTTTATCTATCAGGCAAAACAACAGCAGGCCAGCGTGTGTTTTTATGGCTCGAGTCCCAGATAACTGAGAAAGCAAGACTTTAATGAGCACATGACCACTACAGACCGAGGCCACGGACGGGTTAGAAACTGAGCAGTCCCAAAGAAAACAATAGTTTACTATCGTATTTACATATGGGTAGGAGTCAGACACATTTAAATTCCTTATCACATGAGGAAGTGTACAAGATACATGATAAACAAAACATCTCACATTACAAGTTTAACATTCGAGACAACCATATCAGAAATGTCAAAAAAGTCTAGGGGAAGTAAAACATGTATATTGTTTTTTATTTTTTTTTACAAATAAACAAATATTATGCAAAGCATATGGATTACCAATAGAGAAACACAGTGTTGGGGAAAGTTCCTTTTAAAAGTAATTCATTATAATATTGCATTACTCCCTAAAAAAGTAACTAATTGTGTTACTTAGTTACTTTTTATGGAAAGTAATGTATTACATTACTTTTGCGTTGCTTTTTCTCACCTGGGCTGGGCTTGCTTGCTTGTTTTTTAACAACAACAACATAAAAACGTGTAAAGGCCCTTTCACACCAAAAGTGACATGAATAAGTCCCAGGCTACAAAAATGCTTTTGTGGAATCCAGATTACAATACACACAAAGCACTGCAGTATGGTTTTTAATTTCAGTCATTATACAGTTAATTATCAGCCAGCATAGGCTAAAATTGTAAATAAATAAATAGATAGATCTTTTTCAGTTCCTCTTTATTTTGAGGAAGTATGCTAGTAAATACTTTTCTAAAAACTAAAACCAAATTTGTATGTACAATGTTATTTAAAGGAAGTTGACATAATGGTTAAAAATGTATATAAGTGTATCTCTTTAGGGGTCACAATTTATTTTTTTCTGATTTAAATTTATTTGGAATTTTATAAGTAGCCTACAATTTCTATATTCCATTAAGGTCATGAAGAATTGGGACGTTTAAAACTGCAGCTGACATGTCAACCACTCAAGAATGAAATAAATAAAATATAAATCCATTGCAAAAACAGCTGTATTTCTTCAAAATACTCACGTTTTACTGAAGAAACCCCCAATGGTGCTTCCAATAAAGAGGAAAAACTGTTGTGAGAAGAAGACCAGAGTGATCTCCTGTAGGGTGGACTGAGTCTGACATCTCAGGTCCAGAATGGTCGGACCCAGAAAAGCGACACAGAGCCCAAAACTGAAGAACACAATCCAGTATGTGAAAGTATGCTGCCAGTTACTGCGGAACAAAGCCCAGATACGTTCATTAAGCAGATGCTTCATACTGGAGAAAGTTTCTGAGGTGTTTCTTCAGCATTTGCTCAGCGCAATTCACCCTAGGGACGAGAAAACTTGTCCAAATTGAGAGTCGCGTGTTCAGAGTGAACGCGGAGTGATGCTTAACCGATTCGCGAACGAGTTGTTCTTTGAAATCGGTTCTTTTGAAAGATTCGGTTAAACCGACTCCTTAGCGGAGACGCGTTGGTAAAACATTTTAGTTATGTTTAGCTTCAAGTGTGTTACTGGTGTTTTATATGTTTTAGTTTTTTTTATGAAAGTCAAAGAAAATCTTTAGGAAATTATGTTATTGTGGAGCCTGCTTTAGACATAAATTAAAATCAACAAAACACATCGGATTCCCAGCAACATTTGAGACAGTAGGCTATTAGCCTACCAATATTCACACACAAGTATTTTTGACTAAATATTTATTTATTCAGGGAGCGAACGAACTGGTCCAATTAAAGCGAATCGATTAGCTAAAATTATTCCATCACTGTCGGGAAGAGGTCAGTGCTTGTGCCAAAAATAACACTATCGACTAGTAACCCAAGCGAACCGATTCACTAAAACAAAATGATTCACTTAAAAGATTCAAACATCCAAAGATTTCAGTGCAACAGGTGTGTTTCCCAACAGTTTGATCCTGTCACAGAATTCGTCATAAAACTTAAAGCCAAAATACACTTGAAGGTAAGAAATCACGCATGGTTGCCTGAGGCATCTTTTGTATTTCGACTCTTTTGTTTTATATTTTCACATCCAGCGTACCGAATATATCTGACAGGTCCGACGAGTTTTAATAGGTTATGTCTTTTGTTACAGCTATGAACACAAACCCACTCTAATTTATACACAGGTTTATCTGGTTTTCCAAGTGACAGTAATCATTTATGTTGCTTAGACCAAATCCTATTTTAAGTTTACTTTGTGAAGTGTAGGCTACTAATGACAAACAGCACCATGCAAGACAATAAGACTATTGTTTGAGACGAGAGTAGAAACACTCCCATAGTTCAACTCAACTTCATAATTTATTTAGTTATTATTTAATTACTTTTGGCATTTTTGCAGTCACAATACATTCAGCTTCAGAATATCATAATAGAATAGACAAATCACACAAAATATTTAATATCACATTTCATACAAAAATCTAAATCTTTTATAAAACATTTAGACATCATCTAAGATCATTTAATACCGTAGTTTTTTTTCTTTTCACTGAGAATAAAGAAAACACTTGTCAAAATACATATATTTATATATTAATTCTTTTCAATAGAGTATTTAAAATATTTTCATTTACCACAAAACACATAAATTAGTGCCACCGCTGCAGTGATGTTAAATTAAATCTTCATAAGTCATTATATTTTCTGTCAGTCATTCTCAATATTTCTGTTCCCGGGTGGCCTTTAAATGATCAAGCTTTTCATTTCTGTCCACTAGCATGTGCTCAGTGCCATTTACAATAAAGAGTCATAGTGCGCTCATTTAAAAAAAACTACAAGATACAGTAGGAGAAGGTGAACAACATTAGGTTTCATTTCCAGGACACTTGTATGCCATGTGCAAATGCGGAGTAGCAATTAGCCTAACTGGCAAAACTAATATCTGTATGTGCAATTACTTGAAAGGAGCAAGATCCTTGAGAAAATTTAAGTAGATGGTTTTTCGAAAATTGGACCCCATCATCTCTTATGGTCTGCAAAAGGCACCTTTTGATGATTTCATAAATTAGTAACTAGTTAAAAGATGGTGTAAGCGATTTTCTTTTGGAGTACCAAAGCTCTTTTCTAGCCAATCGAAAACGGGTGGTCTAAAGGCCCGTTCACACCAGTTTTGTCATCTGCTGTTTTAAATGCTCAAACTCTTTAAAGAAGGGTGGATTCTGATTGGCTTATAGTTATCGGCCATTTTGCTTTCAAAACACTTAAAATCGCTTACAGCACCTTTAGTAGCTGAAGTTCATTAGTGTCATCATGACATAATTCAAGTAATTCTCTATTCAATGGCTCAAATATTTATGACAATTTGCATTTTTAATGCTTCAAAATCAACACTACTAAATGTTATAGTACTGAATGAATGTTTGTGAAAAAAAATCGTAATATGTGCAGTGACTCATTAAACACGTGTGGCAAAACAAGTCAAACCTCAAACTGAAATGAAGGAAATTGAACTCAATGGGAAAAGTACATGAAGCTACCATGTTACACACACACGAATGAAAATACTAAATCAACTAGAACTTTCAGGTGTTCAGATCTACGTCTCCAGAAAGAGAAGAATCTAGACACACTTTAAATGCCTTTCCTAGCTCTGAGCTTCAAGATCAGCATGGTGTTTAGGTTTGAAAGAGATTTGATTGAGGCTTGGTTACACTTATCCATCTCATGTTATTTACTTCCATTCAGTCTGTTTTCTGAAGTCCAGACTGTAATAAAGTACTGTGTGTATGAATGGATGTGTGCATGCATGTTTTGGATGCTTTTTCCTTCATAATGATTTTGTTCTGCCGATCTCTTCATGGACACCACTTTGATTCTATTCCTCAGAATATGCTTTGTCTGCGGTTCTTGCCTCGACCTGGATTTGGAGAAAATGACCCCGTGTTAGAAAGATCTGCAGGAGTGCAGGTAAGCAAGTATTAATGCGTGATTTAATCTTACAGGTTTACAGATGGGATTAATGCGCTTTATGCACGACTAAACATGATCAAGTTGCGCTCTGCAAATAGAGATGACTGTTGTCAAAGCAATGGAATCGAATACCTGGTGGCTGGAATACTGAACTCCTTAGTCCCGGATCCTTCTGTAGCTGGATCTCCCTCAGTGAAAACACGGATGAGGCTAGAGAGGATGGAAGACAAGCGGGTGATGATCACAGCAAATGCGTTGTTGTTTGTTGTTTCGCCAAGGTAAAAGACAGATTATGAGGCTTCTGTTGAGGTGATGTTATATAAGCAGACTCTCCAGAAATGATGTAAATATTGGGATGAACTCACTGTCAGGTATGGAGTGGATGTTCTCGCCAAGCGTCAGGAAGTAAGAGTGTGTCAGAGACAACTCGGCTGACATTCTACTCCTGGTGTCGTACTGAAATGGAACAAAACACAAAAAATAGAGGGAAAATGTAGAGTTATGGGTTTTTCATTAATTGGAAAACAAACACACACACACACACACATTTCATGTTGATCTATAGTGATCATAATTAGCCATATATTATGATAATTTTATTACCTTATTATTTATTATATACATTATAAAAATAAAATGATATAAATATATAAATTGAATGTGTTTTTAATATTACATTTCATATTTTAATTAATTGACCACAATTAACCATATATTATTATTATTTAATATACATACACATATCATGTATGTGTGTATATATTTATATTATAATATTTTTATTTAAAATGTGTAAATGTGTAAAATGTATATATAGATGTATTCATTCAATATATATATATATATTTATATACACATATAAACACATATATATATATAATATATAAACAGTATATATATATATATAATGTACTGTATATGGTTTGTATGTATAGAGATTATTAGAATATATATACATTTTACACATTTACATATTATAATATAAATAATGATAAATATTATAATTATAATAAATATAATATACATTTCTTAATACATTCAACATTTTTCAACTTAAGTTTGAATAATTTCAGACAGTTTTGATTTTTGAAGTGCAGTAGATGCACTAAAACTCCGGGAACTTTGACTTTTGAACATGCGTAGTGCTTCTTTCAACATTTTCTGCTCTAGAGCTCAAGTTACAGTTCCTCTGATCCGCGTCTTCACTAATAACTCGATCTGAGCACAACTCCCCTGACTTGTTGATCCCTGAGCTATGAAGTAGTTTTAAATAATGAAGCACCCATCATCCTGCTGTCATCTCACACAAAGTTATAAAATTGTCTCCAGCGAAGTTTGGCGTTGTTTAAAGTGCGCATTGTGTGAGCCAGACAGCGCGATCAGTCAGCGGGGTTTGATGAGAAACAGGTGCACGGTTCGGACTCATTAAGGCCCCTGTCACCATTAACGAATCGCGCGCTCCGTGGTCTTTCATCATAATGACAGGTCAGCGTGCACTCAAGCTGCGCATGCCATCAGAACGCACAAAGAAAGAGAGAAACGCATTCACGTTTCTTTACAAATGCAGCATATTGTACTGAAATACATACGCACACAGTCTAAACCTGCTTTTGAAGACCTCCCATTCAGTCTATTGTTGTCTTACTAATCATAACTATTACAGTCTAACACTACTTTGTTTTTATGCTTACAAAAAGTACCATGGTATTACCATCTGATACCATCAGGGTACACTGTATTGATCAGAATCAGAAAGAGCTTTACACACACACACACACACACACACACACACAAGAAATAAAAGTCTTGGTGATAGCCGCACAAGTGCCACAGTTTGTAGGTGCAGATGTTATTTAGGACATTATTAGGCACATTTATAAAACCTTTTTTAACACATTTATGTAGCTGTCACACTGAAGACTTTATGGTATATTGAGTTTTACCCCCGGTTTCACAGGCAAAATGCATAAGCAACTTCCACTGACAAATCTTAAAACATGTGCCATTGGTTTGTCTCAAGATGCACACTAATGTTTAAGGCATGTTTATAGAAGCTACTTAAATGTCCTAATTGAACTAAGGCCTAATCCCGGTTTATTCTAAGACCTGTCTGTGAAACCGAGCCTTAATGTTTGTAAATCAAGCTATATTTTTAGCTGCTTTATGCTGGCTTTCCTGCATGACCAGCTAAAAAGTGGCCAAAACCCTTCTAAAACCAGTAAAAAGACCAGTCTGACCAGGACCAACAAAAACCCTCTTAATCCCTATTCGCACTGGGTTAGTATTATCTGGGGACCACGTGTGATTTAGAAAATACCCCCCACATCTGAATTTCGTGTTCGCATTCGCACGGGATAAGCGAAGCCTGTGATTTTACTCGAATTTACTGACTTATCTCCTGGATATGATGTCAATAGGCTATTGCTTGGAAATGTCTTGTCGTTACAGGTCTAGCTGTATGAAATATCATAAACAGAATGTTCCTTACCGCATGCTGCTAGTCATCCATCTCCATCTAATCATTATTTTAGTGTTTGCTCTTCTGATGGTTTTCAGCTTTCTCTCTCTGCAAATGATATAGTTGCATGGGTGTAGGCTATAGCGATATGACCCAGCACCCAAAATACTATCAAAACACTCCAACGCAGCCTCCATTCTTCGCGAAAGATGGATAAAAGAGCGCACAGGAAACAAAAACCTTGAAAAATATATACGACGCCGCCAAATCACAGAGATGCCGATTCGCACAGGATTAAGATCACAGACAACCGCCGCAATTATTACAAATGACTAGAGGTCACCAGGTAATACTAATCCCATGCGAATAGGGCTTTAATCTGTTGTTTTTTTTTTAACAGTGTAGACAAATCGTATTCCAAATCCTAAACCTAAAAAACTTTCATCGTTTTTCGACGCGTATAAAGAAAATATTTAGTCGCTCTGTAAACTTTTCTGAGCCTTTTTTGTCCCCAAAAGTATTGCTAGTTCACCAATATGCATTACTGTATCCTACGTACATGTGTGAACTACAGCCCAAAACACTGAGATCAGCATTGAGTCTCTGAAAGAGTCTTTAGCCTGTCGCACCCCTCTGTGTTCATTCGTTCCCCCAAAATAATCTTGAACTGTATTCCTCTGAAAGGTCCTTATACGCTTGCCTGTACCTGAGTGAAGCGACGAGGTGTCATCCTGCGTTTGTTTACCTGTGTTTTAATAACAATATAATGCTCCGCGCCTGACACCCCTGCCCGTAGCAAACTAATTGGACCTGGAGGAGAGCAGGCAGAGAGGGAAGTTGACACCATAATTATCTTCAGAGCTCACTCCATCTCGCCAGCCAAACTCTTAACAAGGGCTTTTCTTCACCCGGGGATTGGGAGCTGAAGACAGTTGCAGGGCCATGGCATTAAACATCACCTCACTGGCCTCTGCACATGTGCTGTGTGCTTGTTAGAAATCACACACAAACCTCTGTTTTTATATAGAAGTTAACCAGAATTTGTTTATTTTTTTGTCTGATACAGATTTATTTAAAACTAATTACAATTGATTGATTTTAAATGATTAGTAGGCCTGCAGATCATTTTTTATTGATTAGTAGTTAGTATTATTATTTATTTCTCAGTTTTGACAATGCATTATGATTGGACTATTAGAATACTAGAAATTTTTGCTGTTAAAAATAAATAAAATTTTTGAATAATCATTCTGATTGCAAAACAATATGAGTAATAACAATACTAATTTAATTGATTAGTAGTTGATCTTTTAATTAATCTGATAATTTATTTTTAATAATTATTCGATTTTTGACACAATAATATATAATTAATAGGCTTTTAAAATATTAGGGGGCTGTGTTGTTTTACATAAATATTGTTAATGATAAATATTAGGTAACACTTTACAATAAGGTTTCATTAGTTAACATTAGTAAACTACTTTAGTTAACGTAAACTAAGAATCAACAATACTTCTACAGCATTTATTATTCTTAGTTGATGTTAATTTCAACTTTTACTAATACAAAAAGTTGTATTAATGCTCTGTAAAGTAACATTAACAAACAATGAACAACTATTTTTTTTGTTAACTTGTGTTAACAAAGATTAATATATACTGTAACAAATGTACTGGTTATTGTTATTTCATGTTTGTTAATACATTAAATAATGTCAACAAATGAGACCTTATTGTAAAGTGTTACCTATTATTATTATTATTATTATTATTATTATTTCATTAATTAACACTATTATTGATTCTATAACATTTTTGCAAAGTTGTTTTTTTTTTTCCCCGGAATGGTCACATTTGTTGTACAGGCTTAAAATGTTCCAGAAATGTGTTTCTCGCCTAAGATGGCGTAAATGAAGTGTGTGACGTAAGTTCATTGAGCTGTAAAGGCTTTGTTGGGTGCTATTGTATATGGAGACCTGCCAAATGGTGGTATTTATCAGCATGACATGATGATATTAACCAATAAAAAGCAACTTTTCAAGCATGGTTGCATACCTGTAATTACAGGTAAATACCCAGCATTATTGTTATCATCTGTTGAGAATCATGATTCTTGGACAGCAGTGTTTTTAACAATAAATGGACACTTTATCAGATGTATCGGTAGTGATTTGCTTCAACATTTCTATAAAAATAAGCAGTAATATTCCTGTTTTGTCTGTGCTGTCCCACTGATGACTGGTATCTGTGTGATTTAGACTATTCTTAGTACATCCCAGCAAGGCTGTTGTTTCTGGCATCTGACATAAACTGGTAAATCCTCATTGCTTAAATCTATCGTCTCATATTGCATTGGCTCCTCCTCGACATTTCAAAGGAAAGCCGTGTACACATTTCAGTAAAGATGCACTCTATGCAAGTACATAAAAGATATGCACGGTAGATTTTGATGTTTATTGCTAGTTACCTGAAAAGTATCCTATCTGGTTTAACTGCACAAACATTTAGTGGTAACTCTGCTGAGTATGTTTGAACCCACACAGTTGTGACGCGTTAGCCAAGACTTCACATTTGTGTTTGTATACTTGCATGAAGTAGCTCAAATCAGAATAATACACCATTTTAAATGTTTCAGATCAATTCACTCACCATCAATAGAGCCGAAAGAAGGTCTATCCCCTCCGTGTCGAGCCTTGAAATGAAAAAAATAGCTTGTATATTATAATATACATAGGTAGTCCTCTATTGTTTTTTATAGATACAGGTGTGTTTTTGTTCTGTCAGTGTGCTGTGTTTCTGTGGTACCTGGGCACATGATTAATGAGCGCTTGTGCTCGGTACTGAGGAAACAGGTAGGATTTGAATTCCTCATTAGCTGTGATTCCGGGCCAGGTTTCCTCAGTTGGGGTGCCTGGTTACGGGAAAAAAGTTGTTTTTTAGTATGTGTCCTACAGTGAGATAATTAGACCTCCATTAGGCTTCAGGCGTGCACCTATGGACCACCCACAGTCTGATCACTGACCGCCTGATGCATATTTTATCAAAGAATTACAGATAATTTGTTCATCTGGCAAGCTATGATCTGGTTGGCTGGAATCGAAGTGCAGGTTGTCATGTTTACAAGATTGCTGATTTCTGGAACAATTGCTTTTTACATGTAATAACTGAATCTGACAAGGCTTGCCAGTAAGTCACTTAGTAGTAAGTAAAGTTATTTTTGTGAAAAGTCCTTTTGGATACAAAGTAATTATTTGTAATTTTTTAGCGATTCACATGAAACCAAATTCGTGCAATTAGCACAAATGACCAGTTTTATGCTTGATAAAAAACATTGCAAACTTTTGTTTTTATGCCAATAGTCAAAATCTGGCAGTCTTCATTAGAGTAGTGAAGTATTTAAAGCTTGTGTTAATTAAGTACAGTACCTTTCCAAAGTTTTTTTTTGTTTTTTATTCACCAATTAAGGACACAATAAATTGATCAAAACAAAAGTAACTTTCACTTTTAAATCAGCATATTAGAACGATTTCTGAAGGATCATGTGACATTGAAGACTGCAGTAATGATGCTGAATATTCAGCTTTGCATCACAGAAATAAATTACATTTTAAAATATATTCAAATAGAAATCAAAACCGTTTTAAAAGTACAGTAATATTTTGCAGTATTACTATCCTTACTATATTTTTGGTCAAATAAATACAGCATAAGAGACGTCAAAAACACCTTACCAACCAACTTTTGAGTGGTATAGTGTATAATTATTTCAACTAGACAGATAAATAATTTTGCCAAATTTAAAACCGCCTTCAGTGCATATGATATTCTCTATATAATATATAATATATATATGTGGAAAATTAATCAAATTATAGGCTATATAGGGATGCACTATATATCGGCCACCATATCGGTATCGGACAATATATGTTCATTTTTAATGCGATAAGAACATTTGGCCAATATATTAAAGCCATAAATAATGGATTGTTTCCTTCAGCGGAGACACTTCAGATGCGCACTGTTCTCCATGATTCTTTTGAATTGCTTGAAATATGATTGCAATCACTTTAAAAAGAAAAATAATTTTAAGTGCATGATTTGCAGCACAAGTCTGTCACAAAGGCTACATAACATTATAATGAGAAAATCATCATAATTGTGTGCTTGGGACATGGCTTTTAATGGTGAGACTTTTGCTCTCAAATTTCGATTTATCAGCCAATATATCGGTTATCGGCTTTTAATTATAAAGAATTATCGGTTATCGTATCGGCCAAAATTTTCATATCTGTGCATCCCTACTATATAATTTCTATTTCCTACCACCATGAAGCATTTTAAGTGCCATAAATGACCATAAATGATTATTTTATACATAATTAAAGTGACATGAAATGTCTCTCTTACCCATGAGCCGAAATATCAGGTGTAGTTCCTCTTTGACAGTCGACCCAGGAAACATGGGACGCCCCGTCGACATTTCGTACATGATACAGCCCACGCCCCTAGTCATACAGAGACATCCATCATCCATCATTTCAGTGCTGTTATTCTATACGTCAAATCTTTTAAATGAACCCCGCAGACATCATTTGAATATATCAGATCAGGACTGTCACAGATGTTTTATCTGAGAATATTCTCCTATCTCAGTTTGACGTCTGCTTGACTGGAGGGTTGTCTCGGGAAAGCTGTGAGGTGGAGATACGGGAAAGACACATGTGGCTGCTGTCACGCTCGGATTGATTAGCCCACTGGACTAATCCTGAGGATTAAACAACACGGGATTTTTTTATCGGCTTAGCTTTAAAAAAGCATTTGTGTCCGAGTCCGTGTCAGCTATCCAAGGTTGCCCGAGGAGCGTGTGTCAGAGTGCGTATGTGACGTTAAAAGGTTGTGTCAGGAAAGACGGAATTCAATTTTCTAACTTAATGTTTCTTCTGGAGGACTGAGCAACAGTCAAGAGCTCTTTGGCATGATCAAAAGGTAGTCTGATGTATTATTTCATAAAGTTCATAAGTGGGATTTCCACCCCAAAAAAAAAAAAAAAGGTTATATGAACCCATTAATTTAGTTCTTTTGACATGAGATGATGAATAAATGAAATAGACTGAAATTGAATGTGTTTGAGTGCTGAAAAAGCAAAAAAGTTCCATTGATGGCCATTACAATCCAGCTATCTAAAACACTTCATAATAATAGTAGTGCTGTCAAATTGATTAATCACATCTAAAATAAAAGTGTGTGTGTGCACTAGATAGGTAGATAGATAGATAGATAGATAGATAGATAGATAGATAGATAGATAGATAGATAGATAGATAGATAGATAGATAGATAGATAGATAGATAGATAGATAGATAGATAGATAGATAGATAGATAGATAGATAGATAGATAGATAGATAGATAGATAGATAGATAGATAGATAGATAGATATTTTATATATATATATTTAATGTACCAAGGTAAGATAATTTAACTAATTCAACTAATTTCTAAATTAAATTGGTAATTTGGTCTTTGCAAATGGTTAAATTTGCTGAAGAAAATATGTGAAAATGAGTGGTTCTTTTTGCAAATTGATGTGTGTGCTTTCTGTGATGTTGCTTACCGAATCAAAAGAGTCCGCCCTCCAGTAAATATGATATTCTGGTCTCTAGATATTATTTTATTCTTAGGAGTTATAAGTTATAGATTATAGCCTATTTTCACTTTTTCTGTTCTATGAGCATTGTGGATAAACAGTATCAATAGTTTTGCTCCATGCATGGTTTCATAATGTTAACAGCACATTGTGGCTGATGCCGTACTGTACTGTTATGCACGGTTGTGTTCTATGTATTCTAGCAGCGGTTGATGTGAGAAACGTCTTACCACATGTCTATCGGTGTGGAATACTCCGTGGAGCCCAGTAGAACATCAGGAGGTCGATACCACAAGGTCACAACCTCGTTCGAATAGGTTTTAGTTGGGACTGATTTTGCTCTGGCCAAACCTTAACAAGCAAGATAAGACGGATAGTTAAGGCATTGAACAAACGTTGCTGGGAAACCCAGAATCCCAGCCAAGAGCCAATATAAGATGGGAGACACATGGGAGACCCGCTGCTGAGTAATGTGCTAAAACAAAAAACAATCTAGATATTCTTTGTATAGCACACCAAAGTAAATTCATCTATGAATATTTAGGTCTTGTAAGAAAGTCTCACCAAAGTCTGCCAGTTTGAGTTCTCCCTTTTCATTAATGAGCAGATTCTGAGGCTTCAGGTCCCGGTGGAGAATCTTCCTATGATGACAATATGATAAACCACGAAGAAGCTGGAACATAAATATCTACAAGGACAGAAAGACAGATGTTAGCACTTCTAAATCTTGAACTACCAACAAAGACTGCTTTTTATTGCATCCAAAATGTAGGCAGCTGCCTTCTAAGATACCACTTTTTTAAGGCAACATCACATGTATCAATCCCAGAATACAGTGCAAAATTTTCAAATGTCAAGAGAAAATTCAACTTTTTTTTTTAATCAATACTGACAAGTATAGATGAAGTTAGTATAAAGACTTTTATTTAATTTTATTTGTGCCTGACACTGCATTTTATCCAGGCACATCTTGATAAAGTGACATGCAAAAAGCTATTAGCTATCAAATTAGGTACGTTTATTATTGCTGTAAGTGTAGTTTTTAATAATTTATTAATTTTTCAGTTTAAATTGTCCATTATCATAAAACATATGGGCTATTTCCAAATCATTAGATGCCGTTAATCAGTGTTTGAAATGTCACCTAGAGATCTATACTTCATTTATTTTTAATTTTCTTTAATAAATTGACTTATTAGTCATTTAAACAAACTAATTAGTCAATTATGGGTTTCCAATGCTCTAATTTCCATCAAAGTCTTCCCTATAAAAAAAAAGAAAAAGTCACGAATGAGATCTTGTGAATATCGCTGTTGCTTCTCTGGGTCTGTTTGGTAGCCCCGCCCAGTGAAATCTCATTGGTGCAAAATCCTGCTCGTTATAACTCTACATTTAAATATATCTTCTGATTGGCTGTGATCATGTTGTCGAGCAGTGTTTTGCTCACAATCTATTGACAATTTGCTTGTTGTTGTTATCTTAGCAACTTGTTAACATGTCAGACTCTGTCAGAATCAATTGCGAGGCACGTCTCTCTTGTGGTATTTTGCTGTCTTAGCTGTCTATGTAAACCACTCTATTGACTTTTAATTGGTAAGCTTGTTGATTGTTTTTCGATGGTCTTTGAGCTGTTACCTTCACGTTGTGCATGCTCATGAGGTTTCCACAGTTGTCGAGGTACTGCTTCAAGTCACTGTCCTGCAAAGATAGTTAGGTTATGACGTCAAAACGGCCCTGGCCTCTTTTATGGGGTTGTTATCTTGCTTATAATAGGTGAAGAGGGAAATATTTCAAATACCACCCCACCCAATATCGCAAAGCATAATGGGATTGACAAAAGGCTGGGGTAAGAGCTTGCCTGCCATTGTTGTCAACATTGAAAAGAAAAGCTGTGCGATGTGGCTTACCAGATACTCAAAGACAAGGGTGAGACATCGGTCTGTATGGATGATGTCATGGAGTGTTACGATGTTGGCGTGTTTCAGATTCTTCAGCAGTGACACTGTCGCAACACAACAAGAATATGACAATAAGCCGCTTCAACAATAACCTCCAGCAGGGTGTGCAACATTCAGAATTAAATTGAAATGCTAATCCAGTTCCTGAATTTAAATCAAGCCAAGCAGGATGCAGACTTTTCGTTCAAAAAAGAAAGATGATAACTGCTGTTACTTTTTAATAATTCATACTGAAAAATAAAATGTTATTATGTATTAACATCCAAAATATTTGCTATTTGTCACGTGGATCAATTTTTTGAATCTGAGATTTATACATCACGTGAAAGCTGAATAAATAAGCTTTCCATTGATGTATGGTTTGTTAGTATAGGGCAGTATTTGGCAGAGATTCAACTATTTGAAAATCTGGAATCTGAGGGGGCAAAAAAATCGAAATATTGAGAAAATGAGAAAATGTTGAAAAGTTGTCCACTTATGTTCGCGACTGTGCTGCATTTACTCACAAAAATAAATGTTTTATATATTTACGGTAGGAATGTAAAAAATATCTTCATCTTTACTTAATATCCTAAAGATTTTTGGCATAAAAGAAAAATCGATAATTTTGACCCATACAATGTATTGTTGGCTATTGCCACAAATATACCCGTGCGACTTGTGATTCGTTTTGTGATCCAGGGTCACATTTACAGAAACATGTAAAAAAAAAAAAAAAAAAAAAAAAAAATATATATATATATATATATATATATATATATATATATATAATATATGAAGAGTTCAGATGCAAAAGCCTCTAAGTGCCATCTGAAATTTTCTTCTAAAAGTACGAGCTTAATTTTTATCAAGCTCGTATATTTAGGTTCAGTAATTTCACTTCAGTGACAATTAATAGGTCATTTTCATTGGCATTAAAGTGAAATAACTGAACATAAACATAGAAGCTTGATCAAAATATCAATATATCAGATGGCACTTAGAGGCTTTTGCATCTGAAGTCTTCATATATATATATATATATATATGTGTGTGTGTGTGTATGTATGTGTATGTGTATGTAGCCTACTGTATATGTATGTGTACACACACAAATCATTAATTCAACTAAATGAATTAGAACTAATAAAATACACATATTTGATATCTATATATCTTAATGTTTAATACAATTTATGTATTTGTTATTTTACTTTACTAATTAGTGGTTTTATGGATTTGTAAGAATGCTCTAATTTACCCCTATTTTAATGCAATATAAAACAATTAAAGATTAAAGGGAGAATGAATCGACACATTTGTCTCCTGCTTATCATATTTTTGGCCTGAGAAAAGGCAGCAGAAATCTTAGATCTGAAACAAAGTTTATACTTGAATGAAGTCCCAGAGCTATAAAAGAATTGGTTTCTGCATTTTGCCAAACCCTGACCTCCAGTGACATGTTTTGTAATGCAATGCATCACGGTGTTGTGTTTCCTCATGGGCCTGTGTGTGTGTTCCCTCTAGCGTGAGCTGCATTAGATGTGTGTGTAGCAGCCACTGGGTGGCAGCCTTGCTTTATATCCTCGTCTTTCATTAGCAACCCTTCTCACGTACTCCATCTCATTTAGATGGAGTGATTCAGGCTGGGTGAAGAAGACGCCTGTGGCTCGCTAGTTTAGAATGTATACTCTTTGTGACAATTTGGCTTTTGAACAACTGAGAGAGAAGGACGCTACCTTCCCGTATGGCTGTGCACGGGGCGCCCTCTTCGTGCTCGAGACGAATCTCTTTCAGAGCCACCAGGTTTTCTGTGAGTTTGCTGCGACCCTTGAATACCGTCGCGTATGTGCCCTGTGTGACAGACAGGAAGAAAAAAATATGTCAATCTTCTGGGAAATGGGAGCGGTGCAGAATAGATCAGTGGTTCTAAACTGGTTTTGCTTAAGGACCCAGATTTTAGTTTATAACACCAAAATGATTTAAATTATAAAAGCAAATAGAAATGTCCTTGAAAGCAAACATTATAATGCATTATTATTACCATAAACTGCATAAACCCAACAATATGACCAATTACATTTGGTTTCCAGATGTTTCAATTTCGATGTGCTAAAATATTGTAGAGGATTGCCTGGATACATGATCATTGATGTCAAGAAACAACATAGTAGAAAAATATATATTTAATAGTTGCATTGCTTTTTTGCATTCGACATTGTTTTTATTTGTGCTCTCTGAAACCACATCAGACCTGCAATCTATTGGATCTCAACAGTCGACACTATAGGCATGTTGATCTAGTTTCTAGTTTGGTTAGAGACTATTTGCTTAGTTTTGTTGAAACCGATGCAGGATTCTCTGAATAGAAAGTTCAAAAATACAGCATTTATTAGAATAGAAATCTTTTGTAATATTATACATGTTTAAACTGTCACTCTTGCTCAATTTAATGCATCCTTGCTGAAAAAAGTATTCATATCTTTCAAAAAACCTGACCCCAAAATTATTAATGGTAATGTTGGTACGTTTCAAAACCTTACTTAGGGTATATCCAAGAAATATATCTCATCACATTTACATAGGAAGACTTATAATCCCAAAAAATGTATTTGTATAAAAGTGTCTGCTAAATGACATGCATACAGTATAATACGATAAGGATTTTTAAATATGATATTAGAGATATTTCACTCACAAAGAGCAATTTGTAGCTGATGGAATATGTTAGAGCCGAGTATAACTAGAGAAAAACCACATCACATGAATTTCCATAACTTTTTATGTTTTTGTTTTTTAATATCCATGACTTTTCCAGGCCTAGAAATTCACCGAGCTGAAACCACATTTTAGACGCTAATGAAAAAGTTTATAACTTGCTGATACAAAGATATAAACCTGCTTTACCGTTATTTGTTTCGTTATTGAAGAGAATTCATTGCAGTCTGTGTCCAGTATTTTTTCCAATATTCATGTTTTTCCTCACATATGGTATTCCTCAGGGTTGTATGTAGTACATTATTTCTCACAATTTGCAATGAGCATGCTTTGTTGCACTTAATGGAAAATTGACGGGCTAGTCGCGGTACAGCTTTAAGCATATTAGAGACTGATGTCTCTTCATGGAGAAAAAAAAAAAAAAAAGTCCATTAAATCAGAATCCACAATTCAACACGACTCGTATTCACTCTAATCGCCTGGAGGGAATCTCGTAATGAACACATTTGATTCTTTATTTTGAAAACTGCTGTTTTACATTCTTCATTTTTGCCTATAGAATCTTTTGTCTTCACCTAGGGAAGAGAAAACATCTTACCTCTCCTAGTTTGCCCAACTTCACGTAGGTCTCCAATTTCCCAAAGCCAATGTCCGACTGGAAAAGAATGGAATACTGTGTTACCAAAAAGTTTGCTGCAAACATTTATGAATTGTTTGGGAGCCATATCTTGGAATCAATCTTTTTGACACATGCAATTGAGCGTATTTAAGAGCTAGAACTGTAGATGTTTGCGATTATTAGGAATGCTAGGATTGTTTAATGTGGAGTGGAGCGAGCAAGGGCTTCTGTTATGGTTCGTTTACGGTAATGTTTGCTATAGCAGTTCTTGCAGCTACGCTGTAAATGCACCTTATGTTGTGTTATAAATCAGTGTTTTGTTTTTTTTTAGCTGAGAGGCATGCCAAGGATACAAATGTAGACAGATATGCTAGGCCAACGCAGTGAAAGTGATCAAACCTGGTGAGATTTATTTGTATAGCACTTTTCACAGTATAAAGTGCAACAGTCAGGTTCTGGATGTAAAAATCCCATTAATCCCACTTTCTTTCTTTTCAGTACTCCCTAAGATATAATGTGATCATTAGGGATGTAACAATATATTGTGTCACAATATAGCGCAATACAAAAATGCAACAATATGTATCGTGGATAGTGACAATATGTATTGTGGATAGTTCACCCAAAATAAAAAGTTTACAGAGTTTTAGTGTCAGTACTACATTAACTACTATATATAATGTTGAATATAATGTATAATAATGCAATGGAGGAATATTTGTGGGTCCTGATAGTGCCAGATGTCTTATGTTACCAGTAAAAAGTGGCCTACATTATTTTAAACACATCTAGTCAGTGACAGAGTGCAAGCATGTTCGTCTAAAATAATTCTGTATTTTCAGCTTCAGAATGATGAATATTTTTCGTTACTATATTCTATATGCTATTACTATATACTATATTATATTCGTTACACACCTAGTGATCATACATGACATTGACCTCATTTTTACGTGCTGCAATGCATTCTGGGATTGTAATATCTGCAAAAATACAGTTGCTGGAGATTTTGTCAGACAAAAGAAAATTGCATGTTCTATGATGCCAAAGAGATGTTGCCTATAGTTAGGAGGCCCTCATGGTTTTGGAATGTAAATAGACAGGTTTACTTTGCTACTGTAGCTACTTTGTTCCAAGAAAATAATTACATCTTTCTATTCTATTTTCAATGAAAAACGTTGTATTGCATCAGTAGGGTTGGGTTAGTCTGTAGATATTAGCATTAATTTAGACTATGATATATCCTTGTTTGATTTCTAACGAATCATCTGTGTGAGTTTAGTTTGGTTACTAACCAGTGAGGCTCTTCTGGACATGCGACTGAGAGGTTTGCATGGTGGAGTGCTTTCCATCTGTAACTTCTTCAGAAACTCCGGTGGGAGACGAATATCCATGGGCAGAGACATCCTCTTAGTTACATCCTGCACACACATCAAAGAGCTGTCAGCCATTAGCGTTCAGCTTGCACACATATAAAGCACAGCGAGTCAAGCTGAATATGACAGCTTTCTCCACTGCGCAACACAACTCTACGCCTATAGGCAGAGCTGACTATTCTTACCAAGGTGAACTTGGCATGACAATGAGAACCTGTCACTTGTGACGACTCACACTCAATAAAGGATTCTGGCGTAATCTCAATACGCCAGGACAAAATATTGTATCATGCAACGAGCTGAAGTATCTCCAACAATCTTCTCGCATTTAAGAAGCTCTGATGGAGTTAGTTCGTAACTGGATTCATCGGCACGGTTAGGCGAGGCCCAAAAATAGCACGGCAATGAGGGGGAATCTTATGTGCTCTGAAAAATGAGAGCGTTCCCTGTGAATCCTCCCGCTCTGCCTTGTGGCTGAGTTTGTACGGCCGTGCAATAAAACTAGCGAGTAATTCTCAATAAAACCAGGGAATAAAAAGTCCTCCCTTTCTCCTCGCGCTCTCCCGTCATGCCCATGGGAATAAAATAAGGGTGCATGGTGCAGATAAAAGGTTCGCGAGAGCAGAAAGAAGCTGTCGCATTTGAAAATAGGAGAGGGCATTCATTCCAATTTTCCCCCTGTAGATTCATGCCCAGTGAATAAGAAAGCTGACAGCTGAGGCAAAGAACACTCCGAATGCAGAGTCTGTCTTTTGTTGCTCGAGACTAACTTACAGGTAATACTTCCACTCCATTTAATGATGGACTCCATCTTTCTCATGCGCCTCTAACCGAGACTTTTCTCTCGTACACCCGATATAGAATCGCATGGATGATTATGGTGGAGGAGGAGAAGAACGAGGAAGATGATCAAGGCAGGAGCCTAGTGCAGGCTCTGATTAGTCTGTTCTTGACATTCGACAATCCAATTGGCATGGTTTATTTTGAATCCAATTTTCTAGCAGGTAGAATGCAGCACTATTATTTGTGAGACATAGATATGTCACTGAATTACAATTTACATTTACAGATTACATTTACCGATGCATGAAATAAGTGTTATTATGTAATGTTTTTTGTATTGTGAAAAGCATTATAGAAATACATTTTGATTAATAAATTATTTGGCCAGAAACTGTAGTTGCCAGAAACTTCCTGAGTTGGGAAGAAAAAAATATATCAATGCTCCAAAACCGTTTGAATTTTCTCTCAAAATTATTGAGTTCCCTCGAGAAGCTTTGCGTTCTCTCTTAAAGGGTTAGTTCACCCAAAAATGAAAATTCTGTCATTAATTACTCACCCTCATGTTGTTCCAACCCCGTAAGACCTTCGTTCATCTTCGGAACACAAATTAAGATATTTTTGATCAAATCTGAGAGTTGGCTCACTCCTTCATAGGCTGCAAGGTAATTGATATCTGCCAGCCCAGAAAAGTTAGTAAAGACATTGTTGAAATAGTTTAACAACCGTAAGTTTATCAAGCGACGAGAATACTTTTTGTGCGTAAAAACAAACAAAAATAATGACTTTATTCAACCATCCATCTCTTCTCTTCCATGTCATTCTCTTAAGCTGTTGACGTATTGTAACAGCGCAGCGCTTCTGGGTTGTACGTCAGAAAGTAGGCTCACTATTGGCCGACGCTGGTCATGTGTGTGATGCTGGCCAATAGTGAGCCTACCTTCTGACGTACAACCCAGAAGCGCTGCGCTGTTACACTACGTGAACTCACTCAGAGCTCACACACTTCTGCACTTCCACACACTTCTGCAGAAGAAAATTAATAGTTGAATAAAGTTGTTATTTTTGTTTTTTCTTTTGTGCACAAAAAGTATTCTCATCGCTTGATAAACTTAAGGTTGAGCCACTGTAGTCACTTGGACTAATTTAACGATGTCTTCACTAACTTTCCTGGGCTGGCAGATATCGATTACCTAGCACTGCAGCCTATGACGGAGTGATCCAGATCTCAGATTTGCAAGAACTTTGCATTCTCTCTCAAAACTATTGCTTTCCCACAAGAAACTTTGCATTTGCACTGGAAACGTATACTGCATTCCCCCGAGAAACGTTGATTTTTTTCATTAAAGCGCTGTAATATATTTTTCATATATATTCATATCATTTCCATCACAAAATGGGGAATGCAAAAGTTGTAAAAACTTGCCATCTCTTTAGTTCTTTTTATTTTACCTGGTGTCACCTTACAGAGAAACAAAGCTTTTGATAACGAGGCTTTTGTGCCTCTGGCAAGGACTTTATTAAGGACTCAGACAAGATTACAAGCAGAGCTTGTGTTGTTCTGTTAGGATCACTGGGTCTCCATCAAAGGAAAGAGCTGGAGAAGGATGAGATGAGACCGTACTCACCTCCATGGAGAATCGGCGGTGCTGGACTTTGTTGCGGTACTGCAGTTGAGTGGGAGATTGAGCCTGGCTGTCTGGAGCCACTGGACTGGGTTGCAGGCTGTGTAGACCCAGACTATTGGGCACCACACCTGTAGGACACAATCACACTCCTTACAGTTATAGATCTATAGATGACTTTGTACCCATAGTTCTCTGTCTACATCTTTGATTCATACAACTTTTTTTACTTAATTGTGCTTAATATATTATTATTTTGTTCATTATTTTAAGTTATTGTGCTAGTGTTTGTTGTGAAGAAATTGTTTGGGATTTTAGATCATTTCCTCAATTGAATTTGGTCATATAATAGCTACCAGAAAAACAGGATATGATTATTTGGTCAATACTGTAAGGATTTTCTGTCTGACTGTAGTTCAGTAGATGGAGCTGATATTCAGAAACCATCCTGTAGTCTCAGTTCATTTAATATTTATAAGAAGTATTTGACAGTGTTCTAGTGTCTGGTGGTATTGAGTGATAGGTGAGGAAAAGTACATTTTATGGAAGAATGGAAGAAGCAGGAGATTGTAAGTGAGCGCTTCTGAACATGTTGAAAAGATTCACAACCCCCCCCAGTTCTGTAGCCTGTACTCAAAGCCTATAGTTTTAGTGATCCCGCTGTGCTTTGTTTGGTTGTTGGTTCTATTAATCCGGAAACTTCAATGGTAACAGTTGCATTCATTAGGTCATAAGAGTCGTTTGAAGAGTCGCTCAACAATCTCTCGTGCTGCTTTTGAGTGCGAATGAGCCATAGACGTCCCACCTCTTCTCTGATTAGCCCGCTAACTCAATAACCGTGAGGTCAGCTTTGGCATATGCTGATGACGGCATCATTAATCAAGCCCACCGCAGTTAGTGGAGCGATCGCAATTATCGCGCTGAGTTTCATGCATTTATGATGTGGCTATCTAAGTGCGTGTCAATCCAGCCACCCCAATTAATAATGTCTGTGTCAACAGACTGTCAGCACAAATCCAATTACGCCCCTATGCGGCACGTCCGATAGGGACCCAACGACCCCCTTAGCAAGCGCACGGCAGATGCCCACGGCAGCCTGGCATTATCACTGCCAAACCGTGTTTTCGGAGGTGAGAACGAAAATCAAAATTGGCTTTTCTGCTCCATCAGTTCAATTTAGACGAGGGGGCTTGAAGGGCCTCCAGAGGCGTCAGGGTGGGAGACCCCAGTCCATTTCACAGTGCCACGCCGGCATAATTGAGATCCACCTCATTATTGGGCCGAGCCCATCGCTGAATGAGAATTGCCTGCCAGGTTCATCCGTTCTCATTTATGCAGGTGCCATCCTCTCCGGACCGCACAAGTGAACTCTTTATCGAAGCCGTTTAGGCGGGAACGCCGCGTAATGCCACATCTGGCGGAGACGGCTGGCCGACGCGGTCACATTATCCACGGTTGTTTTTATCCTATCTGAGATGATCGCGACAGTTGTTTTGGAGTCCCTGTTATGACCCTGAATATAAGGGCTGGGTTGACAATATTGATTAATCAATCTTCATTTTTATTTGGGATTCTTAAATCCTAAAATCAATCTCTTACTGTTTTCTGTGCTGTTTTCAGTTGATGCGTAAACAAAACTGCACTAAATATTATTTTATTTTTTGTGCGCCTGCCATATAATAATTGCAATAATCTTTGTACTTGTTACTTTTTATAAAAAAGAAACCATCTCACTGTTCAAATTCTGTCAATTTTCTCTCTAAATTCAAACTACAAATGCTGTTTTAATGCTCTTTAACCCTGTAAAGCCTTGCATATGAAATAATATTCTGAAAAATAAAAATTTCTTTAATGAAACAGTGAATCTGCCATGAAAACAAGTTCTGTACCTGATATATGTCCAAATGAGTTGATATTGAATCGAGATTGGAATTGAATTGAAACAAAAGCTTGTGAATCGAATTCAATATCCAGCCATACTGAAGATATGAGTGAATCGGACCCTGCAGTCCCCCGCCTAATACGACATTTGAATTCATTGTGGTGCGCCCAATGTTTAATATTGACGGCTCTAATCTTACTTGGCATTTGGTGTTGTCCCGAGTTTGTGCAGGGATTAGAATCCCTCCCTACCGACAGTCCGGAGGTGTATTTGAGTCTTGACCCAGGTGCGTGTGCCGAAGACAGGGTCAGAAATTGGATCTGAGCTGGTTGAATGACTCGGGTTCCCACCGAACATCAAAGCCCATCTCATCTGATCTAGGCTGACTCACAAACTGACCCCCAACATCACACTCTCACTGTACTTCTCTGCTCGGGCTAACAGCGACATGATGAAAGGTAAGGATGACCACCTGCACTGACTCGCTATCCCAGACTGTCACCACGCACAGTCGCTGGTTTCTGTACTATCATACTCAGGAGGAGAGATGTGAAGCTTTGAAAATCATCAAAGATGCATGAGGGTGAGAACGATCCAATTGTGCGGATGGAGGGACAGACATGACTCTAAGGTCACAGATGGGAATAAAAAAAAGACTGAGACAGATCACATTTCGTTATTAATAAAGGTGATATTTTGAGGTTGTAACCCTTACAAGTGTAGTATTAAACGCCATAAAATGCCATATATATATATATATATATCAGTGGCGGCTGCTGGTCTTTCAAAGAGGGGAAGCTCATTTTCGGCCTTCATCATAAAAATTATTCATTTATTTATACGTAAATTCTACGTTCCTTTTCAAGAAAATGCTCTTTGAAAAATGAATGTAATAATATTTTATTATATAGTATAATAATTTTTAATCATTTTAATAATTATTTTTTAATTATTACTAATAATAATATAAAAAATAGAATAAGTAATTATATACTAAAGATATAAATGTATAATTGTGTGAAATGTATTATTGAAAATTGGCTAGCAATTTCGACAAGCAAATACCAAGAAATAGGTTGCAGCAGTTTGTCTTTGAAAAATCGGCGATGGGACTGAGCTCGAACAGCTTCAACATCAGCGACTTTTTATTGTATGAAATCGCTGTCAATCAAAAGGAGATGCAGCCTTTCGACAGACCCTCCAATCGTCACGCGGAAGCCCGGAGTCCAGGCCAGCCCACTCCTCATTCACCCCCAGAGAAGCTGAACTTCCACGGGCGGGACATAATCGCAGCATTTATCCAATGACAGTCTAGTTTCGAAGCACTGGAAAAAAAAAATGTTTGAAGCAGCCCCATAGAAGTCAGTGAAGCTGGGCTTCAACAGGGAAATGCACTGTGACGCTACGGAAATGTATGAGAAGGAAATCGAATCAGCCGACCTGTTATATGTAACTGATTCCGAACGAACTCGTCTTTGAGATGAACGTTTTCTAACGCATTTTTTGTCAATAAAATGTTAATACAATTGTACATATTTGACCATTCATTTTTTTACATTATGGGGAAGCCGAGCTTCCCTTGCAGTCTTAAAGAAATCGCCACTGATATATATATATATTACACAGTATATAGTTAGTTAGTTGCTGGCTTTGTTCCTGAATGAATCAATGTTGTCAAACGAATCTATTGACAAAATGATTCAGTGACTCATTAAGGAACGAATGAATAATGAATGAATCAGCCTTTTCGAAAGAATTGGTATAGTGAACGATTCAATAAATTCTTGTTTCGAACAAACCGGTACAATGATTCACTCATCAAGTCGGTCACTTTGCCACCTACTGGCGTCACGCAAATCCTCACCACTAATACACTGACAAAAATCTTCATAGTTTTTTGGTATATTTGTTTATTATTAGTAACTCAGCTTTATGTATTATCTAATCAGCAGACAAATGAAAAACTATTTGGTAATAAACAATATTTTTTAAGAGTAAGCAAGAAATATTTGCTTAAAATATGCCATTTCACACTCAGTTCAAATGAGGCTGTATATTTGAAAACATGCTTTTGGAAGGAGATCATCATATCTCATTGGCATTCTCATTGGTTCAAGAAAACCCCTGACATAACTAATAATAGCCTAATCATTATACCGGTGAAGGATAAGATGTCAGTACATGAAACAGCTAAACACTCACTCTAGTTTAAATAAAGAGAATAACTGACAGATCACCCTATTCTTCTTTTTACTCAGTTTCATTTGTTTTGTTGTCTTTCATGCCTCCTCTCTTTATCTTTTTAAAACCCTTTCTAGCTGCACAAAAGATCACTAATGCTCCTTTATGTCAATGACAGCCTTGAAAGCAGGAGTAGGCCTTGCTGGGTGATCAAAAGCCCTGTCTCGCCCCCTCCCTCTTCCAGCATAATGAGACTAACGCTTCAGCCCGTTCTGTTCTTTATTTGGCAAACCCGAGTATCCCCATTAACACGCCGAATTGAAGGATGAATCACCGATTCCGTCCAGCGATATTTGATGTTTCAGGTAATAAGCGTGGCTTAGCGCTAGCATATTCAAAGACTATCATACTTGGGTAATTTGCTTTTTCAATGGAAGATCATTAGTAATAGGATTATAACTGTAGAGCGAACCCTGAAGGTTTTTCATTTTCTCAGTGTCAACGCCGCTCAACACGTTGACACATTGATGCATGGCTCCTAGAGAGGCATTTATGTAGATGTTTCCTGATGCAACCTCAGTAGCGTGATTTCTGATTGGAGGACGTCAAAGACCTCAACCAATCACATGTCCGCTTTATACTTTTGAGTACTGAGTGCAGTAGGGATCTTGAAGTAAAAATCACATTTATTTTCTTCAAAGAGAATTCGATTTTTAGTGAAAATGACTTGCCATGAGCTCTGAGTTTAAGTGGTAATCAAGTTTAGTGGTATTTCAACTTCATAAAAGTATGTTTAATAACCAAATTAACTCTGAAGAACTAAACTACCTATAATACTAATGAGATATCGACCAACGATAAAACTAGTTGTTACCAGAGTGCTCAGCACTGACTGCATGCTCCCATAATGCATTTTTGTGTATGTGTGTGTTGTATAAAACTATAATAGTATAATAATTATGCTACAATAACCTTTCTATACCTATCTGTTTTGATGCGGAAAAACTGAAATCTGCACAAAAAAGGTAAAGATTCGTTTTTTGAATGACAAATTTTGTTTGTTTTTCACCTTTCATTTTTCTACAAGTGGTCTGTCTCATCCTCATAAAAAATAACTGGAATTTATGTCTTTTTATCATATTTTCATTGACTTTTTAGCTTGAAATCAATTGTTGGAATGCTGTGATTCATTTAGCTAGCCGATTCGTTCAAGGCTTTACAGGAGATGTTTTTGAAATGCCTATAGAGAAAATGAATGGAAAAAAAGTCTGAGGTCACTGTTATATAATATACGTGTTAGATGTGCATTTTAGAGAACTAGGCTTCAAGCTCTTATATAATTTGAGACAGAGCGCATGTCAGCATTTACACTCTTTGTCTACACTCAGTATAGTGGTTGCTCGCAACTTTTCTCTCTCACTGAAATGTTTTTCCGATTCCCCTAGCAATCACACGCAGCCAGCGTTTTTTTTTGTCCTCCTCTATTGTTCGGCAGCATGAATCTCAACTTGTCTCTGATGTTTAAATGCATGCTGCCATTTAATTGCTTGTTGCTATGGTGACGCAGACTGTTAACAAAGGCAACGTCGGATCCGGATAACAAGAGATAGCTATTCTGTCTCTCAGGTAGCCATCTGATTCATCAATATTTATATCACATCCTGCTTTTCAGCAGATCTGAAATTCAATACCAGGTCCCCCACACAGCTTTAGATGTTTTATCTCTCTCGTGCTTTCTCCATCATTCTCATATTGATTTAATTACATTTTATGTTCACACCTGGCCTAGGAATGCAGCGGGGGACAGTTTTTGCCGAAAACAGGCAGGTAAATGTTTTGCTATCCTTGATTTGTTAGGATGGAGGTAAATACTCCTAGCCCACATATGCTAATTTAAAAAACAGACAAAGTGAGAAAAACTCAGAACGAGTAAAGAGAGGAGCGTTGATGGGCTGGTTGGTGTTGCATTTCAGTAAACATCAAGAGAATGAAGCTTAAAGGAATAGTTCAGCAAGAAAATTCAAATTCTGTCATCATTCACTCATTCTTATGTCGTTCCAAACCTGTAGGGTGGACTTTCTTTTGTGGAAGCAGAAAGCAGAAAGTCCTGTCGAGTCGACTTGCATGTAATTTGGAGAACGAGGAGCTCAAACTCCAATAAAGCACCATAAACTATCATTATATGACTCAATATGACTCTTGCGCTATATTACAAGCCTTCTGAAGTCATATGATTGCTTTGTGTGAGAAACAGATTGAAGATTATTCTGTGAAAATCTTCCTTGGCATGTCTGTTTGTTTCCTGCATAAATCTATCATATGGCTTCAGACTCAGAGGATTTAAAATGTAGTTCATAATTCAAATGGCATACTTTAATGATGTTTTATTGTGCTTCTTTCAGATTTATAGCAGTGTTCACTGAGTGTACATAAAAAAAGAATCTCCTTTTTGTTTTTCATGGAGAAAAGAAAGTCATACGGGTTTAGAACAACATAAGGGTTGACTCATTCTGTGTGTCCAAATATAATGTATACTCGTACATCCACACATTTTAATCGAACAATGATTCTTTTAAAATCTGTTCTGACACTCTGTTTGAGCTAGATCTGTCAGTCGAGTCAAATCAAATGAATTACATATGTTGATTATGAATCACCTACATAAATATTTTTCCTCAGAAAAGATTCAAGACATTATTTTACATAAATCATTGAATGGACATTACATAAAATGGTTTTAGAGGTCAATAAATTGTTTTATTTAAGTGATAAATGTCTATACCTTCTGTGTTGTGTTCTTGCTGGTTTTTTTTTTTTTTTCACTTTCACTTGCACTGTTGATAGTCTTAAAGAGACAGTACCATTTTACCACTTGTAATGCACATCATTGCAATATGCAGGTAGTTCAAATGGTGCATGTAAACAATATGGTGTAGACATTTAAATGACAATCATACATTCTAAAATATTTAAAATGGAAGAATTTGTTAAATAGGCTCCTACAGTTGGTATTCGGTTTCATTAATATTTGGCGGTAGGCGAATGAGACTGTTATATAGCGCTTTCAAACCACAGCACAAAGACACCGTGAACGAGCGAGAGAGGGAGAGGGCGGTAGTGGGCCTTGGTTTCCTTCATTTGCAGATATGAAAAGCGAAGCCCTATCCAGGCTCATCATTTAAATATCACAGTGGCAGCGAGCTCTTTGATCTCCTCGGTGGTAATTGGGGTCGTAGCAAGCGAGTCATTTTCCGCTCTTTCTCGCTCTCGCTTCCTCTTTCTTGTCCTCTTGCGCACTATCGGAGAGATTTTCCTCTCCAGGAAATCCAGCGGCAATATGGACTCCCCACCAATCTTTCATATCCGTCCTAACCTTCATCTACCTACTGTACGTGTCAAATTACATCTTGGCCTTCTCTAGTGACACAATCCAGACACGCCGCAGAAGGTTCCAGCAAATAGCTTGCAAGGCAAGCAAATACAAGGGGATGTGCTCTGGAGATTCGTCTTGCCTTTTTATTTGAGGTGTCCAGAATAGAGGAGAGATTGCGTAAGCTGTGAATCTTCGAGATGAAAGAGCAAAGGGTTGTGATGGTCGACCAGTTGATCTATATATATATATATATATATTTTTTTTTTAGCTATGCTGCTTTAAAGGGATGAATTCATAAACGCAGAGAAGGTTTTAGTGTGCTGACACCATGCAGTTAAACTGTCAGGATGGTAAATGCTCTCCATAAAGTTGCATCTCTAAATGTACCCATTTTAAAGCACCACTTTTACTGCTTTTGTAACAAATCCACTGTCTTCAACAATAAATTTCAAGACATGATACTTTTTTGGGGGTAGACTGTGGTAGTTTTGTGCAATAAAGGTTGAATAGTTGTTTAGCTCATATATTTGTTAAATGTCTTTCAGTTATCCATTGTTGAGTTTAGTCAGTGCTATTTTTTTTAGTTGAGTGTTGATCTATGTACACATACAGATGGATGGCAATGTCTCAAGTCAAAACTCATCTCGTTCTGTTCTGTCCTATCTAGCTGTTTTCAACACAAGACTATATATATATTTTGCACAGATGAGTAAAGTTACTGTTGGATGAAATATTGGAGTAGAAAATGGAAGAAAAGCCCTGAAGTTTGACCCTTTGTAGTAGCTCCCCACAGTCTGTGAATAGGTCAAAAGGAATAATAGATATGTCTGACAACAACTTAACTGCGAGTTTCCTGGGCTCTGTCCTGAAATGACTTTCCATGCACCGGGACCTGCACTAGTATTTGTGTGTGCCCTGCCAGTAGGCTGCTGCCGACCCTGGATGTTGGAGTATGTGTGTTTCCTATTTCTTGAAGGCCTCCGGGCTCAGACTGCCTTTCTCCCAATGGACTCCAGCAGAGTCTGTCTGCACATCTAAACACACCTATCAGGTCTATAAAGAATCTTCCTACATCTCTGTGAACTTCCAAGAGCTCAAACCTCCCTTGTGGAATTGTATCTGAGGCTTATATCTATATCAAAGCTATCTCGTGAGTCCCATGGGGGCATAAAACAGCTGGTGAACTAGTAGCTGCTGTGGGAACGTGAATTGTTTTGGATATTCCGATAGTGGTGTGGTATTCCTAGGCAACCGGAGAATGATTAATGCAAAAGAACATGAACATTCCGTCATCATTTACTCACCCTCATGTCACTTCAAACACGTATAAAGGCCCGTTTTGTCATCAGCCACTTTAAAGGGGTGGTATAATGCCCTTTTCACAAGATGTAAAATAAGTCTTTGATGTCCCCAGGGTGTGTATGTGAAGTCTTAGCTCAAAATACCTCACAGATATTTTTATATAGCATGTTAAAGTTGTCAATTTTTGAGGGTGAGCAAAAACGCACCGTTTTTGTGTCTGTTCCTTTAAATGCAAATGAGCTGCTGCTCCCGGCGCAGTGGGCGGAGCTTCAAGAGCTTGTGTCCTTTTACCTCTCACAGACATGCACTGGAAATTTCTAAAACTTTTAGCCTTTTTATGTTCAAAACCGAAGTCAGAAAGATGGAGAGACTCAAGACAACATGTAGACAACCGTTCTGAGTGGTTAGTTGGTGAATTTATGTAGCTTATGTGTAGTTATCTTCTAGTCATTGATTAGCATATTCTGTCTTGATAATCTATAAATCACATTCCTGGGCGCGGGGTTTATGTAAATTTTAGGGTTAGTGATGTCACTAACCCGGGAGGAAGCTCCTGTAGTCCCTACCAGCCGTTTGTTGTAGTCCTTAAAAAGCTATTTCTTTAAAATAAAATATCTCCCTTTGCTTTGAACTTTGAGCGTTGTAACTTTGCAGATGCTCAAACAGCAACATTACACACTAACTAAAGTTAGAAAAGTGAAAACATATTCAACCACCCCTTTAAATGCTCAAGCTCTGAAAGCAGGGTGGATTCTGATTGGCTGTCAATGTTTTTAATTAATCAGCTCTAAAAAAATCACTTTGTGTGAATGGGTCTTAACTGTCTTTCATAAAAGGAGATGTTTTTGATGTTTTGAATGTTCATGCAACACTTTTACTTACAAGAAAATAATATGATTGAAAATAAGAGTGACTGCAGCAAAGTCCTATGGATTGCAGCAGCATGACAGTGAGTAAATTGACAAAATTAGAATTCCTTTGAATAAAGGAAATGAAACATTTTTTTCTGTGCTTTCGGTCTGGGCCTAACTTCCTTTTTTTTCAAGTAGACATCCCCTGTTCTGAGACAAAAGCTCTCAACTCATTAATAATGCAGAGAAATCGAGCTGTCATTGAAACAAAGGTGGCTCAGTGGTTGAGGTGAATGACTGATAAGCCGTGTTACTGTACCCTTGTGGGTCTGAACCTTTCTGTGGGGTGGTGATTAAATATCTAGGCTGGTAACTGGAAGGTTTGCAGGTTTGAACCCTGAGACACTGCTTGTAAAGCTAATTTTACTCTTAACTTAGCCAGTGATATTTTGCTTCATTATGGGGTTACAGGTGGCGCTCAAACTCAGCTAATTATACAGAATTGATTTTAGTGTCCAGTTGAAAGTCGGTCATCAGATATTAGGCAAATTGTGTCGAAATGATGTGACCCACTGGACCATAATTCATTATGCAGAAAAAGATTAGCCTTATGAGTGAAAAAGTGAATTAATAATAGAACTTGGAGAGCTAAATATTTAGACTAAAGGTCCTTTCACGCGACTTGTGTCAGGGCTTCAGGTCACCTTTCAACATATCCGCAATGCTTTCACCTCTGTATATACATGTTTAGGTTGGTAGTAAAAAAGGTTTTTATTACTAACAAAGGAAGATTTTTAATGTTCATGAAAGAAGTCTCAAGGCTGCATTTGTTTGATCAAATTAAAATTTTTGAGAAAATGTATTACAATTTAAAATAACCTTTTTAATAACATTAAAATGTAATTTATTCATATGGTGGCAAAGCTGAATTTTCAGCATTTGTTGAAACGTGATAATTATTTAATTTAATAGAAAGTTCAAAAGAAGAGCATTTATTTGAAGTATAATTTTTTGGAACATTATAACTGTCTTTACTGTCACTTTTGATCAATGTAATGGATCCTTATTGAATTAAAGTATTAAAACAAAAACAAAACTTTTTGAACAGTAGCGTACATAAAACTGTTTAAACTTTTGAGCGTTGCATTACAAGAGCCTCAGGTCCTCTTTGGTCTAGTTATTTTTCTCCTGATGTGTGTGCTTGAATATAAGCTATTTTATGCACACCTGAACACCTGTTTCCTTGTTGTGGTGTTCGTATGATTGTTTTGATCCGTACCTCTAAGCGAAACCATCTAGACACTGCAAACCTTAACGTTTTTCATCGGAAATGAACACACTTTTCATTCATGCCTAGCCAGAGGGCCACACGACAGCTGGTGGTTATTTCGATGGCTGTCTCTAAATGACATGCCTCTCCTTTCAATTCTGCCTAACAAACATTACATTCATCTTTTGCGGTATAAACTACTCAATGAGATTTAGTGTGCTTATAAAAGCCCTCTCGCTGTGTGTGTGAATGTGTGTGGGTGTTTCTGGGTCTGTAATTATGTTCGAACCCTCCAAGGAATCTGTCGAAAAGCCATTTTGGAAGCATTATCATTAAATATAGCTGACATCTTTGTGGTAATCAAGAAACACTTGTTAACTAAAAGACTGCCGCCAACATTTGCGTGATGACTCCATCATGGGTGTCTCTCCATGGAGAATTACTTTGTTGCACCTCGATCAGCGATACATCACAAATGTAACGAGATAATGGGGGTAGACGTGCTGGCAGGGAGGAAATATGAGGTCCGACTCCCTAACGTGACTCGGATCGGTTTCTTCCACATTAACCTTGCGGTAATTGAGTTTTAATAATCTTAGATATATAGGCGAGTAAATTGGAACGAAGCGTTCTGTTTCTCAGGGCGCTTCCGACGCCTTTTTCCATCCCGACCTGCAGACGTCTCTCCCTCCACGCTTGGTTTGGAGGTTCATTTGCAGCTGGAGGGAAGGGGACGGGGTAAATAGACGAAAACTGCTCTTGCATTCTTGGATCCGCTCTCTCCTTCCAAACTCCAGCTGTCTCCACTGCTGCCATCTCTCCTGGGGGGTGGAGGAAGCAACAGCGTCCCGTACCCTCAGCCAATCAGAGCAGCTGGTCCGTGTTGGGGGGAAAATGGGGCGTTGTGGAAACAGCTGCCTCAGACAGACAGCTGAGGAGCCTGAGTGCTCCCCAAACAAATGTTTTGTTCCCAGCATTCAACCAGGTCCAATTCCCCGTCCTTCCACGGGCCGAGGGTTCATCGCCCAGTTTCGCTTCCGAGTATGAGTTTATTCGGTCGTGTGTAACCAGACTTTTGACTTTCAACAAAGTTTGATTTACCATGCAGCCTGTTCTGACCAGGAACCGCTAGCTTAGACAGGAAGAGACACAGTTTGTTTAGTTTTTACATGCCGTTTAGCGGTGGATTTATCTGATTTGATGCCACTAACCTGCAGTTACTGTTACTGCGGGTTCGCTGTGGGCTTTGGTTGAAGGCCGTTTTCAGACCTCTAATTTGTTTGTATTTGTTGCAAAATGGACTAAATTGTTACAAAGTTGCATTTTCTCTTATGTTTAATTAATTTTCACTGGGCAACATTTAAAAATTGAACAAGTTTTGAGTCTTCTCATTGGTAAGAATGTCTGTGTGCCGTTTACACTATCGTTCAATCATTTGAGGTAGTACGATTTTTTTTTTTTATGTTGCTGAAAAGTCTCTTATAGTCTCATTTATTTGATCAAAAATACAGTAAAACTGATATAATAAAATATTATTACACTAAAAAACTTTTTTTACTTAAAGTTTTAAAATGTTATTTATTCCCTTGATGGCAAAAATGTTATTTCTTCAGCCATTACATTATTGCTGATTTGTTGCTTATGAAACATTTCTTATCAGTGTTGAAAACTTTTTGAAAAATATTTTTGTGAAAACTGCAGATACTTTGATGAATACAATTTTCAATAGAACAGTGTTTATTTGACACAGTTAACATTATAAAAAGTAAACATTATAAACACCTTCATTGTCACGTTTGAACAATCTGATGTATTCTTGATAAATTAAAGTATTAATACTTACAAAATATTAATATTTTTCAGTTTGAGCGGGAACCAGGGACAAGTCTGGAAAACAATATTGCTGGGCATTTTCGATTGCGCACCAATTTGCACCACTGTTGTGGTCATTAAAATCATATAAATCTAAACATCATGGGTGTAAATTTGTTTTGTAATATAATGCAAGTGTACAAAATATACAGTGACATCAAATAGTGAAGAGTGGAACTTGATTTGATTTTGAGTTACAGTGAAGTTCTGACCCACAGATTTCACATTTAAAGATCCCTCAGAATACTACATCTGTTACAGAAATGTTATCGGTTGATACGTTGATGAAGTGGCTCAGATTGCATTCACACCAAATACAATCCAGAGTTCACTGTAAATCAGACTGAGATAACAATCAGACTTGGATCTACACCAAAATATACCTCAGATAATCTTTGTACTCGGTCCATTTGTTTTGATGTGGTTCCAAGCACAATTTATTTGTTCATATATGCCTAGACAAATCCAACTAAGAAAGAAAATGAACTTGCTTGCTCCCAGTTACCATAAAATGGTGCATTTTTGTTCACATGAAGTTGATTGGAATTCAAAATAGAGTATAAAGACCTGTTCTTTAGAGTTAAATAATTTACAGACCAGCCAATAACAAGTATTATCGTTTTATATTTTAAGACCGCAGGTGTGCGAAAACCCCTGTACATCTTTGACAGAGTCTTAAATTCTTAAAGCGGTCCTACTTGTATTCTCTCCCTTGAAATTCGATTCAATATTGACTCGAGAAGGTGTTAAGACCATAGAGCCCGACAGCAGAGCAGAATAGTGCTATTACCTCTGCATTAATAATGAAGGCTCAAGGATAACCACCACTGCAATTTGTGACTGAAGAGCGAAGGCGCTGGAGAGTCAGAATCCCGTTTCCTCCTCATCTTCTCTGGACCGTCGCAGGTCCTCACAGGCCTCTAGACTCATCTCTCTCCCATCTCTTGAAGAAATTATCAAACCCTTATGGGTTGCTCACTCTACAACATCTTTCTGAGATCCCATTCCATTTGAGAACAATCCAAAGGGCTTCAAATCGAGACAAGGTAGCCTCAGTTGGCTTTAAAACTGACACTATTTACTTTCTTAACAAAGGTTCCTGATTGTAAAAAATGAGTTTGAATAGGTATCTGGAGAATATCTCTCTGGGTTAACTGTGGCTTTCTTGCTGTTTATCAGCATTACTTATATTTTTCAGTTTGAGCAGGAACCAGTGCCATGAAGTCAAGGTTTTGAATGCCTTAAGTTGATTTTAAAGGAACAAAGTTGTATTTTAATCAAAATGTAGTACTTGTTCGTTCCACCTCTGAAACAACTTTTCTGACCTGATGACCCAAGGCAGCATGGCTTGGGAAAATAATAATAGCCCACTTTCCATAATCCATGCAAATACTGATGGACAAAATGAAGCCCCTATAACCTCTTTCAATACAACCCCCATTTTTGCAAGTAAGTGTGTTTTTAGAGAAGGCTAACAAAAAATGATTGCCCCCTATAAGCTCTATTGCAGTCTATAGTCGATGTCTGGTATGGCGAACTACCCCATTCATGTTTCTATTGTTCTCACTCGACAAACCTTTCACACTTCTGCCGGGTAAGAGAACTAATCTTCATTATTCTTTGATCATTATTATTTTCTATTCTGTTTTGCATTAAAATATCACATTACGGACGTTAAAAGTGTGTATGCAGTTTTCTGGATTTATTAAATTAAAAAACCCACAAAAGGATTAAAAATTCTTTTGTTATTATAAATTCTTGATTATGCATGAAATTAATGAAAAACGAACAGTTCATATTGTAGGATTAGACTAAGCCCTGTTTGGACATGACTAGTAGTTTTCCCTCAGGAAGTCAGGTACTTTTGTGTTTTACAGATTTCTTTTAAAACAATTTTTTAAATCTCTTCCAAATCTAACATGTCTGTGTTTTTTGGCTAACACAGGCATCCTTTGAGAAATCGAATCCTGTCTGGATAGGACTATCTGTGATTATGGTATACTATCTACCCTTCTCCTCATTTATTTTCAACTTCAGACACAGATGAAGCTCATTTCTCACTGCGCCACATGGTGCTCTTTCTTCATGGATTAAGAAATAATAATACCTTTTTTTTGGCAATTTTCTGGGTAAAATAATACTTGGTGCTTCAAGTGGATCAATAAGGAGTACTTGATCACTGTAGTAGCAGCATCAGGTATAATCCATATAATAAATTACATATTTAAGTCTTGGTTATTGTGACCCATACATTCACACTGATTGGGGGATATGAATGTTGAGAGGAAAACCGTACCGTCATTGCAGCAAATGTTAAGCTGGTTTATCTGTTCTGTGAACTCGTTCTCCTCTATCGTCTCTGTTCGTGGCACGGAAAGTGAGAAACGCCTCTTGAAGTTCTTCATCTTGTTCATGTCGCTGGACCAGAAGTCCTGTGGAGGATGCAAGAACAGTTTGAAATATGTGTTACTTTATTTTCTGCATTTCTGAAAACAAGAAGATGACATTTGTTTTGTTGCGCTCTCTCTACAGTACAGTACATGAAAGCTGTCATGATACGTGTTGTTGTCTTTCAGAATCTAGTTGAATGAAACTGAGATTGACTCAGTGTTTACAACTTCACAAAGATTTGCCTTTCTTCTGTCATCGCTGGCTGCTTTACGCTCTGTCAGAGAGCCAAGTTTGATGTTTATTACACAAAAACTCTAAAATAAGTCTGCAATCAAAAGTCAGAGATCTCAGTTGGAACTCAAATATTTCTCATTCAATTGTTCCAAGTACAAATGGTCTGATCTGCTATCTGGATTAATTTTATAGCTCTGTACTCTTACGCTGCGTCCGAATATGCCTATTTCCATACAAAAAAACATAAGTGTGCATTTGATGGACACTTTACAATCCCATGAGGCCACGGGAGACGATTTGCGAATGAAGGTGAAGCAGCGTAACTGACATCATAGGTCACGTGATAATGACAACATGGCAGATGACGTACATTCAAAATTAATTACTACTTACATTTATACCATATAGAACATACTTTTTTTTAAGTCGTGAAGTAGATTTCAAACCAATTGTAGTACCTGCTATACAGTATGCATTTGCTGAGCTTTTCTTTAGGTAAACTAGGTTGAACCAGTATTGTCTATATTAATTTTGCCAAAATAATTTTGTATAATGTCTCATGAGCTATAAAAGAGCAACCTCTGAGCAATCATTTTTTTCTCTCTGTAGATGTACACCCTCAAAACAGATATGTTCCTATCCATCCAACATCAGTGCTTTCTATAGGGCACAAAAGAGTTAAAGAGATGATATTTTTGTTGCAAGACATCTTTCCTAACATTTTAAATTAACTTGAGGGAAAAATAGACCATAAAAGTGTAAATTATGTCCTTTATAAATGATAAAGGGGTTTCTATGGTTTAAAGACACAGATTTAATAGATTTCTAACGATATTAAATCTTTTTACTGCTGAAGTTCAGCTTTGTCTCACTACAGCTTGCCTTTCCGCTCTAGGCAGAGAGGTTGTTAAGGGTTCCAGTGCGGTTCATTTATTTCTGTGTGTTAGATTGTGCTGTGTGCTTTACTAATTATTTTGAAAGTGGGAGACTAGCCAATACTCCCATTGCCAATTAGCGTCAGCTATCCCCAAAGTAACTGCATCTCAGAGCACCATTGTTTCTCAAATGACTCTCTGAAATGAAAAATAATAAAATAAATACAAGTGCTAAAAAGTTCCCTTGTCAGCCGTCATGGTGGGCTTTTTTCCCTCTCTCTCTCTCTCTCAAACTTGTTGTCTGCCTCTCTTTGATTATAGTGGTTGTTTTTTGCTAAGGATAATGATTTAGTCTTCCTGTCTTTGAAACATGGCTCTCATACGACGATAATTGCACCATGCAGTCCCATCATAAGGCTGATGAAATGCAGACCAGCATCTGTCTGAATAATCTCATCATCTACCACGTATTTATGGGAGGTTAACAGTTCTAGCATGGAACAACATTCTGCTCAGTCTTCTGTGCTTTGGTTGTGATTGTGAACTAAAATCTTTGGCGCTTTTTTTTTTTTAACAATTCTTTTAAATGAATGAATTCTGAAATCTAAATTTGTAAATTGACACAAATCCCGTCATTGTAAAATAAGTGCTGTGATTGCTTTTTTTCTGCTTTGGTAACCAAACAGTTGTTGGACCCCATTTACTTCCATTATATGGAAAAAACTATACTATGGAAGTCAATGGGGCCAAATCAACAGTTTGGAACAATTGATTTTTTGGGGTGAACTATCCCTTTAACTGAACCATGTCAACCAGCAAAACTTTGACCCCCTTGGTGTCACCTACTGGTCTCTAATCGAATCTAAACGTGTGTTTTTGGTGAACGAAATCAAACGATTAGCGTCATTGACATCTTAGACTTAAGAGTCTAAAACCGTTCAGATTCAAAGGGCAGAATATTAACATGATTTTTAAAGATCTCAGCATCTTTTAGCTTCCTAGCATTAATCACACAGTTGAAATATTTTATTGATATTCTCTCCCACTTCCATATTCACTCTGATTGAATCCAAAACCTCATCTGAGTGTAATTACATCTCAAACTCCAGGGACCCTCCAAAGATGTGAGGGTGTCATAAGCAGATGTTAACCGAATCATCCGGAGAGGTGACCTTATATTCTCTGTCAGACTTCCTCTGGCGGCTGTTTTTTCCGTCTGTAATTTATTCGAATTCTTGTCCTGAAGAAGAATTTCGTCTCTCTAATGCTGATAAAACTGAGTTTGCAATCGTCTGACTTTACCAGTGTGCTGCTAACTTACTTACTCCCAAAGATGCTTCATGTACTTCAGTAATTCACAGCCTTCTCGTTTCATTTGACCGACCCTGTCCATCAGCCACACCGCCTCGCTGCCTTTTGCATTTGCTACGTGCCTCGGCTCCGCGGGGATTGCTGTGACTCAAAATAGAGACACCTATCCTCCGCCGTGATGCGATCTCCTCCAGACGCGTCTGAAGAAGCCGGAGGAATTCTCAGCGTGACTCATTCGGCGCTCTGTACACACTACTTTCAGCGGGGATGTGACTTCTCTTCGACACGGAATCTATTAATAAGGTTTTTTCATTTGGTCGGTGGGCTGGTGGCATATGGAGGCTGACGGACTGTGTGTTCCCGGAGTGGGCCGCTTTCTGTTGATCTGAGACACCACAGACCGAAAGTACTTTAAGAATAACTGGTGATGGTGTGCTGTTCACCTCTTGTGTGCTGAGGATTTGGCATTAGTCAAACACGCTGACATTTTTTAATGATTTGCTGGATATATTTAAAACAATGACGTCAGCTTGCTTTAGGGCAGGAAGGCTATATTAGTAGCAGGTCTTGCCAAGTCAAGCTATTACTTGTGCCACTCATACTAATTTGCAAAAACACCAAATTCAAATGAACCATCTTGCCAGTCTTCTTTAGCGTGTTTCTATGAGGTTGCTAGGGTCTTTTGAGTCTTCTGTTGTGTGTTGCTGTGTAGTTTCTAGGTTCACGGTGTTCTGACTTTAGAATGTTGCTAGGTTATTGCAACACAACTCAAGGTAGCTGATGTCCGGATTTCATGTTCATGTAATCATGCATTAGCATTAATCTAGATGTCATATAAATCAGCAGATTATGATTGCTTGACTCAAATTGCTTATAATCCACTTGAATAATGGTCAGTTGTGTAGGCTCAATACCATCATCAGAATTAAAATGTCATTGACGTCCATTTACATTTTCACCAGACTGATTTCACTAAAAGTCAAGCCGGCAGTGTAGAAATGTGAGGAAATGTTTCCAGAAGCATATTAAAATCCTTTGTATTATCTATTATTTTATTTAAGTATGTATGTGTATACGGTATTTATTTCATTAATTTAGATTTTCTTCTCATTACCTTTGTGTTAATATTCAGCTTCATATAGTTTATTAAAGCCCTAGAGCAGGTAGTGCTTTTCTCATAAAGTTTTTAATTAGTATTCTCTCATGATCAATTCTGCCTGTATCATTGCTGTCGGGCGGAAATCTCGTATCTGCATTACTATTGGTTACCCTTTACATCTGGCTGTGGGTTTTGCTAATATTTAACCAATGAAAAGTATTAAAAAGAGCTTGTGACTAAACCTCGTAACTCCATTTGATGCTGAAACCTCAAATCCACACTGCCTGTATCGTGAATGAAGTGCCACACGCAGTGGTGCAACTTGGACACAACATCATCATCATCATCAAGAAACACCATATATAAACGCTAATGTTTTATGTATTTAAGGAGTGGAGAAGAGTGCTGTGTCATTGCCAATACTGTCTTAAATAGCCTGTGCGTAGCACTTCACCTTTAATAACATGAGATGTTGTCAAAATGACAAAAAAAAAGAGTGCCCACATATAGCTACAGTAAACTTTATAACCCATAGGTTGATGAAAAAGTAACGCAATGCACTTACTACCTCAGATGCGGGCGGCCATGACAGGCAAAACCTGTCCTAAATTCTCAGAAATTCACTGGTCAAAAACCTCCTAACTCCATTTGAGCTTGGTTTTGGTAAAATGTTGATAATATAATGACTCATGCAAGTGTCTCACTATATATAAAGCCACAATATCAACTTTGACAACACTGTGTTTAATTATTTTTTTTAAATACAGCGCGTTTTCCATTTCCTGAAAAGTAGCATTTTTGGATATGTGAGGTTTCCGCCCGATAGCGAAGATATGTAATCTAAAGGTGTCTTGGGAATGAAATTAGTCAATTCCATGTGCTCCCTTTAGATATTAACCCCAGTATTTATGAAATTCATTTCTGATCTTATAATATAAGCTTCTGTAGGGCATGTTTTACATGCAGCCATGCTCTCTTTATGGGTGACTTTTGTCTGATCTGACCCTCGAGCTAACATTAGGATAATGACAGACGTATCATATCAGAATCACATTCTATTGTCTTTATAATCACATTGTTTGCCCTTTTTCTCCTTCCAGCTATTCTGTTTCTCATTACGTAATCTTCCCACTGTCACATCCATCTCTGCTTACATTCCCCTAATGTAGTGCTCTTAATTGAGCTCTGCACTGTTAGCAAAGCTGAAACACTGCAGTCTGATATGTGTTGACCTCTGAATGAGTCTGTGGATGAACCAGCGAGGAACAGCTGTGCTCGCCAACCCTCCACCCAAAATCCCCTGCTGTCCTTGACTCCCTCTCTCTCCATCTCCTGGCAGACGCCAAGATCAAAGATGGCATTAACATTGGTGAGGTGTGCAAAGACACTGTATGTTTAACCTCTCTGTCTGTGTGTACTTGTTGTGTGCCACGAAACCAGCCGCACAAGGTAGATAAAAGTAGGGCTGGGTAAAAAATACAGATCTATTCTCATTTTAAAGAACCAATATCGATTCTTAAATCCCAAGAATCGATCTTTCAGTCTGTCGTTTTCAGTTGATGAATGAACAATGCTTTGTTGCGGGCCTCCCATCCAATATATCTCAATAAGCTTTGGGCTTGATATGAAACAGAAACTGTGTTTGAAATATACCCTCATTCACTATCCCCTACATTACTCCACTTATATAGTCCACTTGAAGGAGCGAATGAAAACGAGTGAGTGAATTCGGACACTGAGTGCGCTGGAAGGGCGGCCGCTTTTGCATAGCTTGTGCTTGCTGTTTAATAATCATTTGAAACTTAGCAAACTGGCAGCTCCAGTAGTAATGGAAATATTTATTTATTATGATATTACGCTGTAGCCATATTCGACCAACGGTTTGGAAAATGGATGACCATCTATTGGTCAGATGCGGGAATTCATTCGGCACGACTGTCACAGGGCATTATGGGTATTCTCTAGCTGTTGAGTCTACATCGGTTGTACACTCATTATTGTGGTGCATTGTGGGATTGAATGAGGGCACTTAATAACGTCCACTATGATTACGGACACCACTACAAATGGCTGTCCCTTCAAATAGTGCCCTATTTAAGGGTATCGGGAGCGATTTCGGACACAGCCAAATTCTCATCTTTCAAATTCTGTTAATTTTAATTTTTGAAATTCAAACAATAATTTGCCGCTCTGTAATGTGGCTTGACAGATCGATCATCTCTTCTGCTTTAGTTACAACACAAACATCTGAAGGTATGCTGAAAGATACATTACAACTTACTAAAATCTGTATCATGTCTCATGTAATCGCTCAGTTTCAACCGCGGAAAGATGTCAATAAAACAGCTTGTAAATAATGTCACGTAATGCCTCAGAATAGCCATTAAATTTCCAAAAAACTCAGCTAGAAAAATTATCTTGGAGAAGAGCATTTAGCTAAATATGCACTATATTGCATATTCATTGTATTTTTACTTAATCTGTTCTTCAATATTTAATGTGTTTGAATAAATTCTTCATGTTTTTCCATTATCATTTACTCAACCCTCATGTCGTTCCAAACCTGTTTGACTGACTTTCTTATATAGAACATAAACGAAGATATGCTATTTGAAGATATGCTATATGCTATTTGGGAAACATTTCTCAATATATATATATATATATATATATATATATATATATATATATATATATTTTTATAAATATATTTTTTAAATATATTTTTATTTTGTTCAAATTATGACAGTATGTTCTTTTTTTTTCTTTTAAGCATCGGTGATATTCTGTTCTCTAGATCTTTTTTATTTTTGCCTGTTTGCAGTCCGCCTGTCGGAGTTTAATACTGAGCTTTGAGCAACAGTAATAAATCTGTCTTTAGAAAATGGCGAACAGAAAAAAGACAGTTCAGGCACTTTGATTTGATCTACCTTTTTCTCTCCTCTTTCACTCGAACTTTCCAAAGCAGCTTAATTGCTCATTGCCAGGAATGCATTCCAAATCAGGATGCGCCCCATTTGTCATCTTTACAGACTACAGATCTGGCTCAACACGAATCAAAGAGCACACACTGGCAGACTGTGCACCCGGCCAAAGGCCAATATCCATGCAGGTCTCATTCAAGGCCCCGCATACACAACGAAAAGTGCAACCAGAACCCCTGCATGGCGAAAACACACCGAAAAACATAGCTTAATTTAGTTTTTCTATGGACTGGTCACTCTGCGGGGTATGGCGGTTTTGATTGAGAACACGACTTCCCACATGAAAAGATGTGAGAATATAATGAGAAGATTCTGATCTCTCTGACAGAGTTTGGCCGTCTCGTCTCTGGCTCGCCATCATCAAATGGCATCTGCTCTCGTTCTCGTGCCAGATCAACTTGGCCCTCGGCTCAGAGCGGGAAAACCCATCATTTGGCAGCGAGAAGCCCTTGATGGTGCAACAGTGATGTCTCAAGCTGCTTTCTCTACGGTGGTGTGTCAGGACAATTCGCCTTTTTCTTCGTCCGTCCAAACTAGAGAGAAAACATGAAGGCGTTTTTTGACTCATCTGCCTATTAGATGCCCGCGAGTGACAATCGGATGGCGTTTGATTCTGGGTTTGCCCTCTTTTTTTTGCTTCCCCAAAGATTCATCCAAACTCAAAGTCATCCTCATGTGGCCATAATTAAAAAAATGGAGATCAAATCTAGTTGCAAGTCTGGTAACTGAATGTGTAAGAAAACTTTTCAAGCATCCAAACACCCTGCAGAGATTGTTTGTGACATTAAAGCCAATGGTTTTTCTCCCATCTGGCTTTGCTGCTGCAATTACAGTACTGGCATTACTGCACAGATCTCCGTCTACCGAGTCCATTTATTGAACAATGAGAAAACAACATGACATTTGCCTTTGGCGAACACGGCTAAGCCCTCCAGTGGAGTGGCGTCAGAGCATTGTGGAGGCGGAGTACTGACGTACAGAGAGGGAAATCATTTCACCTACACTTTAATTGATGCTTAGGCGCCCGTGGGTTCAGTTCATTCAATACTGCAGTTGATCAAATGCTAGTTTTTGTCCAGGATGAGAGCATGCAGAGACGGCCACAAGGAGACCTCTGAGAGCAGCTGGTGGTGCTGAATAGTATTGTGAGTTGATTTGAAGGTGAAAAAGGATATCCTCTCGTCATGCACAAAGAAAAACAAACAGCTTGTTGCGTGTAATCGTATGGTGGAAATGTCACTGTTAATCAACAATAGCATTGCAGTTGTCATTTTCAACTTTTCGTGAAAAACCAGGGTTTTGATTTGGGAAATCACACGCACACACACACACGCACGCACCCGCACGCACGCACGCACACTTGATTTTAGTGTTTAATTTATAGATTTATTAATAATTTTTAGTTTAATTTATTTGTATTTTGGATGATATAGTTCATTTTGTATGCTCATTTCTACCTATTTTTCACCTTTAAAAGTGCTAGATTAAATTTAATTTTAAATCACTTTAATGATAATTTAATAACAACATTAAGCATTTGCAGAATTTGAAATAAATAGAAAATATTATAAAACATTATAATATTGTGATTCCTAAATTCACTTGTAGAATTTAAAATGTATTATTTATTTTTGTATTTTTTTATATAACAATATACTTATTTAGTATATTTATTTTACATTGAGTTTTAATATCAACGATTTATTGGTTATCAGACATAAAATCATAATAACTAATGGCTTATCATTATCGGCCAGAATTGTAACATTTGTGTATTTGTCAAGATTTTTTTTTTTTTTTTTTTGGAATAACATTCAGTGAAGAATTGTGTACAATATGATTTTAAGATATTTAGTGTATGATTCGTCCTCGACATAGTACATACTGCAGCTTTTCTAGAAAACAACTCATCCAGAAACAATAATTATATTTTGTACGAACCCCTTGAATCTCTTAACATGTGTCTGTAAAAAGATGACCTAGATCCTCTCTGACGCCCAGGGGGATCGACTGAGTCATTTCATCCAGAAGTGCACTCCTGTAATGTCGTCTCAGGAGGAATAAAGGTGCTGCTCCAGTAAAGGGAAAAATCCAGTGTTCAATGTCGCTTACATTGGCTCTTATATTACACGACATGTATGCTATGTATATTGCAACAATTTGTTGAGACAATGGTGCTAAAAATTGTAAAACCATTCAGGCCTGAAATTGTGGGGCTGTTTTGAAAGTTGATAATGAAAGTAAACGCCAGCAACAGATAATGACATGTTTTACCTCCAGATTTGCCGGTATTCTGAGTAAAATGAGTGAAAACAATGGCAATTTGGAGCAGATGTGTAATTTAGCCTTGCTGTTGTTTGAGTTAAATCAGTAAAGCGAGGAATGACTAACTAGGGATAGTGTCTCAGCGGCAGCACAGAGCGCTTTCTGCATATTGCTCTTTGGTGTTAGTTTTGGGAAAGTCGTGAGGATACAGTGGAAGTGGAATAAAGATTAATGAGGAGAACATTTCCTTCATCTCGCACTTGATTTACTTTTGTTCTGAAATTACCACTGGCGTTGCTGTGGATCATGATCTTCAAATCATAGATGATTGTTTCTCTATATCAAAAAACAATAATGTCTTAGTCTCAGTGGCCTTGTGTAGAAATACGTATGTGGAAATGGCCAGAGGAGAATTTGATTGGCTTCTTCAAAATTTCAGGGTACATAATTTTCTCAGTTAATTATATTTGACAGTTATATGTCTTAAAATTACAATAGATGCAAGTCAATAGTTGGCATACATTAAGAGTACAGAACTATACAAAATTTATGTGGATAATAGCTCAGTTTGGTCTTGGGAAAACTTTTTGTGCACAGTTTGTGATCTCTTCTGATACTGATCGAGAAGTGAAAGCAATGCATTCATTTTTAGAAAAAGGGAAATCAACTGTTAAATTAATCTTGTGGCTGACTAGGAGAAACAATTGAGATATTAAAGATATCACTGAGGAATATTTATGACGTGTAGTTTTTTTTTCCACAAAATGGGACTGTTGTTGACAGTTTAAAGAAATAATTAGATTTTTGACATTTTATATTACTATTTATTTTTATTTCTGGAAGAATTTGAGAAATTATTGCTTTCATATTGTCTTTTTTTTTGGAATGGAGAATTTGAGAAGTGTTTACTTTCATATTTAACATCTTATTTTATTTTACTTTATGAAGAATTTGATAAGAAGTAGCCTATGTTATTTTAGATTGAGCCCACTGTTGCTGTCTATGTGAAACAAGTGAGATATTGACAAGATGTCATTTGTGATTTGTCTTTCCCATGGGTGATTCCAAAGATAATTTCCAAATCCGTGTATCATATGCAGTATTAATTTAGCCTACCTGTCCATCAGAGGATTCATGTCCATCATCTCAAGATGGTTTGCCTCTGCAATAATGCTTTAATGGCTGCATTAGGATGTAACCCAGATTTTCAATTCTGACTCGAACCCAAACCACATAAAGACAAGCCACGCTCAGTCCTGCGGTCAGATTAGTTTACGCCTCAGTGACAGAAGCGCTCGTTCAAATCACGCTTCAGTGCGGTTTTACAACTCTCAATATGCCAGCACAACGTTGCCCTTGTTTCTCTGAATGACATACAAGCAATTACACTGGATCCCTTCTATCCCACTAAAGCCTTATTTTTTTAGAAAGCCAAAACCTGAGTAAAGCGGTTACTTTTTCACTTTTTTAACTATTAACATGATACTTTGCTTGTGTTTTCAGATCAGAGCTACAGACTACAAATAAAATATGTACACATTTTGTAATTTTCAATGTAAATGAGCTAAGGATGAGATAACTTTATTTTCCTCAATGTGTATTTTTATGACATTGATTTGGTGTTAGTAAATCACATCTTTAGAGTGTTTGTGATTGTTCACGGTGTTCGAGGTGCCTGATTCTCTAATGAATGACTCTTATGAATCTGAAGTAGTCTCAAACTCACAAGTATATTGGTTTGAAACAACTGAATCACTCGCTAAACTGTGAGTCATTTTTGGTCATATCTGATTTGATGTTTGGCTAAGGGATAGTTCACCCAAAAATGAAAATTCTGTCATTATTTACTCATCCTGATGTCGTTCCTAACCCATAAGACTTTCGTTCATCTTCGGAACACAAATGAAGATCTTTTTAATTAAATCTGAGAGCTTTCTGTCCCTCCATTGACCGCTACGCAACTTTGATGCTTCAAAAAGTTAAGAGATCGTAAAACTAATCCATATGAATTGAGCGGTTTAGTAAAAAAATTCTGAAGAGACTCGGTCACTTTATATGATGAACAGATTTAATTTAGGCCTCACATATAAACATTCATCCACTCACACATCAATTGTGGTAAACGGAAGCTCAAGCATGTTCACTTGACGATTTGCTTATTTCCTTATGAACTTTTTGAAGCGTCAAAGTGGTAGTTGCGTAGCTGTCAACGGAGGGACAGAAAGCTCTCAGATTTCATCAAAAAGATCTTCATTTGTGTTCCGAAGATGAACGAAAGTCTTACGGGTTTGAAACGACATAAGGGTGTGTAAATCATGACAGAATTTTCATTTTTGGGTGAAATAACCCTTAAATTACCAACTGATTGTTCATAAGTGAACATGTAGTTAAAGATACACAACACTTTTGTTATAATAAGTAAAAAAAATAAACAAATAGTACTGGCTATTGTTTAGTATAGTTAGGCATAATTGAACAAAACTTTGCTTCTGAACAGCCGTCTATAGTGAGAGATTATGTTATTTGACTGCCTAGTCATTTGGTTCCTAAACATTTCATTTTGGGGGCCAGTGGTTCTCTCGTCATGTTATTATATGGAGCCAATGGTTGATTGAATGCACTGTAACTCGTCCAGCCCCAGCGGTTGTGAAATTGAGACGTCCCCCTTAAGACGGATGGCGATACCTCAAACGCGTATCGCCCCGATACAATATTCCTGCCTGTCAAGCTATAAAATCATGCGACTAAACTAAGATAAATGGGTTCCATGAACACAAAGACAACTTAATATTTGGCAAAGCCGAAAATGACATGACAGGAAGGGCCATTTGTCATTGCCTTTGGCTTCACGGCGTGTGTGGACATAGATAAAGATGCATATTACTTTGACTGCCACATTAGACTGTCTTTTTCAGAAAGGAGCGAGCTGTGAATGATGCATTAGTAATGCTGTTAGTGCTGGTGTCATATAATTTTCCTTCATTTGCTCGTACGCTTTTCATTACTTGAGTAAACACTTGACTTGACTTCAAAATGCACATAAATCTGGGGGAGGGAGTGATCATATATTTTTAGAAAGCCTAGCAGCAGTAAATGCCTGGCTCCCATATAGATGAAGCAATAAAAACGACCTTTTGTTTTCACTGTCCGCGTCATTATGGCCGACACCAGAGATGTCTTGTTTCACTACAAGAAGCTCTTTCTTTAGTTATGTAGATGCACAAACAAAAAAAAAATGTTCTGGCGTCAAGCTAAAACAATGGCTCTAGTGTTCCTCTTATTTAAAAAAGATATAACCAAACAGAACTGGCAACTATCGGCTAAACATCTTTAATAGTTGTGCTAGTGTTCGTTCAGCTGGCTCACAATTACGTGAAAAGAAACTGAGCCTGGTGAGAAAGAACAAACTGTGATTTTTATCAAGACTACATGGTCATTTTGTCGCTCCTTAGATGCATTGAGTTTCTACCCTCCTGCTGTGACGATTGCTAGCAGGCACTAGCTGTTATCAAAATCTTTAGCGATCCATAAATACAGCATTTACTTTAGCTCGACACGGAGGTCAGTATATTGCCCTTTTATGAGTAAAACTGGATTTTCTTGAAACGTTGGGCAACATTTCCTTCCTTTATTTACTGCAAACAGCAGGCTAGCTACTGTAAACATTTCAGGGAATCAGCTAGTCTGAGGCACATGAACGCTCATGTTTTTGCTAAGCTATATATCTCTCTTATAGCAGAGACTTTTTATTTTACCCGTTTATGTTTGATTGCTTTATGCTCACTGGTTGCCATTTCATATTTCAGGGGGCTTAATAGGGTTTTGGGTGATGTTTTATGTATTTCCTAGACATGCTTTATGAAAATTGTCCTTTTTTAAGACTAAAGCTATAACAAAAATGGATGTGAATATTAGCTCCGATAACTTGCTCTTGGAATCTTATGAGAAATGTTTGAGTTTATGTTGAGGTCATTGACTTTAGATTGCAGACTTCTGAAATTAGAGATGCATTATTACTGTATATTATATTTTTATGTAAGTTATATATTGTTGTATAAAATAGTCTATATTTGTGATTACTTATATATATAATAGGGACCTTTTACATATACATACAGCATATCGGGACCTTTTCTAAGTGCAGACTTTGGTATTATTGAGGGGAAATAAATTTGGGATTTTTTGGGGGGGGATTTCTTTCCTGAGACCAAAATTAAACTATGAGTCTGAGTCAGAAAATAGAGCTATACAGCTAAATGGCTGGCTGGCTAATTGTGAAATATGGATTTAAGATGACGGTATGTCCTGTGTTGAAGGAACTGGTCCAGTGCTGGTTTTCTAGAGGCTGCACAGAAGTTATGACCCATAAATAGCCTCAACGAGACATGATTAATAGAAATGAAAGTGTGTTGACGGGCTAACCACCTCAGATCTGCTGGGTGACTAGCTCTGTTTGCACTGTGGGTGGCACATCTTCACCCTGATATTCACAGAGAAAACACTGAACTGAGAACAGTTTGTGCTAAAATGAAAGACTTTGAATGGGGAAGTTAAATGAACACAAACAGGCACATGCAACACATGGGGGAATGACTAACATGACTAGTGTTTGTCTATTATTACAGGTATAATGAGTCACCACGAGTCATTACACATTCCAGGGGGCAGTTTAAATAACTTCAAATCAAATTCAAATTAAATATATGAAATGAAAGTGGAAAACCTTGACAGACCTACAAGGGCTAACATTACATGCATCTGAAGCCAAATCTTGACTTACAGTTTATCTAAATGTGTTGGTGTTGCTTTGCTAAGCTAACCTAATAGATTAGCCAAGTGGTTTTTATATGGTGTTGCTATGTGGTTGCTAGTCTGCTCTGAGTGTTTTTTGTTGCTATGCGGGTGACGGTCCGTTCTGAGTGGTTTGTGCATTGCTGTGTGGTTGCTCGGGTATTCTGAGGGATTTTTAGTGTGTTACTTGGGGTATTCTACATCATTTGTACTTTGTTTATAAGGTATTAGAGTGTTGTTATTTATTTATTTGTGTGTGTGTGCACTTTAAGCAGTTGCTCAGGTGTTGTAAGATGGTTTTTGGAGCATTGCTAGACCTTTGCATGGGCGTTCTGAGTGGTTTTTAATGTTTGACTTTGCAAATACCATTAATAAGCCTATCCCTCAGATCATTCCTATTATTTAAAGAACTACTGCAACAGAGAATAGATTTGTTCTGCAGCAAAAGCAGCTCTGACATACATGCTAAGCTGATGTATGCATATATAGCCAGTTCTAAAATACACAGTAGGTTACCTTTGCCTGTAATACTTAAAATACACCGAATTTACAAGCTTTGTCACCTGTTCAGGTGCCATATGCTGTAAGGGTTATAAAGGTTATTAACTATAAGGGTTTAATCATTTGTCTAGCAGCACACCATTAGTCTCCTGTAATCACTCACAGGTTTATGGTGATGTCATCAGAGCTCTAAAGCACCGCTTGATCAATAAGCACTCCTCCTATAAGTTATTTCTAGTAAATCAATTGAGGCCCTATAGAGACTTTAAACACCATAATTAGTCTGTGCAGATCAATAGTGTATCTCTCTTTTTCTCTCACTCTTCCTCTCCGTGACTGTTCTGAGTGCGACTTACAAAGGGGGGAGAAAAGAGGTCAAAACAGAAGGATAGAGGCTGGAGTTAATGAGTAAAATGCATATATTACAGTAAAAGTTTAATATGGCATATTACTCAAGTTTTACTCTAGCTGTTAGGATGAGTACCAGTTTTTATAGTTTATATTTCAAAGTATAGAATCAAAATGATCACTGATTGTTATCTAGCTGTGCTTGGTGTATCAAAATACAGTTTAAGTTGTGTGAAACTAATTTAAATTCTCATATTTGCTCACTGACTGTATTTCTATAACAGAGCAGGATGTGTCAATTAGTGAGTCTTAATTACTCATTATTTACTTTACTGATTAAGTGTAGTACAAACTTGAGCTGGGTGTTGTGAGGATGTGTATACGGACTTGTAGAAAATTCTGCTTTGTTATTTACATGTGAGAGCGACAAAGAAGCGTGGAGTTAATGTAAATATAGAACCGGATGTATCCCATACACAGGGCCGGATCTAGACATTTGGAGGCCCTAGGCAAAATTCATGTTGGAGGCCCCCCACCCCCAATAAAACACACTTGAAACAAATATGATTCCTAACCTTTTTATTTATACAACATTTAATTTTAAATTTAGTATATTTTTACTTACACAGTACATAAGTTTGGACAAATTACTATTTGTAATGTTTTTGAAAGAAGTCTCTTATGCTCATCAAGCCTGGATTTATTTGATCAAAAATACAGAAAAATAATATAGTGAAATATTATTACAATTTAAAATAATGGTTTTCTATTTTACTAGGCTATACTTTAAAATATATTTCTGTGATGCAAAGCTGAATTTAGTGTCACGTGATCCTTCAGAAAACTTTATAATATTCTGATTTATTATCAAATGTTAGAAATGGTGCTTAATATTTATTTTATAACATGTGATACTTTTTTTCATGATTCTTTGATTATTAAAAAGTTGTTTTAAAAAAGTCTTCAATATCACTTTTATAAATTTAACACATCCTTGCTGAATATTCCTGTTTTTTTTCTGTATTTTTGATCAAATAAATGCAGGCTTGTAGCATAATAATAAACTTCTTTCAAAAACATTAAAAATAGTAATGGGTCCAGACTTTTTACTGGTAGCCTATCAAACTTTATCTAAGCTAATCTCTTTTTTTGTTTAATGAAGATGTTATTGTTATTGTTGTTATTTTGCTGTTTTATTCAGTTTATTCACAGTTCCAGAATACCACTTCAGTAGATGAACATGAACGTGCTTTTATCATTTTTCTGCGTTATGGGCAGGATTTTTCCCTCCCATTTAATCAATATTGACTGCAGATATTGTCATATTATTAATATCAGTAATATGTTATTATGTATTGCATTGCTACCTTAAATATGCTATACACAAATCAAGTGGAAGAGAAAGACACGATCGCTACTGAGCAGGAAAAAAAATCTAAACTAATATTCCTATAGGCTTTGATGTCAGGGTATTATCTAATCATCAGCATCAGAATATAGAAGATAGACCCATATGAGATCTTTTATTTGAAACATTTAAAAATGTTGCAGTGTGTTGGTTTTTTAACTTTGAATACAAACGTCTTGTCTTTTACTTTTGTAGCTTTTTTACTAGTCAGCTCTGGACGCGATGTTATTCATTGATTGTACGCGCAAATTCAAAGCGTCGCGTCTGGGCACGTTAATGACGCTCGCGCTCTTTTAAACTCATAAAGCGGTGAATGGTTTTTCCAGAAATGACGCTGATCTACAGTATCCCACAAGTTTATATTTAAAATACATTGCAATCACACCAAAATCGATGACCTGCATTACGAGCTGTGCTTCTTTGCGTGCCTATTTCTGCTTTTGCTTCGCACTCAGCACCTGATGGATGCGTTCGTTGACCGCCTCTGATCGCCTCTGACGTCCCCTCGGACTAAACTGGCTGGCGCCTCTACAGTCATGGGCTGGCGTTAATGTGACGTAATGTAACAGTCTATGGTTAAGATAAACATCGTCACTATTTTTAGTTGATTAATAGGCTACATTTTGAAATAAATTGTAGATAGGACATTTAATTTTTTTTTTTTTTTTTTTTTTTTTTGTCCCTCTGTCTGGGCCCCATCCCGCCAATCGGGCCCTAGGCACGTGCCTAGTTTGCCTTTGCGTTAATCCGGCTCTGCCCATACAGAGTTTAGTTGCTTGCTTATGGTTGTTGAGCAACATCGAAACTTGCCAATTTTATAGAAATGTAGCAATGTACACTCACAAGTGTGTAACCCTATTAATACTATTTGTTTTACTCCTTCTAACTTGAATGTTATATACAAGTTAACTTTTTATTTGCATCCCTCAAGTTCCAAATTTTCATTTTATTTGGAACCCGAGGAAACTTCAATATAATGGTTATTTCATAAGGATATGGTTAAAACATTTATATTGTAATATATACCGTAAATGTACTCTTTAATGCTTTATACAACACATTCCTATTGCAAACTCTCCATGCGCTGAGTAAGTTCATTGACATCTGCACTCTATCACCGGCGAAATCCAGCATCTTGTTTTGAGTGATAAATCTGTCGGTGGTGTGAACGTTACTCAGAAACGCTGGCTAGCGGTGTGAACAGAGGTTATTAGTTCACAGGGCCGTGAGCACTGATGCCAGTGAGGCGAGAGATTGTGAGAGGGCAGATGGTGAAGAGGTTGAACGGAGATCTCCGCGCCGCCCCAGGCCTGTACCCTGGTGTCCATGTTGGGTCGACCTTGTTCTCATCATCTTGTTTTCACCATCAAAGCACAGCAGCTCTTTTGATTAATGAGAATCATCCACAATACTGGGTGGAGTTTGTGCATATTCAGTCTCCTGATGTGTTATTTCCGTCTCTAGGCAGGGAATTTTGTGTCATTTCCATTTCAAAGGTGGAGAAGAAAGGCAAAAAGCACTTCTTTATAATCACAGGGGTCTGAAATTGTATCCCAGCTTGGGTACAAACCACAGGGAAATTCTTGAAGGAACTTTTGTTGTTTCCTGATACTTACACAGAGCCATTAACAACACCGGATCCAAGCACATGATATACGATACGTTTTGCTTAGCCGTAGGACATTTGTGTGCGTCACTGCAGCCTTCGCAGCCGGGACTATATGAGAGGCTCGGTTTATCTCAAATGAGCAATAAAACCTCTCATTTGATGCTCTCCTCCTAGACCCATTTGGGCAATTATCTTCAATCGCCTTCTCCAAGTAAGTCTCCACAGTCGAGGAAGGAAATTAACCGAGTTAGAAGACCAACAAACCTCAATTGCTCCTCCTGAATACACAATTTAGCTTTGAGAGGAAATGCTGGCTGTCTAGACTGAGGTGATAATATCTGTCATATTCTCATTCTATAAAGGAACTCATAAACTTATATAATGCCATTCTCTCCAACGCATCACAGGTTTGACCTCATATTCTCTGTCTTTTAAATGAAGGTTATCTTCCACACATGGAATACAGTTTGCGGAGCAAATTATGAGGAAACTGAGTCACCATGACTAACTGATTAAAAATACCCATTTCTATTATTGTTTCCACTGGTTTTCCGCCCATAGGAAGGTACATGCACATGTGATCTCTTTAATATCTCAATTGTTTCTTCTAAATGTACACTCATGTGTCTCTAGTGTTTCAAAAGTCTTAAACTGTGCTCAGATTTGCCAAGATACCAACACATGCAATCGAATGTCAAAGATCTGAACCTGAACTTAAGCATTTCTCATAAGTTCCATCAAGACCTGAAAGAAGTTGCTACTTAATGCAATTAGTCTCACAAACAACATTTGCTCAGTTCCAGAGTTATTTTAACATTTTAATATAAAGTAAATACAAGTCATTTTGCCCTCAAGCAAATACAATGTGCCCTGGATCCTCTTTGTGGTCACATGAGCATCTGAGATCTAATCTGAAGAGTTGCGAAAGTGAGATTTGTTTGTGAATCCATGCTTTGACAGGAATCCAAATCATGGTGTACTTTAATAGAAGGCTTTTAAAGTTTATCAAACAACTTTTTACTCTCTTGTTCTGTGGAAAACCATCACATACTGTTGCTTTGAAGATCCAGAAACCAAAACACTTATCTGTAGACCTTCATCAAGAACTTTTTACTCTCATTATCAGCCTAAAATACAGCCCAAAACGACCTTGATGAGCATAGAGAAGCTTTACATTGAAAGTACAGCCTCAGCTAGTGGGCTGCTTGACTTCAAGATACATGACTAGTTTATTAATAGACCTTTCTGCAGTAATGAGCCACCGCCGGCCGCCTATTGTGGCTTCACACCGGTCCTGCTTCACACTAATGTTATTGACCGACTCTATTTGTGCGTTCGAGTGCTGTCAGATTGGCTACAATAAGCAGGCGTGTTATGTAAACATTACAGTGTCACATCTCAGGACTCTCTCTGCAAATCTATAGTCCCGGCCGTACATGCAGCTGTGAATCATGAGTGTGTGTAGGCTTTGAACACACATGACCCCCGAAGCCGCATATGTTGTGTCAGTGCGCGTCAGCATAACGCCTGCATGTGGGTTTATTAAGATGAGCGAAACCTGAAGGGAAAGAGCACGTTTACGGCGTTAATCGAGCGCTAGGTGTAGGTCTCAACACGGTTTTAAGTCTAGATCTAAACAACAATCACAGCAGCAGTGCACATAAGTGCAGACACAGTCAGAATCATCTCAAGCACGTCATAAGGTCATGACAGTTCATGTAACAACACAGACACGGTTGCATACTCACAGGAGTGGCTGGAGTCTGCAGGAGGCAAACAGTATACCGTCTCTACTCTACTCTTCCTTCAGTGTGAAAGGGAGGAGAAAGAGGAGGAGGAGGGCGGCCTCCAGGTCTGAAGGCAGTCAGCGCACCGGCACACAGATAATCCAACACTGGAGGTGTCTTATTTAGTCTGCAGCACGCATGCATGGGTGCATGCAGTAGACACAGGCACAGGCGTTTATCTTGCGTCCCCTCGCTGCGATCCCTCCTACTTCTGCTCATGAGAGACCCTCCTGACAGGAGGAGATGCGGGAAACATAACAGAAAATAAATAAAAAAATAAAAACATACAGGAAGCAAATGTGTCTCACTGAAGGATTTTATAATCATGCAAGGTCTCCACCCCCACTTGGCTGTCTCTCCTCCCCTATTGTTATAGCAACGGCCAATCAGAGCGCTTCATCACACAAGCCCTCTCCGCCTGCCGAGAGACTGTGATTCTTTCACACCGGAGCTTGTTCAATATGGCTGTGGACCAAAAGTGTGTGTGTGTGTGTGTGTGTGTGTGTCCTGTGGATGCTGTTAATTAGCTGATCTGTCTAGTGAAAGGTTAAACAGCATTTCGCTGTACTAAGCTGTCAAACTATTCTGCTTTGTGGTTTACCATCTTATCATTAGTGTGCTCTTCAAAGAAAGATATCAAACACGTCGGCATAGACTAATTAGGGAAGAGCTTTGAAAACATGCAGGTTTTCACTATAAGTCAGTTGTTGATTTAGGTTTAATAGTGAAATACACTGTTAAAAGACCTAATTAGACATTACTAAGTGTTTTTAATGAGTGTTATTGTCTTGTTTTTCTTCTTTCCTCTAACTTTCTAAAAATCTTTAAAATTAGATAATTTACTTGAAGCAACACTGCATAATGACATACTATTAGCACTTGTTTTCTTATATTTTAGCTTGAATATAAGTATATTTACTGCAGTGTTAGATTTATTTATTTATTTATTTTTATATTTTGTTTTATACTTACAACAAGTCTGACAAATAAAATACACGGTTAAAGATATATTATCTGAAAACAAGTATTAATATCTTATGCAGCATTGCTTCTCAAATAAATGCATCTTGTTTCAAGAAATGTTTGATATTTTGTTCAAAAACAGTCCAAAAACACCATTGTAATTTTTTCATTGCATGAAACTCAAAATGAGATATTCTGTTGAATGTCCAAGCTGCTCTTTTCCATACAATGAAAGTGGAGGTTATGGACTGTCAAGCTCCAAAAAATGACAAAAAAGCACCATAAAATGATCATAAAATAGTCGATTTGGCTTGTTTTTTAAGTCTTCTGAACCCATGCGATAGGTTTGTCATTGTTCATTCACTTCAGAATGTATTTCCCTCCTCTCTAGCTCTCGAATCTCATTTACGGCATTTCAGGGTGTTTCATGCTAGTGTTATTTTAGTGCTATCATAGCATTTATTAATATTTTGAATTTGCTTTTATTTTTATTTTGTCAGTTTTCATTTTAATTTTGAGTAATTTCTTTGGTGCTTTTGCCATTTGTATTCGTTTTTTAATATTCCTGTTTGTATTTCAGCGTTAGTTTTAGTGCTTAAAATAATTTCAGTTTAACACGTCTACTTTTCGTTCAAGTTTTTTTTAAGTTGAATTTTTTTAATCTAATATTTATATTGTATCTAGAAATGAAAAAAAAAAAAAAAAAGTACTTTTCTGATGCTTTTTGAGCTCAATGGACACATGCATTAGTTGAACTGCAAAACATCTCTTTTTGTATTCCATGAAAGAAAATCACAGGTTTTGAACCACATGAGGATGAGTAAATGATGTTTGTCTGAACTATTTCTTCAGTTCTAGTTCTGTTCCTTTAAAAGCAGTTTTGTGTTTTAAAACTCCAAGGGCTGTTAAAAAGCAGCTACAACTGAACAAAACCCCTGTTAGATCTTGTGCATCTCACAGAGGTAACACAGTAAAAGCTCCTTTTCATCAGGCGAGCAGTTCAGACGTTCAAACAACTTTCAGCTAGTTTCAAACACGAGGTTTGTTGATGTTTGTGTATCCGTATGTGTGTATTTACCCGCTGTATACATAGCACACTACATATAGCAGGAGACTTCAGAGGCAGTGACCCAGACAGCAGCAGAAACAAGTACTCAGCAAAAATTCAGCATCCAGATGAGGTTTTCTAATTGAAGGTTTTGGTAATTTCACTGAAGTGAGGTTCAGAGAAGCATGCAATGGAGGCTGAGGGGAAAATGGTTGTGCACCTTTCACACATTTTCTTCATTAAAACTGAAGCATGTCAGCAGCATTTATTTTTGATATTAGAATGAGTCAATAATTGATAGAGATGTTAACAGAAGACCTACATGTCTAAATTTACTAGCACAAAAAACAATGAAAGGCTTTTCGGTACTTTCAGTACGTTCCGAACACAATTATTTTTAATGAAACAGTGGCTTTCTAAAAAGTTCTCAGTGAGGGATCATGTACAGTTAGATGGTCATTATCGCAAAATAAGCCCTCAAAACTGATGGGAAGTGAAGCGAAAATAATGAAGACCTTAATTATAACATTTTGTTTAATTGCACTTAAATCTCTTCTCTATACTGTCTGTTTTAATGCACTTCCAGTTCTGCTGAAGAAATATACTATTGTCTTGTGAAGTTTGGTCTGGAAGCACTTCTGATATTGTTTCTCTCTTGGATTAATCAGTTCTGCTTGTATTATCCTCATTTGCAAGTCACTTTGGATAAAAGCTTCTGCTACATGAATAAATATCAATGTTAATGAAGTATTGGCCCTATGTTACCCAGCAGCAGTTCAACGGAAGTTCAGTTGATAACTTTTACATTTAAGGTTACATTAAAATATAATAGAAGTACTATATTTAATATTAGTAAACTAATTTATAGAAGCGTTAAATGCCTTTTTTGTACTATAGACTTTTATTATTTATAAATAATATATGTATATATAAATATATATTCATATATATACATATATACATTCATATATATACACATATATATACATACATATATGTGTGTGTGTGTGTGTGTATATATATATATATACACTCACCTAAAGGATTATTAGGAACACCATACTAATACTGTGTTTGACCCCCTTTCGCCTTCAGAACTGCCTTAATTCTACGTGGCATTGATTCAACAAGGTGCTGACAGCATTCTTTAGAAATGTTGGCCCATATTGATAGGATAGCATCTTGCAGTTGATGGAGATTTGTGGGATGCACATCCAGGGCACGAAGCTCCCGTTCCACCACATCCCAAAGATGCTCTATTGGGTTGAGATCTGGTGACTGTGGGGGCCATTTTAGTACAGTGAACTCATTGTCATGTTCAAGAAACCAATTTGAAATGATTCGAGCTTTGTGACATGGTGCATTATCCTGCTGGAAGTAGCCATCAGAGGATGGGTACATGGTGGTCATAAAGGGATGGACATGGTCAGAAACAATGCTCAGGTAGGCCGTGGCATTTAAATGTTGCCCAATTGGCACTAAGGGGCCTAAAGTGTGCCAAGAAAACATCCCCCACACCATTACACCACCACCAGCAGCCTGCACAGTGGTAACAAGGCATGATGGATCCATGTTCTCATTCTGTTTACGCCAAATTCTGACTCTACCATCTGAATGTCTCAACAGAAATCGAGACTCATCAGACCAGGCAACATTTTTCAAGTCTTCAACTGTCCAATTTTGGTGAGCTCGTGCAAATTGTAGCCTCTTTTTCCTATTTGTAGTGGAGATGAGTGGTACCCGGTGGGGTCTTCTGCTGTTATAGCCCATCTGCCTCAAGGTTGTGCGTGTTCTGGCTTCACAAATGCTTTGCTGCATACCTCGGTTGTAACGAGTGGTTATTTCAGTCAAAGTTGCTCTTCTATCAGCTTGAATCAGTCGGCCCATTCTCCTCTGACCTCTAGCATCAACAAGGCATTTTCGCCCACAGGACTGCCACATACTGGATGTTTTTCCCTTTTCACACCATTCTTTGTAACCCTAGAAATGGTTGTGCATGAAAATCCCAGTAACTGAGCAGATTGTAAAATACTCAGACCGGCCCGTCTGGCACCAACAACCATGCCACGCTCAAAATTGCTTAAATCACCTTTCTTTCCCATTCTGACATTCAGTTTGGAGTTCAGGAGATTGTCTTGACCAGGACCACACCCCTAAATGCATTGAAACAACTGCCATGTGATTGGTTGATTAGATAATTGCATTAATGAGAAATTGAACAGGTGTTCCTAATAATCCTTTAGGTGAGTGTATGTGTGTGTGTGTATGTGTGTGTGTGTGTGTGTATATGTGTGTGTATGTATATATATATATATATATATATATATATATATATATATATATATATATATATATATATATATATATATATATATATATATATATATACACACACGTATATATATACATACATATAATATGTATATATTATACATACATATAATTTGTATATATATATATATATATATATATATATATATATATATATATATATATATATATATATATATATATATATATATATATATTATTTATATCTATATATATAATTTATATTATAAATATTATCAAGGTAAGCAGAATATTGTTATTGTGAGTAATTCTAACCAAGCTGTAATTATGGCAAATAATGAAGAAGTGTGAAAATTACAGTACTTAATTGTGTGTATTTAGGATGCATAAAATATTAGCTGCGTGTGAAATTAGCAACGAAACAGTTTTATTCCAAACAAATGCTTAGATGTCATTTCCTTCTGCTAAAAAATATTTCAAATCACCCACTGGTTCTGTCGCAGAACTTTTCTGTAAGTGCATCCATACTAGTTATTTAAGATATTTATATTTATAACTGCAAAAAAATGCAAAAACAAAACTATACATTCGATCTTTTAAAAAAATGTAATGATCATTATCATTTTGAATGGATGAGAATGATGTGATATTTGAAACTGGGATTGTTTACACACACTGACAGCTTTCATAACTCTGATCGTTTATCAGCTTTGATGTCAATAATAGCTTGAGGTAGGTGAAGTTAGTTAAGCCGTATGATATCTGGCCCTGCTGAAGCCGTCAAACGCCTCTGTGCTGTCAGGACTGAGAGGATGATAGTATCTCATGCTCCTCTGTGATGGAAACTCCCGACACACATCAAACAACATGATCAAAGCTTGTGTATGCCTCATAACTTTGTTGTTGCAGTGAGCAGTACGAATAAGTTTTGTATGCTGAAGTTCAGTGTAGATTTTCCTTCTTAATTTCAAATGTGAGATCTTTGTTTGTGTTTGTAAAAGTAGCAGTGGAGACCCGATGATGGTGAGCTTTTTTCTGTAAAAGTTTCAAACTGAAAGGCTCTTTTGACATTAAAAATGGACGGTTGTATTGAGCTGATTTTAATTAGATGAATTGGTCTGAAATTCCAACATAAATCAGTCCTTTGATTTCATAGCTGCTGCTGACGATGGAAAAAGGAATAAACCATAACTGCATTATAGTGTGATACAGCATATTTAAAACCATGACAACCTAATTTATCTGCCCTTTGTTTTATTGAATCTGTTACATTTATTATAAGTTTTGCTGAATGTACACAATATGGGAATACATTTCCATTTTCTTCAAAAGATCTTGATCAGATTGGCATACTGCTAGACTTGCTAAATGCAATATTTCTGCATTTCGGTATTTTTTTTTCTTTCTTAGGTACATTTCTGGAATACATTTTTAACTCCTTGTTAACTAAGTAACTTTTGGTAAAAATATTTTTGCCAATATTGAAATGAACTGTGCTGGATTTTTTTTTTTTTTTTTTTTAAATTATTGAAATTATCATTTTTTCAGTATATCATTATTTCAATCTTTGTTTACACTACTGATCAAAAGTTTGGAATTAAGATTTTTTTTTTAAATGTTTTTGAAAGAAGTCTCATCCAAGGATGCATTTATTTGATCAAAAATACAGTTAAAACAATAATATTGTGCAATATTATTATTACCCCTTGGGTCTGTAGCGACCCGGAACGTCATTTACTACCCTCCCTCTCATTAATTTTTTAAAGTCAGACATTAGTATTCCTCAGTCTTTTCATTATAAACAATATTACAAGAAAACTGGTATAAAAGAATATTTTCTTAAAACATTTGTATTTTACAAGTGTATAGGGTCGCTTGCGACCCTAGGTATGTAAAAGTGTGTAATAGTATGTAAAAAGTCGCAATTATCGTATGCATAAAACAAAAGAATATACAAATATCATGAGCAAAACTTCCAGTGGATTAGCTATTTATACTAGCCTGGCAAGCCAGACCTACATCAAGATGTTAGGTCTGGCAACTCACCATAGACACGGCTCAATCCGAGGGGCGGGATAAACGGCTGTCTTTCAAATTCCCTCTCTACGCAATTGGACAGCGCTTCAACCAACCAGAGGGTTTTCCCAACAGCAGAGCTAACCTTAATTGATAGATTTAACTTTTAAATCTGGCCGGCAAAACTACGAACCCATCTTCCTTTTTTAAGAATGACTTAAGTGCCCTTCTTTGCTCTTTTCTCAAAGAAAAACTTAACCCCAAGTCCTCCAGAGTCGCGGCCAAAGCCGATTCGAAAGACTGTTCTCCAGCAGTAGCCGCCATTCTTTGTCTTCAAGTAGCAGGGAATCGTCACAACTCTGTCGTCATTATGTTAAGCCCGCCCCACATACTCTATACGCGATGTGATTGGCCTGACCTAATTTTGTTTTTTCCAGCTCGAAAGTCAACGGAGAGTTGCTAGACTACCCTGGCTGCAAAATAAATTTTGCTGCCGCTAGGGTGCGTCTAGATTTCTAGGCTATATTTATACTGCATTTATTCTGCTATTGACTGTATGCAATTAAATATTAGTGTCACTGTCACCTGATGGTGGATCTGGTGAAGAAGCTTGCAGCTCTAGATCATTCATGCTAAACATTAAATCTGACATGATTATTTTGAGGTGTGTTATAATGTCCTGAGTCACACAGCCGATCAACCTAGAAAACTCTGCAGACAAAGGCCGCATTTACATTACGTGGTTCAAGTGACCCAATTCCGATTTTCTTTTACCTCCCATGTGGCACAGATCGGATATGACCCACAAACATGTAAGCAGGAAAAAGCACGTGGATTCCGATATTCTCAGATCAGATTCTGGCCTCATTCTATATGAAAGAAAAATCTGATATGAATCAGATACGTGCATTTGCGTCTGCCTTGTAAGTGGACAGATTCGAAATTCCCGTCAATGCGAGTCGCGACGGCAGAGAATGACGTTTTTCGATGCCCAAGCTTCAACAAGGACTCTCCTCTTTTTTTTCTCCGCCTTAAATACATTTTTTTGATCAAAGAAGAAGTTGTCAGTAAATCAAAATATATATTTTGCAGATGTTAAAAATGAGAATATGGTTGAGATCGCAAATATGAAAATATGAGCCAGATGCTGCATGTACTGGGGAAATGAGCTCTGACGATGACAGTTATGATGGTAAAAACCATCTGCTCAAATTGCACCCTTCAAATTTCCAAGGTAACAAAACATGCTTTATTTTTATTCTTTTGCAATTCTTGTTAAAATATCAAGAGAGCTTGCAGTTAGAGAGCCATACGTGTTAGATATAGATCCGGGTCGCTGAAGACCCGAATGTGTAATAATGATTGGCGGAACATTCATGCATTTAAAGGGTTAAAAAAGTCGTACATCATTGAAAAAGCGACGGTGTTGAATGACATCAACTCAGGCCTTGAAAACATATCTTTTTCTCTCCGTTTTGGCCTCCCGTCCACACTGAGACAAAGTTTTTATAAATGAAAACGCTCTCCAAAGTGGATAAATTTGAAAACGCCGTTTTCACATTGTAGTGTGGACTGTAAAAACAGAGTTATTTAAAAACGATGACATAAGTTTAGTCATGTGATGCATATTGTACCAATAGATGTGCCTGTTATGTGCTATTCACTTTCACACAGTTGCTAAAATGTTACTTTGCACACTCTTCATATCACAGTCTTGCTAAGATGACAGAAAATGTACTTGCATTTGCTGTCCTGCGGCAAAACATGAGAGCAGTTCCATTTAGCCAAACATATGGTGACTCAGTGAATGCTGAGATATTTTGCTAAATAAAATGATCCTGTCAGAAGAATTGCGCAATAACTTATTTATTTTTCTGTCTGTGTCTTATTTATTTTTCATCTCAGTGCGCTTTTCTTGCGTTTCTTGCGTTTTCCAAAAGTTTCTCATCTACACTGAAACTTGGGAAACGCCTGAAAACGCTAGTGTGGACGGAGAGTGTTTTCAAATGTATCCGGATTCATGTAGACGTAGCCTCAGGTGGACACCGACCGTGATAACGTGACTCTTTTCAATGCCCAGGCTGCAACAAAGGCTCTCCTCTTCTTTTTTTAAATTATTTTCCCCCTAAGAGATCATTGTTTTTCTGACCTTTTAAAGATGGTGCGGAAAGCAAAAGCTTGTATTGTCATTTCAAATCGCACAGTTTGGCCTAAGCTTTTCTGGGTCAGTACCATAGCTTTTACAGAGTCTGCCTAAGGTTGTTCTGCCAAGTATATATGTAAATGCAGATATCGGATATGGGTCACTTTTAAAAGATGATGTAAGCTGGTCATCAAACAAAATCGGATATAGTCAACACATCGCAAGACCTGCAGTGTAAATGCGGCCAAAGAGACCGAATCGGCTGAGTGACCTTGTCGGGAAGGAAAGAGAAAGAGATTGAACAGCAGAGGGACAGAGTTTTCTCCCCACAGGCAACATGCTGAGATCTGATTAGATCAGCGATGCCCTTCACAGTGGACTCAGATCCGAGCTGGGACAAAACGAACGCTCCGGAAAATGAAAATCTATTTCAGGGAGTAACGGGGACCAAACGGCCAGGGTTAATATTTAATGAACAAACAGGAGCGTGATGCGGTGGCAAAGCTGCAGGACCCGCCGTGTTTGCACAAGAACAATCTGCAGCTTTTTTTTAAAGAGCTGCTTTGATTTATGCTGTGAGAAGAGACGCCCTGGGAGAGAGGACACGTCTGATGGAGTTCTGTGCTGGGAAAGCATGGAGTCAGCACATTGACTGGATAACAAGATTTTTCATCAGGCTTTTCTCCTGTGAGAGAACTTGTTTCAGTGGCTTTCGATCGATTTAGCTGTATTCTTGTTTTGGGAGTGTTTCTTCGTTGTGATGGTGTGTGCATTGTGTAGAAGTGCCTGATGGGATGCCTGCTGCTCTTCTTCAGAATTTTAGTGCTCATTATGCTTATGTTAAAGACCTTGTGCTTGTGCACACTAAAGGCTATGTTCAGACTGCAGGTAAATGTGGCCCAAATCTGATTTTTTTGCTCACATGTGATCTGTTTTTCTCATGACCTTTTCAATTTTGATTTGGGCCACTTCCATATGTGGAACTAAATCAGATCCTGGTCAGTTGTTTTGCAATTCGCCGCAGTAATATCAGCATTCATGCGACTTTCACGTCACTCTAGATCAACATTCGTCACAATTCTGATTATGGGAGTCACTTCAAAGATTTTACATATCCAAAGCTCAGAGAGTTGTGAAAGGTATAGTCAGTGAAGGACAGTGATGTGTCAGAACTCATAAGTATTACAGTGACAGCTCTATATACAAGCAAATCACGAGGGCTCGTATCATAAATGTTTAAAAACTCTGCTCTCTTTTTTCATATGCTTGTCTTTGTTTTTTTTTTAATTGCCTGCACATACATTTTCTGGCTTCTGCGGCAGATCACACTATAAATAAACTCATAATCGCTCACTAGGTGCGTTTCCATTACAGATTTGCGCAAAACTCTAGCAATTTTTTCCCCCCTGAATGTCGACAAAAAACTATTGCGAAATGACGCAGTTTCCATTAACCGATGTTTTGCGACTATAAAACATTTTTTCCTCTCGTGATAAGTCATTCCAAAAATCATAGCAATGGACATTGGTAGGTTTATGTATATCTCAGCCACCGCACTGGCCATTATTATTAATTGAAGGAGACGTTTGTGTGCTGTCCAATCATTAGCCGCGTTTCCATTACCCTTCAAATTGCGCAAATTGAAATTGCGAATTGAAATTGGCTTAATGGAAACACGTAATTTTCACAAAAACTTCCATTTAGCGCAAAAAAGTTTTTACGCTCGCATGAGGTGGTTTTTCAGGCAATTCAAAAAAGAAATATTTCGCAAAACTGCAATGGAAACAGTTTTTGCACATTATGGGTCGTTTCTTACCCTTAATGCTTGGAAAACACACATACATCTCCTTCGATTAATAATAATGGCTAGTGCAGTGGCTGGGATTAGTAGGCTACATAAACTGTTTCTTCCATTGCAGTTTTGCAAAATATTTGTTTTTCAAATTGCCTGAAAAACCACTTCATGCAAGCGTAAAAACTTTTTTGCAATAAATGGGAGTTTTTGCAAAATTGACGTGTTTCCATTGGGCGTATTTTCAATTCACAATTTCAGTTTGCGCAATTTGAAGGGTAATGGAAACACGGCTACTTTAATGTCCTCTGTCTTTACTTCCGTATGGCAGCGTGCTACAGTACGTAACTTCTTTTTATCGATCTTTTGATCTGTTCGCACTGGAATCTGATATCGGCCACATTGAGCTCCAAGGCTCGCAGTGCGAATGTAGCCTAAGAGGTTTTTGCTTTATATTAAAGATTGTTTAACCCTATAAAGCCTACTGTATCATATTTGGTACGTACATTTTTTAAGCCTCTAAACCTGTTGTGCACAATATGCCATCTGTCCTCTGATTGATAGTTCATACTTTTTAGCAGCCTAAATAAAAGGGATTTTAATATAATTGCAAAAACGTCCCCCTTCAGGTCGTGGTTCTTGTGTCTTTTTGATGTGAAATCTTTAATGTTTTTTATAAATGAATAACTTTTATATTTCAACATTAACTGGCCTGACGCAACTTGATTATGAGTTTGAGCAAGTCAAGATTTTCAGTTTCGTTTAAAGCCAACATGAAAACCGACATACAAATTGACCCTATTTTACTTGTCTTAAAACATGTTATTGTACTCGATTCATCAGTTCACTCTATTCTAAAGAAAAACATTTTCTTCACAATCAAAAAATGTAATAACTTGCTCACCCAAATAGCAATTTAGACTTTCACTCAGAAATGGGCCACAAATGTCTTGTTGACTTTGTTTAAAAGAACTATTCCTTTAACTGACTTTAATAATACTGCTGTCATTTACTGTATCAGAGAAGGGCTGAAGATAGATGTAAACATCCACTAAAAACAATAATCTAGGTAATTTATTCGTTGATTAGAGGGAATGGGTGAATTGTCTGAGCTCTGTGGTACAAGAAATATGATCACCCCATAAGGTCAGAAAATAAGAGTGATTATTCTCCTGGCGGAGATTCCATCTGAACCCAACCGTGAGGTGAGCCGAAGACAAAGGAACAAACTGTGTTCTTGAGATTCCTCTCAATTCATCTCATTGGAGATCTCAGTGAGGGTTAATTCTGATTAGTGATGCTCTTGGTCGGCGGGCCACATGCACACTGCGTTCAGTCAGGTTTTCTGATGACCTTGGTGGCAATAAAGGCTCCATTATCAGACCGTGATGTCATCGTTCTGTTACACTGCGTGAAGATGATATATTGTCGCAGGCCGGAACAAAAGAGATTTCACAGTAAGTGCGATTGGTGATCTCAACGTTCTAGAAATACACTTAAAGGGATAGTTCACCCAAATAAATTCTGTCATTAACTACTCACCCTCATGTCGTTACAAACCCGTAAGACTTTCGTTCATCTTCAGAGCACAAATGAAGATCTTTTTAATGAAATCTGAGAGATTTATGTCCCTCCATTGACAGCTATGCAACTACCACTTTGAAGAGTTCGTAAAACTAATCCATATGAATTGATTGGTTTAGTCCAAATTTTCTGAGGAGTCTCGATCACTTTATATGATGAACAGATTTAATTTAGTCACATTTAAATATTGATCAGTGAAATAAACCAAAGCTCAACCGAACTTGCTTGATGTGCGAGAACAAACCAGTAGGTTTGTTTACAAGGTACAGTATTTTAGGCTGCTGTCACTTTAAGACCGAATGCTTGGATCTAATATACTGACACAGATCAGGTGAGATGCTTTACATGATGGGCATTTTGACAACGGTGTCTGTATTCGACCATTCAAAGAGAAATGAATTTGAATTGCGCGCTGTCTGAGAGCGCTCTTCTGGTGTGTGTTATTCAGCGTGATTCAACATTGAGTTATTTTTTCACAACTTACTGTACTGCGCATGAATGAATATCCTCTTTAAATGTACACACACGTTTCTTTGACGTCTTCGCATCTGACGTTCCCTCCCGCTCTCTCTAATATCCCACCTTCACTAACTACAAGTTAGTAGATAACGAATAGTGATCGGATGGTAATTTTGTTCTCCAAAATATACTATGACAGATTGGCTACCTTTGATTAGGCTATTCTCCCGTGACAGAAGACTACTACTCGCTTTTATGATCACTAGCAAAGACAATTTAGGAAAGAAGAAATATGAAGAAAAATGTTAATATTTTTAAAGTCAGGACTCTAAAAATAGAGCTGAAATGCGGGACTGTCCCAGGGAAAACGGGACGTCTGGTCACCCTTTGCATAACTCGAGAATGAACATTGGTTTTCGCACGTCAAGCGAACATGCTTGAGCTTCGTTGTTTATATGTGAATAAAAGCCTAAATTCAATCTGTTCATTCAGAAAATTTGGACTAAACTGCTCAATTCATATTGATTAGTTTTACAATCCCTTTATGAACTTTTTGAAGCGTCAAAGTTGTAGTTGCGAAGCTGTCAATGGAGGGACAGAAAGCTCTCAGATTTCATTAAAAATATCTTCATTTGTGCTCTGAAGATGATTGAAAGTCTTACAGGTTTGGAACGACATGAGGGTGAGTAAATAATGACAGAATTTTCATTTTTGGGTGAACTATCCCTTTAAGATTGGTCACCCTTTTTTCTTGGAAGTGGAAAAAATAACAAATCTGGCCTTTGAATAAATATCCCCATGACTTTCAGGAGGCATAAAGGAATTCTGATTTCACTTAACAATTATGGGCCTAAGGACAAAGAGAGAGCATGTATGTAAATATATAGATAGTATTAAATAGTTCATTGTTTTTGTGCTTCATTTCATGTTTTCTACAGGGCAAGTCTTGCCTGAAACTACTGGTAGCATCACATGAGAGGCCGCATGAACTCTCTGCATGAGTTGTATAAGTTATTAAACCATTGCAATCTTTTGCAAATCATATGCAGTCACATTTTTAAACAATTATTCATTCATATAATTTAATTACATTTTATGTGTAATTTAAGTATTAATTTAAATTAATAATCAAGTAAAAAGCTTGTTGGTTTGACTAAAAATTTTTTTTATACTGTGGTTTTGTAAGTTGTTGTTAGGGTGTAAACAAAATAAGCTATTATAATCAGTCAAATCTTTGGTTATTTTTAGCATTTTTTATTATTTATTCCAGTATTATTTCTTAGCGTACCCTTAAAGGGATAGTTCGGCCAAAAGTGATATTTAACCCATGATTTACTCACCCTCAAGCCGTTCGAGATGTATATGTCAATCTTTTTTCAGACGAACACATTTTCATTTATTTTAGAAAATGTCTTAGATCTTTCAGTGGTTATAATGTGAAGCTATGGGGTCCACCTTCTTCAAGTCCCAAAATGTGCATGCATCCTTCACAAAAGTAATCCATCCGGCTCCAGGGGGATAAACGAAGGCCTTCTGAGGGTAATCCGTGCGGTTTTGTCGTAAAAATATACACATTTAAAACTTTATAAACTTCCGGTAGCGGTTGACGCGCGTTCATGGAGATGGATGCTGGCGTATGACGTAGGACGTAGCGTAGGAAGCGTCGTGACGTAGAACGAACGTGACAGCGCAGCCAGAGAGCAGAGCAAAACAAAACTCTACGTTCGTTCTACGTCACGACGCTTCCTACGCTACGTCCTATGTCATACCAGTTATTTTCGTTTATAAAATTTTAAATATGTACATTTTTATGACAAAAGCGCACGGATTACCCTCAGAAGGCCTTCGTTTATCCCCCTGGAGCCGGATGGATTACTTTTGTGAAGGGTGCATGCACATTTTGGGACTTGAAGGAGGTGGACCCCATAGCTTCACATTATAACCACTGAAAGATCTAAGAAATTTTTTTAAAATAACTGAAAATGTGTTCGTCTGAAAAAAGATTGACATATGGATCTCGAACGGCTTGAGGGTGAGTAAATCATGGGTTAAATATCATTTTTGGCCGAACTATCCCTTTAATTCCAGCTTTGTAAACAAATCAGTTTAAAAATGTTATTCAGTATATGCTCCACTTTGGATCACATTGCCAACTCCACTCAAATGCAACACAACTATTGCTCTCGCTTTCACTTGCTTTCTTCTCCCAAAAGTGCGTCTCTCATCTGTCTTATTGCACAAGTGAGAGCAGAACTCTCTCTCAGCTCTGTGTGTGCTGTGTGGTTGCGGCTCAGCAGCGCCGGCTCCAGGTTTCACAACGGCAGCTCTGAGACGCTGAGGGATGAAAGGCACAAGCCTCTCTCAACAAAAGCATTAGCTGGCCTTTGAATTATGCAAGTTCCACACTTCAAATTGATAATTTTTTTTTTTTAAGTCAAAGAACAAAAGAGATGAAACGCAAAGGCGTCCCTGTGAAGACGACTATCTTCATTCAAAGAAGAGGCTCGTCTTGAGACAATAAAAATTGGCACAGTATTTTGCAGGTCTCTGCCAAGGATTTCATCCATATTTGCCTTTTATCATATGTCAAACGTATGAGGAGTAACAGCCAACAACATTAGCGTAAACTAACAAATTCTAATAGCTCTGATTCATATGTCATAAGATTATACAAGCAAGACTTTAGTCAGAACTTAGACACTGCATTTAATTGGATGACTTTGAAAGCGAGGTTGTGGGAGATGAAATAAGTCAGTCTCACGCCACCACACTTACTATACCAGACGAAAATCTGATCCATTTTAGAGCTTCTTCTGGGCAAGAACCACCCACTTAGACATGAAATGACAGTCTGATTGACATTTAAAGAGATCAAACAAATGTGTGTGTGTGTGTGTGTGTGTGTGTGTGTGTGTGTGTGTGTGTGTGTGTGTGTGTGTATATATATATATATATATATATATATATATATATATATATATATATATATATATATATAATATATATATAATATATATGTGTGTATATATATGTGTGTGTATGTTAAAGTTGTATATATGTATATGTGTGTGTACATGTGTATATATATATATACAATTTGCTGCCACTAACTTGGAAAACGTAGGCTAATCTAGTCCTTTCTCTTAATAAATGGTTGTTATAAATCCACTACCTTGTAAACACGACTTTCCAGATGGATGAGTGCATCCCGGACTTCCGACTCCTGGAAGATATTTAATGCCAGCCAATCTGTTTGGAACTGCCAATTAACTGTGGCCTTCTCGACTCTTCAGAAAATGTTGGACTAAACTGCTCAATTTATATGGATTTGTTTTACGATCTCTTTATGAGCTTTTTGAAACGTCAAAGAAAGTGGTAGATGCGTAGCTGTCAATGGAGGGACAGAGAGCTCTCAGATTTCATTCAAAAGATCTTCATTTGTGTTCCGAAGATGAACGAAAGTCTTACGGGTTTGGAGCAACACAATTTTCATTTTTGGGTGAACTATCCCTTTAAGATTTTTTTTTTATGTTTTAACCTACCTGGAAAATAAGGCATGAACAGTTGTAAACAAATAGTTTTTTTCTTTTTTTTTTTTCAATCAATCTTCAATTCGTCAATCTAAATAATTCAGTTTACTCTAATTTGAGTCTACAGTGTCCAAAGCAAACCTATTTTGTAAACTTTTAAATTTGGTGTCCCTCCACTTATTTGTAGGGTGACATATTTCACATAAATGGCAATACATAACTAGCATGCACATATGGTAACCTGCAAAAGTGACACATTTTTGTATATCGCTGTTTTGCAATTTGTGCTCACCTGACACTTATTTTTAACACGCATGTCTTTGGCAGAGTTATCTTTAGGGTTTAGATTCCGTGTGTTTAGCATTAGTTTGTCTGTGTTGGCAGGAGTCCTCTCATTAAGCTGATAGAAGCTCAAAATAGTCCACGTAGACACCTCCCCAACAGTGTGCGAATTGCCTTTACACCGAGATAATTATGGCAGTTTTCAGTGGAACATTTGTTTGCAGTTTTTTCCCCCCGCTTTTATCTGTGGGAAAACGAAGCAAGGGCCTCGGGAGATGCCGAGACGTTTATTTCCTTCTGTAGAAAGTTTTTTCCGGCTTGCGTTCTGATTCTCATCAGAACAGGACAGATGCGGAGCGGGGAGGGCCGACGGTGCTCCGTTAACAACCTAAAATCGAATCTGTTGCATAAGACTGTGGGGTTACGCTGAGTGAATGATGTACGCCCAACTAAAAACAACTCTGAGTAGATATTGCTCACTGGGAATAAACTGCATTACAGCTAGTTTGTCTTCATCCTCCCATTCCATCATTTCGCCTGTCACTTTACGCTTTCTTCTCGTTTCATGTAACGTATTTACACCTCCCGTTGTAATACATGTGTTCTTTAATGCCTTGGAGCACTAAAAGCACTTGTGCAATAAATTTGTGATGTTTTATGCATGCGTCTCTTTAAAGCTTCCAATGCGAGCGGTTCCTCTGCAAAGACTTTTAATGTCCTAGATCACGTCTCGTTTCCTCAAGCCTTGTTTTCTGTCTCTTTTTTTTTTTCTGCTGGAATTTTTTCGGAAATGCACATTTTCAATGTTGTTTTCTTTTTTTAAAAGTGTTTTTCCTAGCAATGAGATTAAATGGAGTTAATGGAGATGTTTCTCCTGCTTCAGAGAAAAAAGTCTCTTCTCTAGTTTTTCTTCTAGCGTTTTAGAGTACATCTCAACAGTGAGTTGCCTAGAATCAAATTTCTCAATGTAAACTCAAAGATTTTTCATCAGATACTCTCAAGAGCAAAAAAAAAATCATCATTTTTTTTTCTATTGTATGAAGAATATTGTATAATTTTATTTCTTTTTAAGTTTAAGAGAAACATCTGAGGCAAAGTTGAGACTTAAATGTTAAGTGTCATTTCTGCTCTGCTATTTTAGCATAAAAGCCTTTAGGTCTCCTGTGCTGTGAAATAACTGAGCAATAACATGTTCCTCGGGGAGTGTTGCTTTATTTCTCTTCATCTGTCCTCTAAAGACATGTCTCTACCCCCTTCATGCATCGGCAGGCTTTGAGTTCTCTGGCTTTCTCTCTCTGTCTCATCTCTCTCCTGAACCCTCTCTGCTCCACATCTTAAACCTAATCAACAGCTCTCGCTTCCAGCCTGCGAGCAAGATGTCTGACCTCAGAGAGCGAAAAAGAGAGGGCCGATGAACAAATGATAGAAATGAGGCAGAGGTTGAGAGTGGTAGATGGATATCAGAAGAGAGAGAGGGAAGGGTAAAAGAGGAAAAACAAGCTGTTAGACTGGAACAAACAAAAGACGACTTACAAAAGACCTTCAACGTTTTCAAAGACAGAGAACAGGTAAAATGTCCTCTAGTCTAGACTAACACGTACTCTGGTGATTTAAATGAATCCTGTTTAATTATCAAAATCAGCTAATTATAATTTATGAAGAGGCCACAGAGGTACAGTATTTATCATCAATTATCATTTTAAACTTTACAGTGTTGTGAACCGTGGGTGGATGGATTGATGTATGGATGGATTGGTAAACATATCGATGGATGGATAGTCAGATGGACGTATGGATAGTCGGATGGATGGATAGATAGTGAGATGGATGAATGGATGGATAGTTGGTGGAAGGATGGATGATAGATGGATGGGTGGTTGGGTGGATGGATGGATGGATGGATGGATGGGTGGTTGGGTGGATGATGGATGGATGTATAAGTGGATAGTCGGGTGAATGGATGATAGATACATAGTGAGATGGATGGATGATGATACATCTGAGGCTTTATCTATCCCTTTATCCATCCATCCACCCACTCGACTATTTATTCATCCTTCCACTCGACTATCCATCCATCTCACTATCTCTCTATCCACCCATTAACACCCTATCTCTATTGAGATACACTAACATCTACACTAACATCCATCCATCCATTTTTTTCTTTATCCATCCATGGATAAAGGGATAGTCGGGTGGAAGGATGGATGATAGATAGATAGTCGGGTGGGTGGGTGGATAGTATAGATATATACTACAGTGCCTATGCATAAGTTTAGACACCCATACTAAAGTTGACTAAAAAGAGGAATAAAAAAATCATCTTTTGGAAACTGAACTTAATGCCTTAATTTAAAAAATTAGGAAAAATCCAACCTTTAAGGACACCAATTTTCTTTGTGAATGAATAATGTATCGTAAATAAATAAATGTTCTTCCTTAAAATACAGGGTGCATAAGTTTGGACACCCCTATGTTAAATTCCCATAGAGCCAGGCAGATTTTTATTTTTAAAGGCCAGTTACTTCATGGATCCAGGATACTATGCATCCTGATAAAGTTCCCTTGGCCTCTGGAATTAAAATAGCCCCACATCATCACATAGCCTTCACCATACCTAGAGTTTGGCATGGTTTTATTTCAGTTAGCCTAATAGCTGGTTTGATTTGCATTGAGAGATGATCTTATGGAAAGCACTCCATGCCAATCTCTAGGTTGAAGGAAGAAGGATGAATACATAAATGGGTAGTCGAGTGGGTGGATGGATGGATAAATGGATAGTCGGATGAATGGATGGATAGATAATGGATAGTTGGGTGGAAGGATAGATAAATTGATAGTTTGGTGGTTGGATAGATAAAAAGATAGCCGATTGGATGGATAGATAGTGAGATGGATGGATAGAAAAATATTTAGATGAGAGGATGACAGATAAATAGTCGGATGGATAGAGATAAATTGACAATCGGATAAATCGAAGGAGAGACAGATGGATTTTTTTTCTCAAGCAGCATTGCTATAGAAATTTCTTTCAATTATTTCTCAAAAACTACAGAAATACTTTTGAGGGACCAATGAGATCTCAGGCGTGCAGCTCTCTTGTATAAAACAGGGTTGCTTAAATCTGGCCCTGGAGCCGCTCCGCTCAAACCCTGATCAAACACACCTGTAGCTCTGAAGACCTTGACTAGCTTGTTCAGGGGTCTTTGATTAGGGTTGGAGCTCAACTCTACAGGGCAGTCTCCAGAGCTGGATTTGAGGAACACTGGTATGTAAATATAGTCTCTTGACAGCAGGTGAAGTGGCAGAGATGTGATGTTGAGCTCAGTGTGAGCTGATGTCAGACTCCTCCACTAGATGGCAGACCAGTGTCATGAGCCTGTCCTTATGGAGCAATTCAAATATCATCTGCTGAAAAAGGCCATACAATCACACTCCTATAAAAGCCAGTCATATTGTCTGTATAACAGCATACAGAGATATTGGAATTTTTTTTTTTTTTTTTTTTTGTAGAAAGATGCTGTGGTGCCTTTCTGATGATACTGAATATAATAGACCATCTTTCTCATGAAACCGTGGTAAAGCAGAATGTGTAGCCGGCAGACATATCTTGAGCATCGAGGAGATGTATAAAAGGTTTGAAGAGACTCTTTTATGTGTTCTGTGTGTCTAAAGCAAGAACAAGAACTGAAATAAGATACAGCAGACATTGTAAATCAAAACTCAATGAAAATCGACAATGCGTATTTGATCACCCTGCACTTTTTGAGGGCGCTTGCAGGAAATTGCGGTTTGAAATCGGACAAAAGTCCTTTGATTCCTCGAGTCGCAGAGGTCAGTGCATTGCAAACAATCTTCCCACAATAGTCTTTTAATGAAGAGTGTTTCCAGCTTTCCGCACAGTTGGTTATAAGATTGGATATCTAATAGTGCCACCCCCACTTTTCCATAACCATAACAATTCTCAACTGTCTGTTTGAATAATTTCAGGGGTGTAGCATCTCGCTAAAGGCTATTTAATTTCACAGCGTATTCTCTGTTTGAAATTGATTCATGAGAGGACCCGATCTGTGTGCGGGAATACAAATGCAGGCTTTTGGCTGCCGTCAAGAGAGTGCCAGACTTATTCGAGAAGAGCCGTTTCATTAAAACAAGAAATTTGAAAAATCTCTGCCACTTAATTCTCTGAATCTGCCGAGGCTTGTCGTAGGATTATTAACTAACGGATGAGAATTAAGAGCACCGGGATGCATTAATGATGCTGTTCATTGTTGTTATGTTTACGATGCCTTGCACATTATGGAGAATTTGCATTTGGCCTGGACTCAATATGAGAAAATTGTCCATCCAGAGGAACATTTATTCTCATTTATTGAGATTTAATGCCGTTTTCAGACATATTTTAAGTAGGTATCAACTTTGTATTATAGATGTTTCTCATAAAGCTCCTTGGGAAAAATTAGACTATTTTAGACATACATTAAGAGTGCAGAGCATTGAAATAAATGTGGGTAGCATATAGCTCAGAAATGTTTAAGTTCATATTGAGATCTCTGACTTTTGATTCTGAGCTTAGTGTGAGTTCTTCTGAAACTCTGGAGGAGATATATAGGTGAGATAACTGGTGTTTTTCTCAGGAGGATCATCAAGGAGCAAAGCTCTTCATTTGCTCTCTGTTTAATCTCATTGCTGTCTAGGAGACAACATTCAGATGGTAGAGAAACCTCATATATGTTTTTTTCTATAAGCACTTTATTAAATGATGAGGTGAAAAACATTTATACAAAGAGAAACGGTAAGATAACCCACTTTTGAGAAGCGTTTTTGACCAAACCATGCATGAGGGCTAAGGTTAAATTTACCTTTCAGAGTGATGTATCCAAAGGTTACACTTCTTTTTCAAACCGTAATTTACCAATATTTTCTTAACCTCAATGTTACATGGCACTGTATAACTGTGTTAGTAAGATTTCTGACAAAGTCTGTCAGAATAGAGTCCAATGCACTGTGTTAATAATATGATGGAATTTTACGTATTGATTTTTCACAGGCGTTTTACCCCTATTTTGAATAATTGTTTTGTTGTGTTTTAGAGTTAAAGGAAATGGACGATGTCCTGCCTGAAAATTACCGTACCTTTTCTGTTTTTCTACTGTTTTGTTTTTTGTTTTTTTTGACTGATTCTCAAACTTTTTGATCAGCCAAACCTCAGTCTCCCTGAAATGTTAAGTCAATATTTCAATAATTTAATAACACATTTGCATGTTCACGTTTTTCTTGTATTGGTTCATGGTCACATGATATACAGGAAAAAAAAAAAATAATAAAAAAAAAAATATATATATATATATATTAAATCTTTTTTGTAAATGTATTTTTTACTTGTTTTAATTTTTTAATTATTTATGATTCATTATCATCTGCCCATCCATCTGACTGTCCATCCATCCATCTATACGACTCTCCGTCCATCCAACTCTTTATCCATCTGTCCATCCATCCATCTATACGACTCTCCATCCATCTAACTCTTTATCTATCTGTCCATCCGACTCTCCATCCATCCGTCCATCTGACTCTCCATCCATCCTACTCTCCATCCATCCTACTCTCCATTCATCTATCATCAGACTCTCTATCCATCCGACTGTCTGTCCGTCCATCCATCCATCCAATTCTCCATTCATCTATCATCATCAGACTCTCTATCAATCCAACTGTCCGTTCGTCCATCCATCTGTCCATCCATCCGTCTATACGACTCTCCGTCTATTCGTTCATCTAACTCTTTATCCATCTGTCCATCCGACTCTCCATCCATCCGTCTCTCCATCCATCCGTCCATCTGACTCTCCATCCGTCCATCCGACTCTCCATTCATCTATCATCAGACTCTCTATCCATCCATCAGACTGTCCGTACATTCATCCATCCATCCATCCATCCATCAGACTCTCTACCCATCCATCCATCCATTCGACTGTCCTTCTGTCCATCTATCCATCCATCCATCCATCCATCCGGCTATCTATTTACCAATTGAGAAGGCACAAAACTCACCTTGTCTTTTTTTATCGGCTGAAATCCAGTGACATTTGGACGTGGCCACGTCATTAGCAGATCGACCTCTGTGGGAGCAGGTGGAGGGGGTAGACTGTGGCTCTGACTCAGTGTCAGGGGCAACACCGTGGGCAGAATTTTAATAAAGCAGCTCGCCCATGTGTCACCACCGTCCTTCGAAGCTCTCTCTCCATCTCACCCGGTGAAAACAAGGGATGACACATAGACAGAGCGTGTCCGCGTGTCCCTGTCTGAGCCCGTCCCTTCCTCCCCTGCCACCCCCGGATGCATGCGTTTGCCTGGTGGGGAGCATTTTGTCAATCCTCAGAGAAATCTCAAGGTCTAAAAGCTGGAGCTGTAAGCTAGTCACATCCTGTCTGAGGGCCAGATCCTCAGAGGTTCTTACTAGATTCACATTTTTTTTTCTTCAAAAGCTCAGTTGCAGTCCAGGCGTAAGTCGCCGTGTTGAATTACAAGTGAGAGGAGGACCCGTCAAGTGAGATCTGTCACGTCAAAGCCACTCGATGCGAGTTAATGCTGATAAATGGAGCCCTTATACGTGGCGTTTTTGATCCATGAAATGACATGAATGAATGTTTGCTTCACACAGACGCATTGCTTTAACCCGACTGTCATCTGTACTGATTAAAACACTCTGACTGAACGGAATTGTTGCTCATTTCAGCATTGAACGATGGTTTTCTCAGAAGCTGCTCGCTTTTTGAACAAAAATAGACCGTTTTACACAGTTTTGTCAAAAAACTATAATTACTTAAACTATTTATGGTATTTACTAAGGGTTCGGAGCAGGGCATTTCTAGAGTTTGATCATCACTGGGGCACAGGCCCTCCAAAAATGTTACCAAAGTACTTAAAAAGCAGCACTTTTGGGAATATTTGGGAGATTTTCTGGATATTTATTTATTCATTCATTTTCTTTAATCATTTTAGGTAACAAGCATTAATGTAAGTATGTGCTGCAAATCATTTCATTAGTTTAATTGTACGTTTTAATTTACTGTAAAGGAATTTGCAAGGGAAACTTTATTAGGTATCAAAACTGGTTACTGTTTGGGTGATGACAATGACAAACTCCATATTTTTATTAGGTCTGTCAAGTGATTCATTTTTTTATCTAATTATTTACACAATGTGCCAATTAAGTAATCCAATTCATCAGAAATAAATCAATTTAGGCTGGAAAATTTACCCCCAAAAGTCAATATTGTGTTTATGAATACTGTAGATATTACACAAAGTATAGCTATTTTGATTCAACAGAATTTATTACACAAACTTTTAAGGTTACAATGTGGCCATATAACATTTTCTTTTTCAGAAGCTGCATCTGAAGTGGCATTTAGGTATATTTACACAGACTGTTTAATAGAGTGGTCCTTATCAAGTCCAATTTTATTTATTTTTTGCAAAATGTTAGTGTCTTAACCTCTTAAACTGTTCCTTTTAACTTCAAAATTAGAAATATGCAAAAATGTTGACAAAAAAATTATATTTAGAGGTAGCTCAATCATGTGGAAGATTGCCTATGTTAAGCTGTGCGGCGTTATTGTGATATCCAAGTAATATTAAAAGTTGCTGCAAATGAACTACATTTTATTGAAATCAGAGCAACACTGACATGACAACAATGACAACAATCTCAAAAAAGCGCAAAGTTTTCAACAATCCCTCATTTCTGATGCTCAGCAGCCAGTGTTGACTTTTTGCAGTCTGGATAGATCCGTCGGTGATCTTCCACGACATGAAGGAGAAACTGCAATTGTTCTTCAGAGTGTGTGAGATAGCCATTGTATTCTTGAATCAGAGCCACTCCTCTCTCGGCGTGATCATTGACTACTTTCATTGCATGTATGGTTGCCTGTGCCTCCTGATAATCTGCTTGATTCGGCCAAAGTTCCGGGTCAGTTTCAAGGAACATAATGTAATTTTTTAAACCAAAAAATGTGCTCTAAACCCAAACAATAACCAAGGTGATGATCAATAGAAATATGTATTGATTCCACCAGGAAAGGTAAATCTGCTAAACCGGCTCATGCATGGATTAATTTGGATTTAGTTTCTACAATAAGTAAACTGAGATATGCATCTAAAATACATATTTAGGAATATATGGAGAATATGGAATATGTGGAGATTTTTTTGAATTTTACTAGCCAGGTACAATACCAATTCAAATTATCTGTTTTTACGAAAATCATCAAAATCTCAGAAAGTTTAAAGCTATTGAGCTACCAGTAATAATTATGTTACTGCCATAAAAATTGGCATGCTGTATTTTCTTATATAAAGGAACAATTTGAAGGGTTAAGAGCATGACAATTTGAGACTTTAAAAATAAGGACCACCCTACTGTTTAATGCAGTTCAGAGGTGGCATGAACATGAATGAAAATGAAATGATACTCTGAATATGAAGCTAAAACCGCCAGTATGTGACGGCAAGTAACTGTCTGAATGAGTGAGTCATTCAGTTATTCATTCAACTGATTCAATCCAAACGGCTGATTCATTCAGGAATGAAGCAAGTGGCCATCTTTATGAATCAGTCACTGAATCATTGGCTCACTCGATTTGTTAAAAACCACGGATTCATTCAGTAATGAAACACCGCTGTGTGAGGCTCTTTTTTTTTTTTGAGAAAAAGCAGACAATATTGTGTCTAAAATATAACACTATGAACTTCATGTTTATTGAACTGTTGTATAAAATCAACATCACATTTGCATCCGTGCAGATATTCGTGAAAAAAACAGCACTCTTGCTTGTGTGATATTGCTAAATTATATAATATGAAATAAATATAAGACAAAAACCCATACGGGGGCATTTTGTTGTTGTTGCCCTGCTTCATGTTCATAACTGCATGCAACAGAAGGTGACGTACAGGTTTTATACATTGGAACTCTATTTTAGCATGGTCATTTGTAAACAATTACTAACTTTTAACTAATTATTAACTTAATTATTAAAACATTTTATTTGACACTAGACCATACCAAATTTCTATTAAAATTACTGAAAATGTATCTGTATAAAAAATAATAATAATAATGTTAGTTTCCTTTTAAAAATGCTAATTGTGAGTTTAACTGATGCATGACTAAATCAAGCCACAATTAAACAATGTTAAATTAGAAGGGATAAGCAAACATTCTATTAGCAGTTAACAAGCTAAAGTTATCAAATCTGTGCCAAGTACATTAGATCTGGAAAATGGGATGTCTTCATACTAAATAATTCAAATTCGCATACAACACATTATCATAGTGATAAGCTTCAGCCTGGTAGTTACCTCTCCTCAGCTACATCATTATGAATAATCGTCTGCAAGTCGAGGATTTCACAGAGAAAAGTGAAGGGGGAGGAGCACAGCGAGGGGGCGGGGCCAAAGCAAATGACTGAAGAGGATGTGCTGGATATTTTCACTTCAGCTTGCGTTACAATAAGCCTTCAAGTTTAAAATAATTCAGTTTATCTAAATGATAACGCTCAATGAATAGGACAACCTATTTTCTATTGTATCTTACCTCATCAGAAAATAATTTATCAGATTTTTTTTACTGGGGCACAGCAAAACTTTACTGAGGCTTGTGTCCCAGTAAAAATGGTCTAGCAATGCCCCTGGGGAGCAACAATTTACTGTGGACTCATTAATCCCTATTTATGGACTTAGACTTGCTAATCCCCTAGGACGAGCCTGCAGAGGCAGAGCCAGAACTAGATCCAAGAACTAGATACAACTACCTAGCAACACCTTGGCAAACACCAGAACACCTTAACAACTGTAGCAATGACCTGGGCTGCGTTTCCCAAAAGCATCGTAAGCCTAAGTTGATCGTAAAAACGATCGTACGACTGATCTTAATATTACGGTCTGTTTCCCAAAAGCATCGTAGCTTAAGTAGCACTTGAAAATCTTCGTAGATCTACGAGTGCTCTGGAGTAATCGTACATCCCCAAGTGCATCGTAAGAAGACAGATTTATGAGGACACCTGCAGGACAAACGGCAGATTACACCTTTAACTTTATTCAAATGTATGTGATTATAATATAAGGCTTTGATTGTATGTTATTGTACACTTTATTAGTCTTTTTTTTGTTAAATTAATGTATAAATTAAATAATTAAAAAGGTCAGAAAACAAAACAAAAAAATATAAATAATTGAATCTAATAATTTTAATCAAAATTGAATGAATAAATAAATAAATAAAAGAAAACCTTTAAATCTGTTAAAAATTACATCTTTGTTTCGCTCTATCTCCTCTAAAAGGACATTAATTTCATCTTTTTGAAAGGTATCTTTTCGTGTGTTTTTTTCAGCCATTTTGTCAGTGCATCTGCCTGTAGGTGCTTTATATATACTTGTCTTGATTGCTAATCCACAACAGATGACAATTATTAGGTTAAACGTTCAGAATACGATTCCATATAAGGTTATGTTTCAGAACTTCACGAATGGACAGCGACTCTTAAGTAGCACGTAGAGTGCGTTCTCGCGCGTTCATGTTAAGTGCATTTTTGGGAAACGCTCGTGGAATTGCTGCGAGCGTTCGTAACTTTGCACGTAGAAAGCGCTCTTGAGAGCTAAGATACATCGTTATCGGGAAACCAGGCCCTGGTAACCAGCTAAAACATCGTTTTACACTCACATTTTCTTCAGAAAATGTCAAAAGGAAAGAATCTTGCAGAATTTTTGGTTATTTTAAGTTATATTTTGGATGACACTGGTGGCTTTTATTGTTGTAACTAAACCTACAGTAAGTGTGGTATTTGGGGTGAAACTGTGTTTAGCATGGTAAATATGTGTATGGAAATGAACTATTTTTCAGTTTTTCTAAGTTATCTTAGAAAATTGATTTTGAATGGAAATAAATGGACTGGTTGTGTGTGTTTCTCACATCACATAAACACAGTAAGCTTTTATAGCTCTGAAGAGTATCTTGATTTGTAGGCTAATTGATGCTTTATCTGGATTTTATCATTCTTGTGCCACCGAAAATGGTCAAAAATAATTGTATAGCTCAGTATTTTTGTCTTTTCTAGTACAAATATCTAAACATTTTTATGTCAAGACACATTTAGTAAAATTACTTGTTTTCTAATTTGCTTAAAATAATTCTTGTGTTAATCAAAAAAAGTTTAGCCTCTCAAGTAAACATAACTTGGTTTAAGAATGTTTATGTATTTATGCTGGAAAACAAGACTAAAACAATTAGTTAGAAAATCATGTTGTGCATAAACCAGCGATGAGTATTTTGCTAACTTTATCACTGTTTTCAATAAAAACTATTTCTACAGTACCAATTATACCTTCAACCGTTCCTTAATTAACACAGCAGCCAACTCACAAATTTGCGGCTCGGATACCCATGCATACTTGATCAACATGATCATTATTTAAAGGGCATCTATTATGCAAAATTCACTTTTACATGGTGTTTGAACATAAATGTGTGTTGGCAGTGTGTGAGCAAAACCACCCTAGAATGATAAAAATCCACCCAGTGTTTTTTTTTATAATCCCTATAAATCATAAGCACTGTCTCAGAATGAGCTGTTCTCAGATTCTATGCAATGTGACGTAGAATTGCACAAGCCCCGCCCACGACGGTTGATTGACACTGGAGTTTGAGCCTAGACCCGCCCTGAGTGAGCTGGACACAGAGTCCGCCATTGTTCGACGCTTGAGCAGCTGTAGACAAGAATGTCTCCTAAGCGATTGAGGTGTTTTGTTGTTGGATGTAAGAATGAAAATATCAGTCTTCATTTACTCTCGTTGTTACTCGAGGATGGATCAGTAGTGTTTGTGATCCAGCTTACGGTCTTCAGAGCGACAGGACTAACGTTACTGATCACGGAAGAAATGAAAGTGAGAGTGCGCACTTTATGACAGCTCATCGAGTCGTTTTACGGATATAAAGTTTACAAGTTTATTAAGCACCCACTGAAAAGGTGTGTATATATTTGTTTACTGTTAGTTGTAACGAGTGTTTTGTGTACTTCGCTGTGTATGTTGTTGATAATGAAAGTGAGAGAGAGAGAGAGAGAGAGAGAGAGTCTATGGATAAGACTTTAAAGCTCACTTCTTATACTGTGTTTATTCATCACTTAAAGTGATTTTCTGGAGTAAAACTAACACTTCATCTTTTGTGTGATGTACAATAAACTTCACTGAACTCATCAGTATATGTTGGTCATCATTCGGACGGGGTCTGCTACAGCAGGCTTGTATTAATAGTGGATAAAAGCAGATGACAAGTAAATTATAACCATAATTAAACTAAACTATACTTGTTCTATCTCCATACAGCATATATTCTCTGGCTCTGTGGGCATTACTGTCCGACTCCGAGTCGAAATGAACACCGCAACTGAGTGTTTCTGTTCTGATATTATCAGATGAGATTGTCCTGACTGAAGCGCGAGCTCGTGAGGCTCCGCCCCCTGGGCTGTGCAGCAGCAGTTAATTTGCATTTAAAGGGATACACACTAAAACAGCACGTTTTTCTGAGCCCCAAAAAATGACAATTTAAACATGCTGTAAAAAATAATCTGTTGGGTATTTTGAGCTAAAACTTCATATACATACTCTGAGGACATCAGAGACTTATTTTACATCTTGTGAAAGGAGTCATAATAGGTGCCCTTTAAAGGTGATGTGTGTCATTTTTCAATGTTAAAATACTTTCTCGTATCCCTGTTTATGAGCAGATGCAGCTGGAAATGGAAAATGGGGTAAGTGTTAGAGAAAATGATGTGAGTGGCACAGAAATTGTTTCACCTTTAATGATAGTAATATATGGTATATGATGGGAGTGTAATGAATTGTATAACCAAAACCAAATAAAGTCAGATATGGTTGTATCTTTCCTATAGGGACGTTGTAATTCTCAACACATCCCAAACCCCAGGAGTTCTTTTCCTCTAAAGTTTCACTTTGAATCGTACAGTAAGTTCCTCTTTTGAAAACTTAGTATCCCTCTGACAGACACTGCAGCCCAAAGCTTTATATAGAACGTAGAGAGAAGAAACATTCTGCTCCGCTCCGATTGTCTGGATAACAAAGAGAAATGGCAGACGATGTCAAACTTCCTCACAGCTGCCACATGATAACTAGTGTGTGTGTGTTTGTGTGCAATATGTGTTGCCCTGGGTCGCATGTCTCCATGTCTATCACACCAGTAAAGTAGATGTCCTATTCTGCACCTGATTCCCTCATATAGAGCAAATGAAATCCTGTAAAACCCATTTCGTAGAGGACACACTCTGATATCACCGTAATCGCACTCGCTGAGATGCGGCCTGACTGCAGACACGTAATTCCAATGTTTTTTGTTGTTTTATTTCATCATTTTAACCATTGAGCGCATTCCATACGTCGTGCGATTCGTCTTAGCTGTCAAAGATCTCAGAAAAAAGGGATGAGACATCTGTCTGGGTTTTGAGATGGAGAAGAAAAGGGGACGGAAAAGTATGGAACTAGAGATATTGGGGGAAAAGTAGCTCCTTTTTTGCGCTCAGTTTATCAGTGAGACGGAAAAAGACAAGGGGAGATAGACGGAATGAATGGACGAGCTGAAAGGGGAGTGAGAGCGATAGATACACGGCTTTAAACGACAGAATGTGTGTGGGAGAGAGATAACACGAGACAGGGATGTCACTGAGATGGAGAGAGGGATAAACGCGAGCAGGGACATATGGAGGCAGAACGGTGGAGTGTATATACCGTTACGCATGGAAAGGCACATACTGTGCACACTTAAAGGAGTAGTTCCAACAAAAATTTAATTGCTGGGTCTAGATTGGGTTTTAACATTGGGAGGGAGATTTTGAAGGAAGTCATTTTATACAGATGAACTGATATACACGGAAATTCCAGATTTGATCATTTTCGTATATTAAAAGTTGTCCTTGCCAGTCTATAGGGTGCGTACAGTATGTTATGTGTGTAAGGTGAACGTGATTTCACCAAGTACAACATGTTTGTTGATCCTGGAACAATATTCCAATCAACCGGATTTGAGGGACAAGTTTACGGTTTATGTAAAGTTTAGGTTTACATGTTTAGGTTTGCTTCAGCTTCTACATCAGTGTTATTCACCTATCGTTTCCCTCTGGATTTAGGGATAACTTATATGATTAGGTTTAGGGAATGTTTTCTGACAGTGTCAGAAATGTGCGAAATGCTGCTGCTCGGTTTTTAACAAATACATCTAGGCGTGCACACATCACTCCCATCCTCTACACTTTACATTGGCTTCCAGTGCAGTTTAGAATAGATTTTAAGATTTTGTTGTTCGTTTTCAAGGCCCTAAATGGCCTGGCCCCGGAGTACTTAACTGAGATTTTAACCCTGCGTGAGCACAGCCAGTCGTTACGGTCTTCAAATCAACTGGTTTTAGAAGTCCCAAGGTCGAAGTATAAGCGATGGGGTGATCAGGCGTTTGCAGTTGCTGCCCCGAGACTCTGGAACAAGTTACCCCCTGATATTCGTACAATTGCAGATGAAACTCTTTTTAGGTCTAAACTCAAAACCCACCTGTTTAGAATGGATTTTAATACGCAGTAGTGGTGTGACAATTTCCTTTTTCCTGCTTCTTTTCAACTTTTGATTTTCTCTTTTGATTTTACTGTTATATGTATTTATTGTATGATATGTTGATTTCCGCGGGATTTCCGTCTTTGCGTCATTACGTCACATCCGTCCACATACAGAAGAGTCTCGGCTAGTAGGCTATGAGTGTGAGGATGTTGGAGGTGGAGATTTATAGCCTTTTCTCACCGCACTTGATATAATTAAACTTATCAATTTGATGGCGGATCCAGAAAGGTTCAAACGACAATCACCAGTGAGAACTGGAGATTCACCCGTTGTAAAATGCAAAAGACTTCGGAGTGGCTACAGAAAAAAAGAGACTGCAACCGGCCCATGCGAAAACAAGGATAAATATCGGAAGGGCATTTGAAATGTGGCGTGAACACCGTGTTTTGAAGGGGTTCAAAACGGATGCAGAGACGGCTTTTTTTTTCTGCTGGACAGGTAAGAACCAGTTCTAAGGAACATTAATTTGTTGCTTTGACAATTAGAAATTAGACTGCACAGAAATGGAAACTGAACTACAGGTAGCCCTAATACACATTAAATGTAGTCACGCAATGCTGATTTTGTTAACATTAACAATTTGAAAACAAAGTATAATTTGCATGGTTTGATGTGATATGATAAGCGATCGTTAGATTTAATCAGCGCGATTTACTGCAATGCTTTTTTTCCCCTTAGTTGGTCAGAACAAAAGTTACTTACTACTTGTTCAGACGGCATTTTCCAGTGAAAATTCTTATGTTGGTCGTACTTCCAAAAAGTAGAATCTGTGATTGCGAATGACAGTATTCACACCGGCGCGGCGACTGACAGCCGCACATTTCCCTCAAAAAGTTGGATTCATCAGCGCTGTGCCGTGTCGAGGCACAACCCACGTAAAGTTGATAAATCCACGAATAACTGCAATTGCAGATTTCGAACAGAGATGGCGACAAAGAGGAAAAACTACGGACTGCAGCTTTAACATTAGTCAAGAATTGTCAATAAACAGTATTTATATTGTAGGTTAATGTTAATTTCTACATGTGCTTTAGTAACATTTCAAGTTGTATAAATAATAATAAAAAAAAATGATTATACATTTCATTATTTATAAATAAATAATATATTCAAAGTTTAAAAAATAAATTTAATGAGGTATTATAAATTCACTTGTATAAATAATAAATAAATAAATATATTTTTTATTTATAATATTTCATATTTTTATTTATAATTAAATAATGCATAACTAATATTAAAGATATTGAACTTTAATGTAAATTATTACCAAATGTAGCTTTATGTATCTGCATATATATCTAAAGACAATGTGAAGAATGATTTACACAGAGATAAAATGCAGTATTCACATAAAATCTTTGGGGTTATGTTATAAATTCCAGAAAGTGTTTTCAGAAACAAATCACAACATCCTAATACTCTGGAAATTGTGTGAATTATTCCTTTAAAGGAAATGCCGGTATAGCCCATATAGTCTCGCTTGGATGCAGGGAACTCGAGGTGTTTAGCAGGATTTAATTGGTTCTAAATGTCGAATGTGTGATGTGAATGTGATGCAGGTCTTGGTCATTTCAGAGAGAGGTGAGGACCAAACAGACAGCGGGTGAGCAGGGCATCTCGCCTCTGGTAATGAAAGCAAGGGATTCTGGGATGGATTGTGCACCGAGGGGTAGTAAGAGAAAGATGGGGAGATATCTTATGATTGACAGCGAGAGAAAGAGAAAGTGGGCTTGATTCAGATTGATTTCTGCTGTTCTGCCTGCTGCACGTCCTCAGCCTGTCATATGTGCATGTGTTGAGGAGGATGTTGAATTCATGAAGCCGTAGCCATTCACCCAGCGCTCGCGTTCACGTTACTCATCGTGTGTGTGCGTGTGTGTAGTGCGGGGGCTCCTGTGTTCAAACAGGAGATTCTCTCCCACTGTTCGTTTTCCATTAAAAACCACGGCCAAGCGCTCCGTGTCTCTAGACTGCGAGAGTTTGACTGGTTTTAGAAAAGTGTGAATCTAATCTCACGTTGACCTTAAACAATCAGCATAAAATGTTGCTCATTTAAGCTAATTCTGCCCTCTTAGAGAAGAACAGACCATCTAACTGATTTGTAAAAAACTTCTGCTAACACTTTAAGTAAAAGGACTCAAAACTGAACATTTTGTTTAAACACATAAGACTTTCATCATCTTTAGGACACAAATGAAGATCTTTTTGATGAAATCTGAGATCTTTCTGTCTCTCCATTGACAGCTACACAACTACCACTTTGAAGCCTCAAAAAGTTCATAATCTGATCGTAAAACTAATACATATGAATCAAGCGGTTTAGTACAAATTTTCTGAAGAGACTTGATCGCTTTATATGATGAACGGATTAAATTTAGGCTTTTATTTTTGGGTGATATATCCCTTTAAAGTCGTACGTATAATGAATTATAAAAGTATTATAATGTATGTTATAATGCATTATAATATGTGCAGAGTCCTTGTTACATCTGAATATGGTTGTTTATCATGTGTTTTAATGCATTATACTTTATAAAGGCGTAACATAAGTATTACAATGTATAATGACTGAGGCTACAATTATTCATGGGGGTCATAAAATGCATTTTAAGGTTCATTCCAAGGCACAATTAATGCATTAAAATACTTTTGGTAAAGTGTTACCGGATGTCAGTTAGGAGTAAAAGGCATTTTAACCACAAAATAATAGGCTGGCCTGGAATAAATGTCATTTCAAAATATTGCAAGACAGTCATCGCAAACAGTATACAGAAAAATAGTGGAAAATTGGTGTAGACTATGTGATCAAAGTTCCTGTCTGATCAAAATTAATGAGTACTTTAAAGCAAGTCATTTCACTTTGTGGCCATATTATTAACACCCACAGGCAACTATTTCAACCTTTATATAAGAACAGCTTCTGTAATTGAATGGGTAAAGTCTGAAATCTGTGCAACTTCAAATCAAGCTAAAAACTGTACAAGCTCATCCAGCTAATTTACTATACCGTCCAAAAGTTTGAGGTCGGTCAATTTAACTCGATCGCTTTATATGATGAACAGATTTAATTTAGGCTTTTATTCACATACAAACATTGATCAGTGAACATAAACATAAGCTCAACCGAACCTGCTTGACACGCGAGGACAAACTTTATTGGTTCTTGCTGAAGCTCAAACGTGATGCGTAACACGAGACTGAACCTCATTGGTTCTTGCTGAAGCTCAAACGTGATGCGTAACACGAGACTGAACCTCATTGGTTCTTGCTGAAGCTCAAACGTGATGCGTAACTTGAGAATGAACCTCACTGGTTCTTGCTGAAGCTCAAACGTGATGCGTAACACGAGACTGAACCTCATTGGTTCTTGCTGAAGCTCAAACGTGATGCGTAACATGAGAATTAACCTCATTGGTTCCTGCTGAAGCTCAAATGTGATGTGTAACATGAGAATGAACCTCATTGGTTCTTGCTGAAGCTCAAACGTGATGCGTAACATGAGATTGAACCTCATTGGTTCCTGCTGAAGCTCAAATGTGATGCGTAACACGAGACTGAACCTAACTGGTTCTTGATGAAGCTCAAACGTGATGCGTAACTTGAGAATGAACCTCACTGGTTCTTGCTGAAGCTCAAACGTGATGCGTAACACGAGAATTAACCTCATTGGTTCTTGCTGAAGCTCAAATGTGATGTGTAACATGAGAATGAACCTCATTGGTTCTTGCTGAAGCTCAAACGTGATGCGTAACACGAGACTGAACCTCATTGGTTCTTGCTGAAGCTCAAACGTGATGCGTAACATGAGAATGAACCTGATTGGTTCTTGCTGAAGCTCAAACATGATGCGTAACATGAGATTGAACCTCATTGGTTCTTGCTGAAGCTCAAACATGATGCGTAACATGAGATTGAACCTCATTGGTTATTGCTGAAGCTCAAACGTGATGCGTAACACGAGAATTAACCTCATTGGTTCTTGCTGAAGCTCAAATGTGATGTGTAACATGAGAATGAACCTCATTGGTTCTTGCTGAAGCTCAAACGTGATGCGTAACACGAGACTGAACCTCATTGGTTCTTGCTGAAGCTCAAACGTGATGCATAACATGAGAATGAACCTCATTGGTTCTTGCTGAAGCTCAAACATGATGTGTAACACGAAACTGAACCTCATTGGTTCTTGCTGAAGCTCAAACGTGATGCGTAACATGAGAATGAACCTGATTGGTTCTTGCTGAAGCTCAAACGTGATGCGTAACATGAGAATGAACCTCATTGGTTCTTGCTGAAGCTCAAACGTGATGCATAACATGAGAATGAACCTCATTGGTTCTTGCTGAAGCTCAAACATGATGCGTAACACGAAACTGAACCTCATTGGTTCTTGCTGAAGCTCAAACGTGATGCGTAACATGAGAATGAACCTGATTGGTTCTTGCTGAAGCTCAAACATGATGCGTAACATGAGATTGAACCTCATTGGTTCTTGCTGAAGCTCAAACATGATGCGTAACATGAGATTGAACCTCATTGGTTATTGCTGAAGCTCAAACGTGATGCGTAACACGAGAATTAACCTCATTGGTTCTTGCTGAAGCTCAAATGTGATGTGTAACATGAGAATGAACCTCATTGGTTCTTGCTGAAGCTCAAACGTGATGCGTAACACGAGACTGAACCTCATTGGTTCTTGCTGAAGCTCAAACGTGATGCATAACATGAGAATGAACCTCATTGGTTCTTGCTGAAGCTCAAACATGATGTGTAACACGAAACTGAACCTCATTGGTTCTTGCTGAAGCTCAAACGTGATGCGTAACATGAGAATGAACCTCATTGGTTTTTGCTGAAGCTCAAACATGATGCGTAACATGAGATTGAACCTCATTGGTTATTGCTGAAGCTCAAACGTGATGCGTAACACGAGACTGAACCTCATTGGTTCTTGCTGAAGCTCAAACGTGATGCGTAACATGAGAATGAACCTCATTGGTTCTTGCTGAAGCTCAAACATGATGCGTAACATGAGATTGAAACTCATTGGTTCTTGCTGAAGCTCAAACGTGATGCGTAACACGAGAATTAACCTCATTGGTTCTTGCTGAAGCTCAAACGTGATGCGTAACACGAGACTGAACCTCATTGGTTCTTGCTGAAGCTCAAACGTGATGCGTAACATGAGATTGAACCTCATTGGTTCTTGCTGAAGCTCAAATGTGATGCGTAACACGAGACTGAACCTCATTGGTTCTTGCTGAAGCTCAAACGTGATGCGTAACACGAGACTGAACCTCATTGGTTCTTGCTGAAGCTCAAACGTGATGCGTAACATGAGAATGAACCTCATTGGTTCTTGCTGAAGCTCAAACGTGATGCGTAACACGAGACTGAACCTCATTGGTTCTTGCTGAAGCTCAAACGTGATGCGTAACATGAGATTGAACCTCATTGGTTCTTGCTGAAGCTCAAACATGATGCGTAACATGAGATTGAAACTCATTGGTTCTTGCTGAAGCTCAAACGTGATGCGTAACACGAGAATTAACCTCATTGGTTCTTGCTGAAGCTCAAATGTGATGTGTAACACGAGAATGAACCTCATTGGTTCTTGCTGAAGCTCAAACGTGATGCGTAACATGAGAATGAACCTCATTGGTTCTTGCTGAAGCTCAAACATGATGCGTAACTTGAGAATGAACCTCATTGGTTCTTGCTGAAGCTCAAACGTGATGCGTAACACGAGACTGAACCTCATTGGTTCTTGCTGAAGCTCAAACGTGATGCGTAACATGAGATTGAACCTCATTGGTTCTTGCTGAAGCTCAAACGTGATGCGTAACACGAGAATTAACCTCATTGGTTCTTGCTGAAGCTCAAACGTGATGCGTAACATGAGATTGAACCTCATTGGTTCTTGCTGAAGCTCAAACGTGATGCGTAACACGAGAATTAACCTCATTGGTTCTTGCTGAAGCTCAAACGTGATGCGTAACACGAGACTGAACCTCATTGGTTCTTGCTGAAGCTCAAACGTGATGCGTAACATGAGATTGAACCTCATTGGTTCTTGCTGAAGCTCAAACGTGATGTGTAACACGAGAATGAACCTCATTGGTTCTTGCTGAAGCTCAAACGTGATGCGTAACATGAGATTGAACCTCATTGGTTCTTGCTGAAGCTCAAACGTGATGCGTAACACGAGAATTAACCTCATTGGTTCTTGCTGAAGCTCAAACGTGATGCGTAACATGAGATTGAACCTCATTGGTTCTTGCTGAAGCTCAAACATGATGCGTAACTTGAGAATGAACCTCATTGGTTCTTGCTGAAGCTCAAACGTGATGCGTAACACGAGACTGAACCTCATTGGTTCTTGCTGAAGCTCAAACGTGATGCGTAACATGAGATTGAACCTCATTGGTTCTTGCTGAAGCTCAAACGTGATGTGTAACACGAGAATGAACCTCATTGGTTCTTGCTGAAGCTCAAACGTGATGCGTAACATGAGATTGAACCTCATTGGTTCTTGCTGAAGCTCAAACGTGATGCGTAACACGAGAATTAACCTCATTGGTTCTTGCTGAAGCTCAAACGTGATGCGTAACACGAGACTGAACCTCATTGGTTCTTGCTGAAGCTCAAACGTGATGCGTAACATGAGATTGAACCTCATTGGTTCTTGCTGAAGCTCAAACGTGATGTGTAACACGAGAATGAACCTCATTGGTTCTTGCTGAAGCTCAAACGTGATGCGTAACATGAGATTGAACCTCATTGGTTCTTGCTGAAGCTCAAACGTGATGCGTAACACGAGAATTAACCTCATTGGTTCTTGCTGAAGCTCAAACGTGATGCGTAACATGAGATTGAACCTCATTGGTTCTTGCTGAAGCTCAAACATGATGCGTAACATGAGATTGAAACTCATTGGTTCTTGCTGAAGCTCAAACGTGATGCGTAACACGAGAATTAACCTCATTGGTTCTTGCTGAAGCTCAAATGTGATGTGTAACACGAGAATGAACCTCATTGGTTCTTGCTGAAGCTCAAACGTGATGCGTAACATGAGAATGAACCTCATTGGTTCTTGCTGAAGCTCAAACATGATGCGTAACTTGAGAATGAACCTCATTGGTTCTTGCTGAAGCTCAAACGTGATGCGTAACACGAGACTGAACCTCATTGGTTCTTGCTGAAGCTCAAACGTGATGCGTAACATGAGATTGAACCTCATTGGTTCTTGCTGAAGCTCAAATGTGATGTGTAACACGAGAATGAACCTCATTGGTTCTTGCTGAAGCTCAAACGTGATGCGTAACATGAGATTGAACCTCATTGGTTCTTGCTGAAGCTCAAACGTGATGCGTAACACGAGACTGAACCTCATTGGTTCTTGCTGAAGCTCAAACGTGATGTGTAACATGAGATTGAACCTCATTGGTTCTTGCTGAAGCTCAAATGTGATGCGTCACATGAGATTGAACCTCATTGGTTCCTGCTGAAGCTCAAATGTGGTGTGTAACATGAGAATGAACCTCATTGGTTCTTGCTGAAGCTCAAACGTGATGCGTAACACGAGACTGAACCTCATTGGTTCTTGCTGAAGCTCAAACGTGATGCGTAACATGAGATTGAACCTCATTGGTTCCTGCTGAAGCTCAAATGTGATGCGTAACATGAGATTGAACCTCATTGGTTCCTGCTGAAGCTCAAATGTGATGTGTAACACGAGAATGAACCTCATTGGTTCCTGCTGAAGCTCAAACGTGATGCGTCACATGAGATTGAACCTCATTGGTTCCTGCTGAAGCTCAAATGTGATGCGTAACACGAGAATGAACCTCATTGGTTCTTGCTGAAGCTCAAACATGATGCGTAACTTGAGAATGAACCTCATTGGTTCTTGCTGAAGCTCAAATGTGATGCGTAACATGAGAATGAACCTCATTGGTTCTTGCTGAAGCTCAAATGTGATGCGTAACATGAGAATGAACCTCATTGGTTCTTGCTGAAGCTCAAACGTGATGCGTAACATGAGAATGAACCTCATTGGTTATCACAGGTCAAGTTCGAACTTCCGTTTACCACAACTGATTAGTGAGTTGATGAATGTTTATATGTGAATAAAAGCCTAAATTACATCTGTTCATCATATAAAGCGATCGAGTCTCTTCAGAAAATTTGGACTAAACTGCTCAATTCATATGAATTAGTTTTACTATCTCTTTATGAACTTTTTGAGGCTTCAAAGTGGTAGTTGTGTAGCTGTCAATGGAGGGACAGAAAGCTCTCAGATTTCATCAAAAAGATCTTCATTTGTGTTCCTAAGATGATGAAAGTCTTGTGGGTTTGGTACGACATTTCATTTTTTGGAAAATTCTTTTTGTCAAATTTTCCAGGTAAAAATCCATCACTTGAGAAACAACGATGCATAAGATATCAAGACTTATTGATATGTATGTATTTACAGATTGTGTTTTGAATGTAAGTGCATGCACTGCCAATTGTTTTTTTAATACTTGTTTTAAGTATAAACAAATTAAAAACAAATTAAAAAACTGCAAACTAGACTCAAGATACAAGACAATATCTAATGCACTGCAGCTTTTCAACCAAATGCATTTTGTTTTAAGAATTTTTAGTTATTTTTCATGAAAAACTCATTGAAATCACTCTACGACTTACTCAACTCAACCAATCAGATTAAAACTGCCGTTTTCAGACGGTGCCAGACATTTTTGTGTGATCAGGCGGACTGTGAACAGATCGTGTTGTTCTTGGACACGCCGTCTGAGGTTGAATCTAGATTCTGGCTTTCCCTTCGAGACAGCTTTTCTTTTTTTTTTTTTGGGAATCGGCATGTGAAATGACTCGAGCGTGTCGGCGCTGTACAGTATACGATGCCCTTTTTGAAGTGCGTAGGCTAGTGTATGTTCTGCCGCAGGCTTACCCACGCTGCCTCCTGTGTGTCATCAGTGAATGAAAGGCCCTCGTCTCGTTGGGAACATGTGAGGGAAGAGCGCGTCAGATCTCCGGCAAGCTCTGGCATCAATTATACAACTGACACCGGTGTGAAGCGTCTCTCTCTCAGTCTCTCCCCATAGCGCACGTAGCTTACGAGACCGTAATGAGTCATCCGTCTTAATTAACAAATGAATGGTAGAACGTCAGGAGCGACTGTCACGCTTGTTTACGTGCCATCTTTGCCTGCTGAGTTTCGCCTTTGTGTCAAAGCAAACATGCGATATTGCCGACTCAGAACTCCTGTCACCCAATTAGCTTTGAATGATCGTAGCGGGAAAAACGCATAACGGTGGCGAATGCACCGGGGATGAGTCGAACAAAGAAGTGTCTCTCTCTCGCGCACTCTCGTTCGGTCCCTCTCTTGTTTCCTCTTCAAGGGTCCCCTCAGGGTTCCCACGTTGCTTTTCAAATGAATAGCCTGCCCCGATAAGGGCTATTTGTTTGTTTGCTGTGGTTTCCTAATGTGTGCCTGTCTATTCAATATCCATTAGGGGCCGGCATGAGGCGCTTGGCATCCAAATGCAAAGTGACAAAAACACCTTGATGTGGAGTTTGTTTTCTCTCTTTCGGCCGTCGCTTCCTTTTGTTTGGGACGGAGACAAGCGTTCGTCTTTGTTAAGGCGGCTAATTGCTTCTCTAGTGGCGCGGCTGTAGCTTTAGCTGTCTGGCGGCTGATAAAGTATTGATTGTCTGTCTATGAGGAGGGGAAGAGTGTGGAAGGGGATAGAAAAGGAATTAGGTTCTTTGCACCTGCTTCTACCTGTGGCACAAAAGCGGTCCGAGTTCAGTTGAGAAAGGACAATGCGTTGACCATTAGCTAGCTTGTAGGCCATAGTTTTATAACAATGCCATGTTGTGGGAACTATTTGCTCCTCCACAGCCGTAGAAAGAGCTGCATTGTGTCTGGAGAGGAAATTAAACGCTAATAAGCTCCTCAAGCCTGAAACTTTTGCCTTTGCCTCGGCGGCTGAAATTGCATTGGGTGTAGAGATAATGCATTTTGACCTGAAAGAACGATTGATTTCAGATTCACCTGAGAAAGCATCGAGAAGGCACGCCAAAGCAGTTAATGAGGTTCTTATTTTAGATTCGTGCAGAAAACAAAAAAACAGCTTAAACCAGAACTACGTTTACACCGCTACTTTTTCTTCTTTTTAATGATTCTGTCAAACCGATTCACGATGATTTTGTTTGGGAGTAAAACTGACGTGGATGGCATGAATAATAAGCCATAAATGCAAAATATAAAACAATTTGTAAATCTTATTTGAAACAGTGATATGTAGCATTATTTAAAAAGATTTGTGTATTTTTTGAAGAAAATGTGAGTGGTGCTTGCTCATAGAAAATCATAGGTTTGCCTCCTTCCTGAATTTTTTTGTTGTTTTTTTGTTTTATTTTTACAAATTGTACAAAAGGGCCAGGCAGGTTTGGACAGCTTTTTTCCCTTAATAAATGAAATCATCATTTTAAAA